>NW_025963804.1:0-567500 GCF_023055435.1 Haliotis rufescens
TTCGACAGCTCACTGATCCGTCGACACATCTCCTTCCTCCTCGCCGTGGACAGCTGACGACGGTATTCGCCCCAGCTTGATGTGTGCTTTCCATTCCTGTGCATCGTGGAGTCATGAACGCCACTGTCAGCATTAACTGGGCTGGGACATGGGTCTGACATCTGTTTATCCTTCCTGAAACCCGACGGGGCGGTGTTGATCCGGAGCAGAGCACCGTTCGCGTTTTTAGTCCTCGGCTGTGGTATTGATATCGTTCTCGACCTCGGCGTGACAAGACTTGAAATCATATGCATGGTAGAAAAACACGACCCCGAAACACCATGCGCAGTGACCGACTTCCGGGTAGGGGGCACTGTATTGGCCGCGGCAACGTCACCAATGAGCGCTGTGGTCATTAAATTCTCGTTTAGTCTGTTCATTCTTTGGGTGTTGTTGTGTACAGAGTGTCTCTCCGCGTTGTCTGTACATAGAGCTGGCGCAGGGAGAGACGGGGGATCAAAGTAAACAGATTCTACTTTCACCTCCCCTAGAGGCCGTGTCTTGACGTTGCTAGGCCTCGTGCCGCTCACGTCACCCATCTTGTGACTGTTCCCACCTCCCGGCTGTTTTACAAGCCCTGAGTCGAGGGTCGACTTCACTTTGATACCTGTCTGAATACAAAGGGCGAGAAGTGGTTCTCTGATATATTGTGTCCCTTGCACGCTTTCACTAGCGCTGACGCCTTTCAGTCAGTCCTCGCGTCAACACACACTGTAGAAATACTCGGTAACGACGATCGGCAGCGGGAGGACCTCCAGCAATCTTCGGGTCTGCAAGAAATAAGTATATAGTTAGATCACTGGCTTAAAAGGATGATAGATGGGCCATTTGCACCGCAGAGAGACTAGAACAGAAATTTAGAGAGACGGGCAGTGTTATGATAAAAAATGTAAGACTAATGCATGGAAAAAATGCGAATAGAAAATAGAAAACGAGAGAAATAGAAGAGAGAGAGAGAGAGAGAGAGAGAGAGAGAGAGAGAGAGAGAGAGAGAGAGAGAGAGAGAGAGAGAGGAAATTAGTTTGAAAGGAAATAGTGAAAGTAATCAAATGTAAGAATGAAAGAAAACGAGAAGGAATTTTAAATTGAAATAAATGGTTACGCGTGTCTTGATCTGTATTCATCGAAATCTAATTCGATCGAAAAATTATAGTCATGGCAATGCAGTTACGGTAAATCGGTTAAACCACTTTCAACGAAACATGCTTAATCGGCTATTTTAGATAACCACATCGTCAGTAATGACACGTGACTGGTGCAGACATGTCGATACAGTTCTCGGGGGGGGGGGGGGGGGGGGGGGGGGGGGGCACTTCACACAGGGTTATACGTAGCCTTATTCTTAAAGTACATGGTGAACAATTTACCCATGCTTAAAACCAGAGACCATATACCGGTATATGGTCTCTGTTAAAACAAACCAAGATCGTTAATATAGAGTATTTTTCGTGCAGATCCGGGGTAGAATATATCTTCAACAACCCATGCTTGCCGCAAGAGGCGACTGGGTCGGGTGGTCAGACTCGCTGACTTGGTTGATGCATGTCATCGTTTCAAAATTGCGTGATTCGATGCTCATGATGTCAATCACTGGCTAGTCTGGTCCAGACTCAATTATTTACAGACCGCCGTCATATGGCATGAATATTGCCGAGTGCGGTGTTAAATAACAAAACAACAAACACCACACAACGTTATAAACTCCGCTTATTCCAGTTGGGGGCGTGGGGGCGTGGGGGCGTGGTTGGATCATGGCCCATGGTTTGTGGATGCTTGGATCCAGGTATACCCACACCTTCAGGGAGCATGACATTCCAGATAAGCAGGAACTACAAGTAAGTACCCTGCTGGGATCTTAAACGCTTAGATAACATCAATCATGTCTACGATCCCTATCACTGGTTGCAAATGCAACATCGGATGTGTCACGTTATTTCGGCGTATGCACTGATTATTTTTATGGAAAATAAATATTTAATGATGGAGTTCCTTGTTGTCTGAGCAACTTTAGTTAACATATTTATCGCATCTTCTGAGTTACACTAAATTCTTCGCAGCTTCATCACAACAGCGACGTTTTTGCACCTTTGCCGGCAAAAAAGCAAAATTTTGACAGCATTACCGCCAATTACAACAGCAACATTTTTGCAGCTTTACCCCCCCCCCCCCCCCCCCCCCCCCCCCCCTCCCCCCAACACACACATTTTACACTTGATCGGCGATTAAAACAGCAACATTATTCCAGCTTGACAGGCAAGAATGCTCATGCTGTCCCAAACAACATTCACTCACTCACTTGAACGTTGAAGTGACTGCTTTGTAATAAAACTCATTCAGTCCGACCTTCCAGTCAGAGCGATTGTCTTACCTGGACCAGGTGTAATTCACTGTAGCCCATCCCTGACAGGCACTCCAACACAAGGTGTCTCTGTCGCCCCTGTCTACACATTGACATATGTTAAGTCAATATCCATGTAGTGCTTATGTTGTGATCACTGATACCCGGCCTACTTGATCCCTGGTGACAATACACCCAGGTATATACTAGTCAGTAAACACTGACCACTGAGGCCAACTACACTCCGACGAACCACAAACAAGTACTCTCTTCAAACACATATTCGTATTAACCGCTGTTATCTCTCTCTCTCTCTCTTATTAAAATTCGTTGAAGTGACTGGGTGGTCATTTGTGGTCATTCACGGACCGTGTTAACACCTCTTATATACGCCCTGACTCATTGGGTGTTGCAGGTGTTGTATTCAGCCGCCACCTTATTCTATCATGAACATAATGCAATAGCATAAATAAGGTTCGTCGACTTTGACCAAGAAGTCACTTATTGGAAGTTATAGATAGCGTCAATTCGACGAAAGGTAAAATGGAGGGAAAGTCAGTACCCTTAATAAAAATAACTGCGTAACCTGGACATAGATATCTTTGTTAGTAGACAAGTAATTGCCTTGTTATCGTGTATCGAGCCCCCGAAACGCTAGATCAACAATATAATAGGTATTGTCTGTCGCAGGAAATCGACTTAGTCCCCTTTTTCCAGACTGTGTACATGTTTATTACATTAATGCATCATAAACGTCCATCGAAACGACATGTAGGCGTTTCCCTATCTCCATGGTGTTATTATCTTACAATAAATATGCTCTCTAAACACACTTCCAAATCAACTTGTCGTATGAAACAGCGTGTCCCCTGTCAATGATGTATCTATTACCATAACTCAACATTTGGAAAGAGTGAATTATACATACAATCCCGGGAAGGGGAAAAAATGTTGGTGCCAAGACAAAGATAGACTAAAAATTTGAGTGCGTGAATGAGTATGGTTTTACGCCGCTTTTAGCAATATTCCAGCAATATCACGACGGGGGATACCAGAAATGGGCTTCACACATTGTACCCATATAGGGAATCGAACCCGGGTCTTCGGTTTGACGAGCCAACGCGTTTACCACTAGGCTACCCAACCTCCCCTCAGACTGAAAAAAGGATCGTATAGTTAGACTGGGACACCAGTGTGAGTGAGTCATCGTTCCTGTAGTGTTTAGGTTCTACGATGTATTCATTATTTGGACAAGACGTGATACTGGACGAAAGACACCAGATGACACACTTCCAGCTGGACATTTAATTAACAAGTGAAAACGAGGTACAATACACGTAACAAGACTTCCAGTTAACGACACTATACACCTAACAGCTAATTAACATAACACGAACTTCTGCTGAACACTGCAGTACCCAGTCGGCGTCATCTTCCCGAGGCAAGAGAGTTAACTAACTTTAAAAGTCCAGTTTCCACCCTTGCCGAACTAGGCTGGAATTTCTGGGCTCGATCGTAGCACCACCAGTGGCTGTTGCGAGTTAAGTCCCTTCTATGCCTCTCCTATGGACCAATCAGATTCCACCTCTCGTATCACTTGAATTTGATTCAAACAAAATGGCGGCGCCAAGTCAAGACGATCTGGGCCCACTTGCACAAAGCGATCTTAGCGCTAAGATGATCGTAACTCCCATACTTTAACATAGGCTTACAATAGTCGTAGCGCTAAGATCACTTTGTGCAAGTGGGCCCTGATCGACAAACAGGATCTATATTGTGAGAAAACGGGTCTTACATCGCGAAGTGCATCAAATCCCGTGAGCACCTTGATTAAAAACTTGAAAAGATTTGGAAAATATCTGTTCACAACGAGTTGGCGGTGCACATGCTGTGCGAATCCTGCAATCGATCGAAATCTGCATGACAGTTTACGAACCGGATTTCGATTTCAGTGCGCGATTTTGATTTGGACTATGCATAGACTCGTTAGTCCAGCCAAATTGTAACTCCATAATACCAGCCTGGTTCGGCAAGGGTGGAAACTGGACTTTTATAGTCAGTTAACTCCCTTGCCTCGGGAAGATGAGACGGCGTGGATAGTTGTTCAAGCTATCATCCACTGGTTTGTTTGGCCAAGACTCGGTTACTTACTTACATGATATAACCAAGATGACGTAGATTGTGCCTTGAAAAACAATTTACTCTCTTCTGACTGTAAAGGGACAGTGGGGTAGCGCAGGAGATAAAGTTTAGGCGCGTCACTTCAAAGTCTAGGGAGGGGGCACGGGTGGCCCAGTCGTCTAAGGCGCCGCGATTCACTGTACAGAGTTGCGTCCCCTGGACACGCCAGAAACCTATGATTGTGGGTTCGAATCCCGGTTCACTCCGATTATGTTTCTAGGTTTGTCAGCACCATACCCGTGCTCGTGGGTTTCACCCAAGTGGTAAACGTCTGAGACCTGCATCACTTCGGGCTTTCCTCCCACATCAAGCTGACACGCCGTGATATAACTGGAATAGTGTTAAAAGCGGCGTTAAACCCAACTCACTCACTCAAAGTCTAGGGTTCGATTCCCTATATGGTTGCAACGTGTGAAGCCTATTTCTGGTGCCTCGTGACGTGATATAGCTGAAATATTGCGAGAGCGGCGTGAAAACCCAACTCACCTTCCTGTCGAGACAATACGACTGAACCCATGTAAGCCTGTGACTATGTCCATAAATAGGTGTCAAGTATGTAATTATAGACCATTTAGTAAAGTTAACATGCCTACCTATTGTTGTCACGCAAGCAGGTCAGTGGAAGGTCCCTTGGATACAAAAACCTGGACTGAGCATATTCGTGGTTATTTGAAAAGTTAGTTTAGTGCACAACCAGCTCCTCAATAATGACTGTGCATGCCCTTGTCCACGTGATGCCTGTGAAACTCGTAACGTGTATTAGGGAGTCTGTCAGTATGCCTCTACTAGTGATATCGATCATCGATCTTGTGCATTAAAAATACTTTGATTTCCTGGGTATAATGTCAGTTTTAAAGAATGTGTTCTTGACTTGGAGGACATTGATTGTCTCCTGATCCTTGATAAGCTGGAATCGATGGACGTCTCCTTCAATGCACAGTGTGTCAAATCTGAAAAGCTTAAGTTGGTCCTCAGAAAAGATTCAAACTCCCTAAACAGTCGATGCGTGTGGACACCGCATTAAAGGACACTTGATGCCAGAATTAAATTTTGTTTGTCATGAATTGTCTCAAAATAAGTGAGTAGAGTTGTATGCCACTGTCAGCAACATTCCAGCAATATCACGAGGGTAGGGACACCAGAGTGAATGCGTGAGGTTTTACGCCGCTTTTAGTTATATTCCAGCAATATCACGACGAGGGACACCAAAGTACGCCGCTTCAAGCAATATTCCAGCAATATCACGAGGGTGGGGACACCAGAGTGAATGAGTGAGGTTTTACGCCGCTTTTGGTATAATTCCAGCAATATCACGACGAGGGACACCAAAGTGAGTGAGTGAACTTTTACGCCGCTTCAAGCAATATTCCAGCAATATCACGACGGGGGACACCAGAGATTGTTTTCACAAGGTGTACCTATGTTTAGAATCGACCCCAGGTATTTGTCGTGATGAGTCCTCGCTTTAAACAAAATCCAATCGCAACTCAACATCAGTTCGCTGTATGTACGGCGGATTTTATTTGTTTCGATTACCAAGTCCCATGCTTGTCAGAAGAGGACTTGCCATGTGTAGCGTGTGGTCACGAACACCACAGAATACGGATTTCGCTGGCCGACCTAGTGTATCATCGTGTGACAATGTTCACACTATCGACCACTAGTTTGCATCATCCATAACGTATTGCCATCTGCCGTCATACAACTCCACCGGCGTTGACGCCGACTCCATTCACTACACCCTAACCGCTGATTAATATCAAATATCAGTTTAAGATGTTAATCTAAACTGAATAATGTCCCAACTTGTTTCATGTTTAAACAATAGTCGATCTGAGCATACTATAATTATGTTCAAGTATAAGTAATGGAAGTAATAGATAGGAAACCGACTTCTGATAATACCGCGCTGTCACACGTTAATAAGAAACAATTTGCAGATCAACTGAATTGAATGCCCCCAAAACATTCTCGATAGACCCCCGGAAAGTTCCTTAACAGAGTTAGTTTGTTTTCCTCCTTTTATTAAAGTTTGACTGAATTAATTTATTGGCGAAGCGTTAGCAGAAGGTGATTATTTGGCGGGGTACAGTGTCGCAAGACGAGGCCCTAGGACTAAATAACGGCACTATGTCACGCACACACCAGGGTACCGCTACCTTCATATATTAGACTGTTTGTATGCATAAGCAACTCTCGGCCTCAATCAAGTACTCGTGCAGTCAGGCTTTCTTGTGTCTCTATCACACGTATGTCAAACACAGATAGTGTTAGGCTCGGGCTTTATAGACATAGGACTCTTGTAATAAAGTGAACACATCTTGATCGCCTGAAGACCCCGTCCGTCCAATATCAAATCAAACCCTACCCGTTCAAAATACCCCACCTGGCGGCAGTCACGGATGACGAAAGTCTCTACGCTCACACGAGGATCAAACTCACGCGTTTTCTCGCAGTGTAACGATATATCAGGATATGATAGCATGCCACCATGTATGTGATGGGCATCTCGCGTGCATGGTATCCTGGGCGTCGGTGCAGATCGGACTTGACACAGTTACAACTGGATATTTCGTTACATTGGGTCCAACTCTTCAAAGTTTTAGGATTACCCGTATAGTAAAATGTGATTTTGTGGTTTTATACACACTTTTAAAAGTCGTGGGATTTCGATGACTCTCACTTCTAGTTAAATCACCTCACATCCATTGAACGATTAGTGCTTATATCGCCCCCCCCCCCCCCCCCTCTCTCTGTGTCTCTCTCTCTTTCTCCCCCCTTTCCCAGCTTACAGCACAATACATTAAAATGATTTAGTTTTAGTGTTTTCATACGCTTGCATAATTTATTCTGCGTTCCAAAAAGCAACACAACTGCCAAACATACTTGTATGTTAAACTGTGATCACAAACTGTTTCCCTTCTTTTAAAAAAAGTTATATCCGCGTTTGTCATGACACATGACACACGACTTCAATGTGGCCATCATTTGTTCTATTCCACCTAAATGCGAGTTCAGAAGACCTTTATGTCCCTGCAAACATGGAGTCCCGAGTCATTACCCCGCCATTCTCACCCCCACCCTGCGGTATCGGGTGGACTCTCCGGGTACCCTCTGTATGACCAGACTGCCTGGTGTGCAATTATCCCAGACCAGGGAGATTATAGACTCCCTGCCCAGACACACATTGTGCACGCCCAGACCCTGAGATCCGAATCTTGTTTGTCGCGTGCTCTCAAATCCTATCTCTCAGATTAATAACTCCATATATGGACCAGGTATAGCATGGGACGGATGTACGGTTGTTATAAGATATTACATATTCAAAATGATAAACTCGTGTTACGTCACAATAATGAGGAGTGAATAAGAGATGTAGTTTTACGCAATATTCCAGTAATATCACGGTGGAGGACACCAGACTTAGCCTTCGCATAAAATACCCATGTTGGGAATCGAACCCTGGCCTTCGGTGTGACGAGCAAACACTTTCACCACTGGGCTATGCCACAGCCCCACACAACAGTAAAGAAGCTGTCATGAAAAGGCAGCATCGAAGGAAAGTGAATATATGCCGCATTTAGCAAATATCCCAACCACATCACTGCGGGGACACACAGAATGGTTCATACATTGCACCCATGTCGGGAATCAAACCCGGGTTCTTATCAAGGCATTTGAACGTTTTAGCCATGAAACGTCCGCAAGAAGTACCAATTTAAACGTCTAACATGAGTAGGATAATTATTCGCTGACAAGCTTAACTGAATTAAACAATTGCTCCTTGTCTAGGTAGGTTATGAACAGAGCTATGAACCTCACCTCACATGTTAAAAAGTGTTATCAACCAAGAAGAACAAATCAAAGTTACCCTATGTGGATGAAGTTATACATACTTGATACATGGCAACTCCCATGGTGATGATTAACAGCTGACATCGTCTCTACATTTTTTCGCCTCCTCCTCAGTATTCCACCGTCAGAGAACACTTGTTCCAACTACCGCCCACATACCCGATTCCTGCCACGGATCATCGTTAAAGCCGCCTACAACGTTACATAATGCTCGCTGCTTGAATCGTTTACCTAACTCTTCCGCCTAGCTTGACCGCTGACTTTAAGCGGCTCGTAAGAAGACCTGACCTCCAGTCGAGCCGGGGAGCGTTTGAGAAGGTCTATCTATCCACGACAATAGGGCCCAATCTATCGATCTTGTAGAGTGTTTGAATGATTATTGATTGTGATTGTAACAAATAGGGCTTGACTGACACCTCGGCCTGTAATCAGCTATTGTAGGGAATCAATGATAGGCTTACAGATCAGTCGTCTCACGTCCACGAGAGGGAGATTGAAGCGGACAGAGGGTGGATCACCCTGATTTTGACCCAGTATTGATACAGGTCCGGTGGATCAACAGTATGGTAATATATTGGTGAGGCCGGGTTGATGAATGATTATGTGACCCAGTATTAGTTTGTTTATTTGTTTAACGCTGCACTCAGCAATATTCTAGCTATATGACGGCGGTCTGTAATTAATCGAGTCTGGACCAGACAATCCAGTGATTGACATCATAAGCATCGATCCACGCAATTGGGATACGATGACATGCATCAACCAAGTCAGCGAGCCTGACCACCTGACCCTTTTAGTCGCCTCTTAAGACAAGCATAGTCGCCTTTTACAGCAAGCATGGATTGCTGAAGATCTATTCTGCCCCGGATCTTCACGGGTCGACTCAGTACTAAAAAAGATCGGTTAGATCACTTCGTATGATCTAAAACATTTTTCACTAACGTTAAAAGGTCAAGTGGATTGGGCAAAAGTCGCCAACTTACATGAACATTTATACAGTGTATGCATAACTGTACAAATGTCACCCAGTATGTGACTCAGTATTGTTTGGCCCGGTGTTGATAAATGTCGAGTGGGTCATCCTTAAGGTGACCCGGTGTTGATAAAATTCGGTTGGGTCATCCTTAATGTGACCCGGTGTTAATAAAAGTCGGGTGGATCATCCTTAATGTGACACGGTGTTGATAAAAGTCGGGTGGATCATCCTTAATGTGACCCGGTTTTAATAAAAGTCAGGTGGGTCATCCTTAATGTAACCCGGCATTGATAAAAGTCGGGTGGATCATCCTTAATGTGACCCGGTGTTGATAAAAGTAGGGTGGATCATCCTGTATTGGCCCGGTGTTGATATAAGTCGGGTGGGTCATCCTTAATGTGACCCGGTGTTGATAAAAGTCGCATGGGTCATCCTTTATTTGACCCATTGTTGATAAATGCTAGCAAAGGGTTACACAAACAGAATACACCAAACATGCTTAATATTCATTCATTCAATTGTACATGCATATGCGACATACCTTCAGAGGTCAACAGATAAAACAGTTTAACACCGGTGACCATCAGCTGACTGTCTTGTCACCTTTCACAATTAAACTGTAATGACCGCCCTGGCTCCACTCGTCCATCTTACATCGCTAATGTGGTTCACTCGAGTGTCGTATCTACACAAAGACACGGAGACTTCCTTTAAGTTCCCAGTGAATAGTCGCGCGTGTGATATACAGCGCCGCACCAGCTAGGGAGGGTTATATCTCTTCCCTGGTCACCTAGCACCCCCGGGACACGGTTCTGGGGGCACGGCAACTGAAGATTGGATTGGCTATAATACAACTGACATAGCTGGAACTGCCCTAGGAACACAGATATTTATTGAAATATATGGCGATTATAATTAATTGTTATTACCTTTGTATAAACACACTATAGAAATTTGATGTTGAATATGGGGCAATGTGATATTTCATTGTCAAGATATTCAAGTGGTACGTTATCTTTAACCTAGTAAATTCTTTTTTTTTCATTGGCATTATGTGCAGAAATTCAGTTTGATCGAACACAAGTGCGTAGTGTTTGCAGGGCTACTTGAAAACTATGCCAACTTCTTATAATTACCCCAAAAGTATTTTGGTTGTCATCTTTTATTTCGTTTAGCAATTCGGTGTGAAATGAGTCATGAGATTGGCGGAGAATATTTATTAGGTTATAAAGTACACTCATCGTTACAAACGTGCACTTCATCGATCCATTCCACCCTTATCTGACCACATTGAACCGTTGTAAGCCAGAAATCCGACCTTATCTGACGACCTTGATCTGTTATATACCAACCATCCTCCCACTCCACCCTCATCAATCCACCTTAAATCGTTATATACCAGAAAGAACAGTGATCGATATTATGAGCAACGTCCCACGATATCGGGGTACGATGACATGCTCTCAACCAAGTCGCCGAGCCTTGACACCCGGTCGCCTAATTCGACAAGCATAGGTTACTGGGAACCTATTCTACCCCGGAACCCCAACGGAACCGGTATAATGAACTTTATGTCGTTTATATGTCTCAGGCAAAGCGTGACACATTAATAAATACTTCATCTCTTTTCTACCTGAAACATCTATCCCCGTCTCCCATCAACCAACGCTACCCATGTTGACAGAGCCATAACCCGCTGTGGGAACTCATTAATACCTCTCAGCGTCTGCATCAGGGACGTGGTACATGGAAGCGGCCAGGTGTTGCCAGATACCAAGAATTAAGTTAATTTACCATTATGAAATATTGCCAAGTGACTGGAATATGTGCATTGTTGCCTTACATTCAATTTGTACAAAATCGATAGAGGCTGTTACAAATGTTTTCCTTCCATTATTATTAACGTAGTTGAGCGTCATTAAACTGTTTTCCCTATGTGTGTACGCACAGAACGATGAATGTACGTTTATACTCTGTCCAAAGCATGCTTAACTTATATATCTTGGATAAAAACCTACTGTGACTTAAATATAGAGATATAATTGTAGATTTGACATCTTTAAGCTTAAGAGCGAGATTGAACCTCTTTTTTCCATCTTCCTGAGGCAAAGTCCAGTTTCCACCCTTGCCGAACTAGGCTGGAATTTCCAGGCTCGGTCATAGCGCCACCACTGGTTATTTCGAGTTACGTCCCTTCTATATCCCTCCTACTGACCAATCAGATTCCACCTCGCATGTCACTTATAGTAATTGCTTCAATCACGGACTTGTATCCGTGCTTCAATCAAAATATCGACGCCAAGTCACGACGATCTGATCGATAAACAAGATCTATATTGTAATAAAATGGGCTTTATCTCACGAAGTGCATCAAATGATTTGAGCACCTTGATTAGAAACATGAAAAGGTTTTTAAAATATCTGTAGACGCGCACTTAGCGGTATACATGCTTTGCAAATCCTTCAGTCGACCGAAATCTGCCCATTGAAATCCACGTTGTTTTCGAACCGGATGTCCAGTTGGTTACGCGATTTTGATTTAGACTATGCATAGACTCGTTACATTCGTCACCACTCGCACCTTTCCGTAACCTGCAAGAAGACTCGTCCCCCTCTCGATGAATGTTATGTGCGAAAATACGACAAACCAATCAGAATGCGCGTATGATTTCAAGTTCTTCGTCAAAGAATCCCTCAGATATAATTTTTGATTTTTCATATGTCTTGCATCTAAAAATATACCCAAGACACAGTTCAATGTGTTTAATCATACTGTATAATTCCGCATGTCCAGATGTGCTTTATTTTGTAGCTGAAATATATATGATATATGGGGAAATATATGTGAACCATTACGTAAGGAGTTGACAATGGTTTTAGGTATGCCTGTTTGCTTGCGCTAAGACGGAATACGGTCGCAAAAATGGCCATGAGAGGGGCACCAGTCGCTATTCGGCTTGTCCCGGAATAACACGAGTTGGTCACGAATGAGACTCGTTAGTCCAGCCAAAATGTAACTCTGGAATTCCAGCCTAGTTCGGCAAGGGTGGAAACTGGACTTTTATAGTCAGTTAACACCCTTGCCTCGGGAAGATGCTTTTTTCCGTTTTGATTACCTAGGGATGAAAACAGTTGATCGATTTCCTATATTTTGCTAGGTTTTTGCTAAATGCGTTGTACAATCACGCTCACTATCGTAGCATACCAACATTATCAGTATCTTCATGATGTCAAAAATGAATAAATGATGTGTTGTTTATCCTGACAGTACTGTAGTTGTCATGTTTTTTCAGGTCTTTTCCTTCAAATTCTCGGGCGGGCAGAAGTAATTATACACTTGACAGTTGGATTTGACCAAAACATTACAAACGTTATCAAAACTAGGCTATAAAAAGTCGCCAAAACACTGCAAACCTAAGATCCAAAACACAACTATTACGAGTATACCTGTATTAAATACATCACCATCATATAATCATTTCATGTTCATGTTAATTGTTCACCTAAAAAGAAACACGGGAACATATTGTACAAGTTAAAAGAGGGAACTACATTGGACACTTTTTTTTGTCACTGATGAGTCAGATAACAGTCATGCTCTTTTTTGCCGTGTAACAGGTACAGCTTAACACGGCGCGAGCGGCGGAGGATTTTAGGTGCGGTTCACGTAATATTTGACAACTAGTTTGATTGTGTTTGCTCGTGATGGCGAAACCCCGGGTTTGATTTCAATCAAACACAATGAGCATAACATGTAAGTGTAAGTGGAAAAACCGTTCAACGGTAGTCTGGTTTCTACCTACCTTTCAAGTCCTGAGAATATATCACTGACAAATGAAGGTTTTGTATTGTTTGACGCCGCATTCAGCAATATTCCCGCTGTATGATGGCGATCAGTAAATCATCGAGTCTGGACCAGACAACCCAGTGATTGACATCATGAGCATAGACCTAGGAACTGGGATATAGAGAATCACGCCCGAGTTGATGAAAGTGGAAAAACTCCGAGGCTTGATATATTTGACATCAAAAGACACGAGGGTGAGATTTTATTTATCATCCAATATCATTCTTAAATCGGAATACGCGGAAAAGAAGAAGTGATTTATAAAAGCGATATCTACAATGTAGATCTCGCTTGATCCCACCCAAGCGAGATCTCCTGTGGGAAGCAGTTTTAGATGATAAATGATGACGTACAACAAACCAGTCAGCGAGCCAGGACACCCGACCCCGTTAGTCACCTTTAAAAAATATGGGTTGATGAAGATCAATTCTAACCCGGATCTTCACGGGTGACAACTGAGAAATAAAACAGACGGGTTCCAAAACGACAGATAATAGAACAATATACGGCTGTTGGAGTAAGACGATACGAATGTTGATGTAATCGGGGATAATGGGTTGTATTTAATACTGTTTTGAGGAGTTTTTGTTCGGTTATATCACGGTGGGTTAAATGATATGGAAGGAAAGCCCCAGTGAAGAAGGTCTCACGTTTGCCATTGAACACGGGTTTGGATTCCATCCTCTGACCAGCGGATCCTGACACAGGTAAGGGAGGTAAAATTGTATCGCAAATTAGATCAGTACGCGATCCGTGTACCTTAATGACGATCATGTATAATACCTGTAGTGAGGTGAAGGTCGGAATGAATCCTATGACCAGTATGCCTGATTCCTGTCACATCACTCAATTAAATGTGTGCATAGTTGCGTCCCTTAGACTTGTCATGATCCTGCAATCGTTGGTTGGAATCCAAGATTCAACCAGATGTTCAGGCTTGTGTTTTACCAAAACGGTAAACGTCTGAGATATGAATGACTTCGTCGGAGATCTGTATGACTTCTTCTGAGATCTGTATGACTTCGTCTGAGATCTGTATGACTTCTTCTGAGATCTGTATGACTTCGAGCTTTCCTCTTCCACATTAAGCCGACACGCCGAAATAACTAAAATAATCTTCACAGCGGCGTAAAACACAACTCACTCACTCATGATAAAAAAATAAATATGTATATGATCATCTAGTTTTGCTCAACAAACACATATCTATTTGTCCAGGCATAGCATTGATCGTCATGCATAGATACTAACTTGAGAATATTTCAGAAATCATGCGAACATTGTCTATCTCCGATGAAATTCAACTTATAACAGTCACGTAATCCGTCCTTAGACTTGTTGACCGGTATGTCAGAAGTGGAGACTAGTTCACGGATTACAGAGCTGACCTGCCTGAGAGAACGGCCGTTACCTAACCAAATCCTTATCTGTTTTGTCATTAGGTTAGCTAACATCGATTACATACGTCCCTGCAGATATTTCCTTTGATGGTAGATACCAGCTTACAGAAATCCGACCGACTGGAGATGCTGGTTCCATTGTAAATATCCATGGTAGGGTTAGCTATGACATTCTTCATAGAAAATAGCCCAGTCAAAATGGATGAATAACTGTTATAGTCCTGTGTAAAAATCCCACATCTTTATAATTTTCAGGATTTTCATCGATTACACTGGGATGTTTTGGGTAATTTGATATTAAACACATATATATTCTGAATAATACAAACAGGTAATGTTTATGAGACGTTTGGATGATGAAAATTCGTAAAACTAGCAAGAAGTACATCACCAGTTCCAAACTTTTGCAGCTGTATGTGAGAGCAAGTCGCAGCAGTTACAAAGGACTAGTTGAATATCATCCAATCGGCCTCCTCTTCATATTATTGGTCGAAGATGGCCGAGTAAACTCTTAGCAAAGATGCACACATTAGTTGTAGACTGGTCGCAGTCACTACAGTAAACTACGGTTATAACGAACTCATGGGGACTACTAATTTTAGTTCTTTATAACCGTAGTTCGCTATAAGCATATATACATAATAACTACAGCAAATAGTCGGGACCAAATAAGTAAGTTCGTTATATCCGTCAGTTCGTTATAAGCATGTTCGCTATAACCGTAGTTTACTGTATTTGCAATTTTCTTTCGGAACAATGTTAAAATTTAAATTTTTATTTTTGCATTTCAGTTTTTTTGCCCGATTAAGGTATTGTGTGACAACATGTTATTATGATAAGACGGAGACTGATCCAGGCAAGTGTAAACCTATTTCAGGTTCCCCCTGATGATGATTCTCGGTATGCATCAGGCAAACTCCTCGGGTTCAAACTATAGTAAACGTGTACGACTCCCGTAACTGTCCGGCGTTCCTCCGCATTAAGCTGCCACGTCGTGATACAACTGAACAGAACGCGGCGTCAAACACAACTCACTCACATATCCAGTGTCCTTTCAATGCTCGCATGTAGTATTACCTCCCTTTACAGAGAACAAGCCACCACATTCATTCTATTGCTTTGGATGAAATATATAACTTCACTGCCAACTAGGCACGAACACTGACCGACAATATTGACCTCAGCGCAATATCATGCACAATATACGCTCCCAACTTGTTGTCGGGAGAAACATTAAGTATAAACACATAGCTGGGATCTTCTCTACGTGGCAAGCACACATGTTTAGCATTCTGACAATATTTACATATTATTCCAAATTGAAATATATTTACGTTCCAGTAGGAGTATCGTTTTCATTTGATGTCCCTGTATGTTTTCATTCGGAAATCAAAGTTGTAATTCCCTAAGTTTGTAAAATTATTCATCCCAACTGCCAGCAATTATACACTAACAAGAACATAATTCATTATTAATGACAACCCGAATGTTGCATGGAAACGCGTGAGGCAAACTACCTCATATATCCACTAATTCGCATTCAACGACGCGCGAGGATAAAAATAGCTCTCTTTCCTAAATCAACACTCCCACCTGTCAGACTTCTCCCCCAAGGTGAAATCTAATGAAACAAAAAGTGACGACTACCACGCAACTCTCTAGACCTGAGATCTCTTGGACAAACAGTCCAGCACAACTCGCTAAAGTAATTTACAATTCAGTGCTTGAGGACAGATCGGTATCCCCAGCGTTGTGGGTGGGGGTTGTATATGACGGGGGTAGCTTCACAAAGCACCAGACCCATACTGAATACACACCCACCCGTCTCGTGTGTCATCGTGTCCAAATATACATTGTTTATAGCCATTCAAAACATTACAGCGAACAATACGTAATATCGACTGGGACGAATACTACATTATTTATTGGCTATTGTTCATTTTATATCCAATATGAAGAATATGAATTCATTAGAAACTTTGAAGGTAGTGAAGCAAATATGCTCGTAAGTAAACTTTGTGGTATATTCTTGTTATGGCTTCAATTGCATACAAGGACGAGTGCTATGCCAATACACTCCTCCCCTTTCCTAGCGTCCCTCTATGCCTTGAGAGCGCGATCAATGCTATGTTAAAGAGGATTAACGAGCACTTGTCTACCCGTCTGAATTGATTGATTTTCACCTGAGAATGTTGAGTAGCTGTCGGATCTACTCTTACCTTTACTTTCAAGGTGGGGAGATAGCTGGATCTTCCCTCCTTACATCAGCGTTGACACCTAGGAAGGGGTTCAATCCGCGCTTTATGAAACCTTTAAAACTGTTTCCCGTGTAGAAGACGCGTAAAACCTTGTTCCCCAAAGAACATATCTCTGGACTGTACAGACAAGAAATTCACCTGGATTATAAAGGTAAACATAATTAATATTACTCTCATGTGTTAACTAAATGGTGGAGGTGATAATACTGAAGAGGTGGGCCGGTGTGTGATCTGGGGGTATTGAATGTCTCTATACCTGAGAGTATACCCACACCATCAATAGGCGTGTCAGCACTAACCAAATACACACCATGGGAGACGTAACGCGATGATAATAGCTTTCATGTAAGTGTCAATATAAAGCTATACATATATTTGACCATGTGTGATTATATTGATATGACTGGGGTTATGTTGGGTGCGTTCTCACAGACATGTTCTATGGGGACTGGTTATTGCATATCAGAGTGATTTGATTACGACTAATGAAATTCAGTGTCCAGTTGCCAGACGCTCCTCTGTACCTGATTCCATGTTGTAAACATACCCACTACCTTCATCCCGTGTTGTTAACAAGGCTATGATAAGGCTATATACTAGTATACACATACCCACTACCTTCATCCCGTGTTGTTAACAAGGCTATGATAAGGCTATATACTTGTATACACATACCCACTACCTTCATCCTGTGTTGTTAACAAGGCTATGATAAGGCTATATACTAGTATACACATACCCACTACCTTCATCCTGTGTTGTTAACAAGGCTATGATAAGGCTATATACTTGTATACACATATCCACTACCTTCATCCCGTGTTGTTAATAAGACTATGATAAGGCTATATACTAGTATACACATATCCACTACCTTCATCCCGTGTTGTTAACAAGGCTATGATAAGGCTATATACTAGCATACAGATGTCCACAACCTTCACCCTGTGTTGTTAGCAAGGCTATGATAAGGTTATATACTTGTATACACATATCCACTACCTTCATCCCGTGTTGTTAGCAAGGCTATGATAAGGCTATATACTTGTATACACATATCCACTACCTTCATCCCGTGTTGTTAGCAAGGCTATGATAAGGCTATATACTAGTATACAAATACCCACTACCTTCATCCTGTGTTGTTAACAAGGCTATGATAAGGCTATATACTTGTATACACATATCCACTACCTTCATCCTGTGTTGTTAACCAGGCTATGATAAGGCTATATACTAGTATACACATGTCCACTACCTTCATCCCGTGTTGTTAACAAGGCTATGATAAGGCTATATACTAGTATACATATATCCACTACCTTCATCCTGTGTTGTTAACAAGGCTATGATAAGGCTATATACTTGTATACACATACCCACTACCTTCATCCCGTGTTGTTAACAAGGCTATGATAAGGCTATATACTAGTATACACATGTCCACTACCTTCATCCCGTGTTGTTAACAAGGCTATGATAAGGCTATATACTAGTATACACATGTCAACTACCTTCATCCCGTGTTGTTAACAAGGCTATGATAAGGCTATATACTAGTATACACATGTCCACTACCTTCATCCCGTGTTGTTAACCAGGCTATGATAAGGCTATATACTAGTAAACACATGTCCACTACCTTCATCCCGTGTTGTTAACAAGGCTATGATAAGGCTATATACTAGTATACATATATCCACTACCTTCATCCTGTGTTGTTAGCAAGGCTATGATAAGGCTATATACAAGCATACACATGTCCACTACTTTCACCCTGAGTTGTTAACAAGGCTATGATAAGGCTATATACTAGTATACAAATATCCACTACCTTCATCCTGTGTTGTTAACAAGGCTATGACAAGGCTATATACTAGTATACACATATGCACTACCTTCATCCTGTGTTGTTAACAAGGCTATGATAAGGCTATATACTAGTATACACATATCCACTACCTTCATCCTGTGTTGTTAACAAGGCTATGATAAGGCTATATACTAGTACACACATATCCACTACCTTCATCCTGTGTTGTTAACAAGGCTATTATAAAACTATAAACTAGCATACACATGTCCGCTACCTTCATCCTGTGTTGCTAACAAGGCTACGATAAGGCTACAAATTTATATGTAAATACCAACTACCCTGACTCCGTGATGAAGCAAAACATTAATATGCAAATACTAACTTCCCCGATAACAATGTACAGTTCGCCAGAGTACACACATTACAGACCATGCCATGTATATGTATGCATACACTGTATGTAACAATGAACAAAAATATATACAACCTGGCATGTCTCCCTTTTCAGCAATTCAAAAACAAGAAATTAACCATGAATCAATCTTTCTTCAAATTGTGTGAATGCCGGGTGCTACATGCTTACCTTTTTCGCGAACGCCGGGTGTCATCACTGATTTTCAGTGGTCCATTCATTAATTTATACATCTATTTTGCCCTTTACTCCAAATGATATCTCTGTCTGATAATCGAGACTGGTTATTCCCTTGCCTTGTCTTTTTATATATATTCAAAGGTGTCTTCGAAAGTGAACTATATCTTAGATTAATAACAGTTTTGCAATAAGTGTCGCTTTGGGTCAGGTTCCAGGTACCGGGGTTATACTATAACGAGATTGTGCCAGTTTTGCAATGAAGGGTATATTGAGGGTGAGGACCATATTTCGATGATTGTGCAACGTACGAGGGGTGACTGAAAGGTTCTTAGCCTGATTATGCATTTATCCTGGATATTCTCGCACGGTTGCCTGAGCAGATAAGTATAATATTGACCATTGATGGTATTAAAATCCAGGAGGTGGTTCAACAAAAGGATTCCTTTGGAATCCCAATAACACCAAAGCCATAACCTTGCCAGCTGATGGAACAGACTTTGCTTTAGATGTCTCCATTGCTTTCACTGTTGTTCAGTCTTTGGCTGGTAGTGAGGAACCCAAGACACATCCATGGTTACAAATCGCTCAACAAAATCAGCTGGGTCCGCTTCGAAACGACGTAAATTCTTACAAGAAATGATTTGCTGTAAAAGGCGACTATGCTTGTCGTAAGAGGCGACTATGCTTGTCGTAAGAGGCGACTGTGCTTGTCGTTAGAGGCGACTATGCTTGTCGTAAGAGGCTACTATGCTTGTCGTAAGAGGCGACTGTGCTTGTCGTTAGAGGCGACTATGCTTGTCGTAAGAGGCTACTATGCTTGTCGTAAGAGGCGACTGCTTGTCGTAAGAGGCGACTGTGCTTGTCGTAAGAGGCGACTGCTTGTCGTAAGAGGCGACTATGCTTGTCGTAAGAGGCGACTGTGCTTGTTGTAAGAGGCGACTGCTTGTCGTAAGAGGCGACTGCTTGTCGTAAGAGGCGACTATGCTTGTCGTAAGAGGCGACTGTGCTTGTCGTAAGAGACGACTATGCTTGTCGTCAGGCTCGCTGACTTGGTTGATGCATGTCATCGTCTCCCAATTGCGTAGGTCGATGCTCATGATGTCAATCGCTGGATTGTCTGGTCCAGACTCGATTATTTACAGACCGCCGTCATATAGCTGGAATATTGCTGAGTGGGGCGTTAAAACACAACAACAACAACAACAACAACAACAACAACAACAACAACAACAACAAAACGAGAGATGAAGCATTTCTGATCATGAGTCATAAGCCTTGGAAGCCAGCGTGCTTAACCCTTTGTCCTGTCCAGTTCATTCCTCAGAATGTTTCTCAACTCTCTCATGAGAGATGCATCCTCCATCCAGAGTCGTCCACCATCCATGATCGAATCATGTGTTTTATCTACAAATATGCATGATGTCAAACGTCGAGCTATGATTATCTACTGTGCAAAACGTGAACGACATGTTTGACTGTCCATGCGTAAATGTATGAACATGGGCCGACAGCATACAATTGTCATGGTATAACAAACAATAACAACAAACACTGGGCAATATGCATGTTCAGTTATAAGTATTAAACGTTAAGTTATATATTATTATTTTAACAGAACAAGCATTATTAGAGATTCAATGTTGTGATCCATGTGAAAACATTTCATTACTTAATGTTAATCGCCAACGTGTTGAATTGTTAACAAGTTTGAATAAGATAGTTGTGAACACATTTCCGTCAGATACCAAATACTAGAGTATGTTAAACTGCCGGGCACAAGAAGTATACACTCATGTTTGATGGTGGCTAAGAGAGTGAGTATGGTTTTTAGCCGATTTTAGCAATATTCCTGCAATATCACACCAGAAATGAGCTTCACAAAATTAACCCATGCGGGGAATCGAACCCGGGCCTTTGGCGTGACGAGCAAACGCTTTAACCACTGGGCTACCCGACCGCCCCTGTTTGTTTGATGGTGGCTAAACATGAAACAAGCAAGAATAGTTATTCGATGGTAATGTATATGATACGGGTAGCATAGTTTTGTTTTGGACCTTTGCAGTGTTTCGGCGACTGTAACATTTTGATAACGTTTGTATATTTTTGGTCACACCCAAGTTTCATGTGTATATCTTAGTTTCCAAGGCAGTTTGTATTTAATACTGTTCAGTCGTTTATCTATCATGCAAGAAGATCCAATACTTTGTAATAACCGACATACGTTAAATAATAAATATTCTAATTTACCCCTAAATCCCCTTTTCTGCCCACTGAACGTATTGTAATTGGATCTTGTAAATATTGACACTGCCCCCAACTATCCTCTGTATTATGACATTGTTTAAAACAACGCTTACAGAAATCAATTTCAGTTTTGTAAATAGCGTGTCTGCTGTAAACGATAACGTGGATTAACAGTCGATCAATAAATAATTCATCATCTGAACTGTTTACCTCGGTAGATCAACGAGATGGGAATTGATAGCAGCTTTAGCGTGACTCACTCACGATGCATGGGGAAACATTCATTAGATCCGTGCCAGGGTCTTCTCATGTTGTTGGTACAAGAGAGATCACGTAACACTACAAAGCACAACATGTATAAAGCTCTGATGACGCAACACTGCAAAAACAGAAGGCAGACAGGCAATATCAACAATGCCCTGGACCAGATGAACACATTTCAATTGTAATACCTAGGTTGTACAATTAACGTTTTATAAAATTGCCTCTTACATTTTTTATAACATGAAAATTCCATGACGTGAATCGAACCTGCAATTTTACATATCGTGTTAAGATTTGTAACCCACTGTTTTCCCGCTGAGCTACCTGGGCAAGTGATGAGAAGTTGTTCAGTTTCTCACGTCATGACTCCAGTTAGTCCATGCTGCACGTGTTTTTTCTCTCGCACGCTTTGGGCGAATTCCTATTATACCGCGATACAATGTATTTTTTCACTATAAGGTATGTCGATGTTTTCTTTGAATGGTATTTCTTGAATTTGGACAGTTCGTAAGTTGGATAAAACACGCCTCCCCGGGTTTGGTTGAAAATGTAATGCCTTGACCTCCAGAAAAGCATTCGGTGTGTCCCTAGCCCAAGGTTTTACATTTATAACTAAAACCGGGAAGGTGTGTTTTATACTAAACATAGTCAGTGGTTATTGTAACCACACGATCCCCCTTTCCCGCGCCCCACACAAAACGATGACCCTCTCCTAACGGGGTGGTCAGACTCGCTGATTTGGTTGATGCATGTCATCGTATCCCAATAGCATAGACCGATGTTCATGATGTCAGTCACTGGATTACACACAGAACGCGGTCATATAACTGGAATGTTGCTGACTAAACAACAGTGAAAACAAAACTCAAACAGATAGGGATTACCTAATACATACTTGAAGCTTGAACTGGGTTTTACGATCAAATCAAAATATGCCTTTGCTAGGCATTTAGAAGTTGGATGAACATGGCGTCATGATACTTTTTATTAATATTTTTTTTGTAACGATGTTTCAGGCTCTTTCTTGTTCCTTCATTCAAACACTAAAGAAGTTGTTATCCATAGAAAGGTTCATGTTTTCAAGTTAAAATCATCATCAATCATGCTACAATGGATGATGATGACACAGACGTTCGTGCCAGGCGCTTACTTGATATAACTGAACATATGATATGAATCATGGCTTCCTGATTGACCGACCACTTGCCGAGCAATAGGTATAAGTAGTTTGATAGGTTCAATGTCCACTGATTTAATAACGAGTGTTCAATTGAAGTAGAGGAATAAATGAATCTTTGAGTGTTTTTCAAATTTGCTTTCAATCGTTTTAAACGTACTTATTGCTTAAGGGTTGAACAAGGTTGTGTTGTTATGCATATGTCAATATAACGACAATCATGAGATAATGCTAACCCCAGACTTGACCTTTCATCGCGATAATAGGATGGGTGTGGTCCCTGATCCGTAGCCTCACTCCTGATCTGTAATATACTAGATCCTGGTGTTGTATTAAGATCCACGTGAGACGTTGTCTCTCTGACATACTGTTGTGAGTGAGTGAGTGAGTATGGTTTACACCGCTTTTAGCAATATTCCATCAATATCACGGCGGGGGATACCAGAAATGGCTTCACACATTGTACCCATGTCGGGAATCGAACATCGGCCCGACGAGCTTACGCTTTAAGCACTAGGCTGCCCGACCGCCCCTCTGACATACTGTAACCCTTAACTGTTGGATTGTGTCTCGAACATAAAAAAATAGTTTATAAATAAACAAAGCGGTAATTGTCTGTTTCAAAGAGGTTTTTGAAGTAAACTTGCTAGGACTGCCAATTAGCCCGTGTAGTCCCCCTTTAAGAATTTACGCTGAAGTTCCATGGTTAATCAAGATATCCACAGATTCGTGTTCCCCTTTCTGGAAACAGTCAAGGATGACTGACACGAGATCGAACTTGATATAAGCAGGGAGTCACGTGTTTTGTACCGCCCCCTGGTGAGGATTCCACTAACTAATTACACAAGTTTGCTCTCTATATGTCGTCGGGGAGAAGTCTAATGATTGATGGGTACCGAGTTCTTTCCCTACCCCCTGGGGACAAAGTTAGCAACACTTGTGGTGGGTAGTGCGGGTGATATCAGACTGTCTGTCCCCCTGCGGCTTCACTACCCTAATATCTGCGTCTCCCTGAGGAACGGACTTCAAACACTGATTCCCCCTGATTCACCTCGTATGTATTTTAATGTAGCTTCTTGAAAAATCTTGAAAAAGTTACCCCAACATTGCCTTTGCATGTGTTTGTGACGGGTGTCACCGGTGCGGCAGGATACGCTCACCTTTTCTGGTATCATCACTATTTAATTGTAATGATAAATCCGGCATCGTACAATCGACTCTGCTTTTGGAAGATATTTCTTATGAATACGGAAAGGTTTTTGTTCGCTTTTATTTAGAATTTACGGTGTGATAATTGACATAAGTTCTACATTTTGTAACAGAAATGCAAGTATTTGTCCAGGTATTGTATATTTGTATTAAGTATATATGATTCGAGTGAGTGAGTGAGTTGGGTTTAACGCCTCTTTTAACATTATTATAGTCATATCGCGGCGTGTCAGCTTAATGTGGGAGCAAAGCACGAAGTGATGCAGGTTTCAGACGCTTACCACTTACCACGAGCCCGGGTATGGTGCTGACAAACCAAGAAACATAACTGGGGCGAACCGGGATTCGAACCCACAATCATAGGTTTCTGGCGTGCCCAAGGGACGCAACTCTGCACAGCGAATCGCGGCGCCTTAGACAACTGGGCCACCCGTGCCCCCTTATACAATTCGATGTTGGAATGGCATTTAGAGTCGGAACTAAGACAAGACTATGGATAATCAATCTCTTGTAAATTGTGACGTTTCTGTGTATATTTTAATGCTATCAATCAAGTATATCAGATTTTCATGACGTTACAAAGTTCATGTTTTTACACTACCTGTTCACATACCCGCCTCGACGCTCGATGGCACATACATGTTGGACTGACAAGGTTAACCAATCAAGGCAAGGGGAAACCATGACTGCCAGTGTTGTTTATACCAGAATAACAATGTAAAAAGTGATATGGAATATACATGTACAACTGATTAATATACCCGAGACTGCGCCTCATCACTGACATTTACCTTATTGTTTCTATAAGTTCACGTTGCTCAGGACAATAGCCGTCGGACACAAATTCCACTTTGGACGCCTCGGATTGGATTATGTGCGATGCTATACCGCCAATCCGGTCCAAGCGAAATATTCTAAATTTTATAAACAACGACGCATGGGACCTTTGAGCCATATTCAGTCTATTTGAGTGAGTGAGTGAGTTTGGTTTTACGCCGCTTTTAGCAATATTTCAGCAATATCACGACGGGAGACACCAGGAATTGGCTTCACACATTGTACCCATGTCGGGAATCGAACCCGGGTCTTCGGCGTGATGAGCGAACACTTTAACCACAAGGCTACCACACCGCCCCCAGTCTATTTGATGGTGGCCTGTAAGTAATCGAGTCTGAATCAGTCCAGCCAGTGATTGATATGAGCAACGTCCCATGCCGTCGGGTACAAAGGCACGTTATCTGCCAAGTCACTGAGCCTAACCACCTGATACATTAACCCATACTTGTAGTAAGTGAGTGAGTGGGTTGGGTTTAACGCCGCTTTTAACAGTATTCCGGTTACTCGTATATCACGGCGTATCAGCTTGATGTGGTAGGAAAGCATGAAGTGATGCAGGCCTTAGACGTTTATCACCTTGGTGAAACCCACAAACAAGGGTATACTGCTGACAAACCCCATAATCGGGGTGAACCGGGATTCGAACCCACAACCATAGGTTTCTGGTGTGCCCAAGCAACGCAGCTCTAGACAGCGAATAGAGAAGCCCTAGACGACTGGGCCATCCGTGTCCCGTGTTAGAGGCGACTAGCGGGATCAGGTTGTCGGGGTCGCAGACTTTGTTGGTGCATGTCATCGTATCCCAAATGCATAGATCGATGCCTATGATTTTCTGGTCCAGATTATTTACAGGCCGCCGTCATATAGCTGAAATATTACTCAGTGCGGCGTTAAGCAAACAAACCAATAAACCTGAGTCGCATTAAGTTGCCGTTTACTACATACGTTGCCGAGATCTATTCTACCGTAAAACAACATACAAACAAACAAACAAACAAACACACGTAAAGGTGATCTTTTGTATTTGTTTCAGAATCTGAGGGATGGATCCTCTGTTTGGATTGCCAGCTATGAAGGACACGAAGGCCATGGACGCTGCACGAGCAAGGAACAAGTCATACGAGCGCCACCTGGTGAGGACAATTAATACCCTCGACTCGGAGTTGAAGACCAAGTCCTGTAAACTCCAGCACACTGTGAGTGACCTACAACAGTTCATGTCGAACATTAATCCCAGATCTGCTAAAACCATCATCTACCCCCGTGGTTTGTCAGACGAGCAGAAACACAACTACAGAGTATTACGACGAGGAAGCATTCCGAGTATGAGTCTGGATGAATTTGACATGCGCATGGAGGTAAAACGTGAAAAACGTGCGCAGACAAGGAGGCGACCCAAACCGGAAGTAGAGAAGGAAGTCGAGAAGATTGTTGACGTTGATGCGCATTCGTTCTGCGCACCGTTTCACAAACACCGTCAGACAATGCGGGAAGCGTATGACAGAGCAACGTCGAATGACGTCAGGTTTTCAGAAACTAAACAAGACAGATCCAACAAAACCGACAGCCATGACTTGAGGTCGAGTTCTTCTGGCGGAATGGTGTTACACCATGTTAGTGTCGACACCCAGATAAGGCCAAACACCATTTGCGTGACTACAAAACGACGTGATGACGGTAACAACAGCCGCGACAACAACTCGACATTGGACTCCCGTCTCCATCAGATGATGCAGAGGGGGGTGAACAATCTTGATTCCTCGGAGGATGAAGACTAGCAAGACCAGTTCTCTTATAATCAACGCCCGTGCATCTCACAGAGCACGAACCTTGTGTGCTGATTAGGGACCGATCGCTCGCATATTAGGAACTCCTCCTCCACTCTCTGGAATATCAAAATTGGCGACCCCTAACGTCAAGTCAGTTTGTATGTCAACGTCTTTATGGTTTACTGTATCATCAAATGCTACAACGTTATGTATGGCTTACATACACATGAAGAAATCAACACAGTGATTGCAAACAGTTTTGGAAGACAGTGAAAAGGGCCATACAGAGACGTCCACTGAGAAGTTATATATCTCCAAGTGACTGGCTGATTTACTTCAGATATCTTCTTAATCACTTACAAGGAACTGATAATAATGAGTTTGATTGTGTTGTGGAGGAGTTTCTGCTCTTAGTTGATTTGCTTGTTCTTCGTTACCGAGATGTTGCTAAAAGTGGGTAAAACCATAGTATACTCATTCACTCACTACTGAGTTACAGCCTTGATTTGTTCGATTTTCACGCAGACAACCCGGTTTTCATGATCAATATGGGTATATTGTGTGATCCCATTCCTTATACGACCACACTTATCAACCATTCAACAATTCTTCGCTTTTAACATAGCCACGACTATTGAAGATTCAAAGTTTCAAGCAATGCTCTATAAGGTGGTGACAAATCAGTAGATAGGTAGGCTACATTTGGGCTGATATTTTATTCCCTATTTGTGTCTCGCTGTTAGCGGTTCAGTGAACGTTGATTGTGTTGCAGACTTACATCTACGACACGAGATGATTAACACGACGATTCAAGAGCTCAGAGTTACGATGACACATTCACCGAACTACACGTAAATGGTGTGTTCATCTGGGGCTGTCGACCATCCCAGGTGGCCATCAACAAAACATTAGGAATGACTAGCCGATGAATTGTTTGTGTTTCTCGTGCCGATATTTGTGCATTTTATGTTTTAAATCATCTTGATGCAATAGACACGATTGTCCTAGTATTATGAGCGCTTGGGAAACTGCACGGCACCAATTTGTCACCGTTAGAGTAACTTAATGCATATTTTAAGAGCGCTTCTTTTTACTGGCAAATTGAATTGACGATACTGATGGATGGATTGGATTATATTTCATAATGGAGAACGCACGCACGCCAGGACGCACACACGCGCACGCACACACGCACGCACGCACGCAGAATGAAGAATCATGTTCTGGAGCAAACTATCACAACCAAAATAGTTCCGCAGATTAATAAACCAAAAGAAGCAAAGATGAATCGTCGGATTGTCCTTGAACATTATCGACAATATATAATAGTTAAAACTATTTTATTGCAAGCAGATTCAGATAGATTGACGTGAAGCCAAGCTCCGTTTTAACGGAATCCAAACCGAATCTAAACGACTAATAGAAAACAATAATTTATTGCTTTTGTTTGTTTAAGAAGTGTGGAATATACAATTTAAAAATTAACCAGGTACAATGTGTCAATCCTCATATATATTTAAAGTTTTTTTATTTAATAAGTTTAATAAGTTTCACTTATTTAATATTTACTATATTGTGCCTGAGTGTTAGAACTTTAATGTGCTGTGCTGTGCTGTGCTGTGCTCTCTCTCTCTCTCTCTCTCTCTCTCTCTCTCTCTCTCTCAGACAGCACTACGGCACGAAAAGTGAAAAAGTCGGATTACTATCCTCAATGATCTGGAATTCTTATCATTGTCTGAACTCGGTCATATATGTTCGTAACAGAGTTTAGGGGCGGTCGGGTAGCCTAGTGGTTAAAGCGTTCGCTCGTCACGCCGAAGACCCGGGTTCGATTCCCGACATGGGTACAATGTGTGAAGTCCATTTCTGGTGTCCCCCGCCGTGATATTGCTGGAATATTGCTAAAAGCGGCGTAAAACCATACTCAGTCAGTCGTAACAGAGTTATACGGATCGTGAAAGGTCCAGAGAGGTCGGCCAAGCACTCCTGACAGTATGGTGCGTCCCGTAACGTTCGGGAAACTCAGCCGATTTTGTCTAGTCGTGACTCTGTTCTGCTGTATCGGATCAAAATCGTAACACTGTCCTGTGTTGTCTGGACGGTGTCCTGTGGATCGGGACGCTGTCGTGATGAACGGGCATGAATTGTTCATTGCCTTTTCTGGTCCAATGAGTCCAGATTGCGTCCAGATCTTGCCGAATGCGAACCGTCTTTGTCGGTTCACTGTCCGGTCACTGTCTGATCTTTGTCGGATCGCATATGGACGCTGTCGGGACAGATTCGGTCGTTTTTACCATGCGGAAGATACAAATCGGATCAGATTCGGATTGAAAACGGGAGAATCGAGACGAATTCGGCTAGAAACGGCTTAATCTGGACGCTTCCTGAACAATATCTGATTGTTTGTGAATTTCCCGCCACGAATCACAGGATCTTGATCAGACTTTTGACAAATTTTAATCGGGAATGGTCCTATCAAGGACGGCATTAAAAATCCTGAATGTGCGACTGAGCCCTAAAGATGAGGTGGAGCTTAACGTCACGTTATAGATTATTACACTTATATAGCGACATTCTGCATGATGTCTACTTGTCACCACTAATGTTCGTTTTGTAGTGTCAGCCCACTTAGATACCATGCCACAGTTTAAGATGGATACCCCAGTGAGAAACAGTCTACTCACTTAGAACCTACCTGTCCTTGTGCTATCTCATTAATGCCGAGCTTCATGCAGGGTAGTTGCCCTTTAACGTCTTTTAACAAAGAGAAACATACATTTACATAGTTATAGCTGTATTAATCTGCACAGATGAGTGAGGCATGGGTTTTATCCCGGTAGTTCAGCTTGATGATATGTTAGGAATTTCTATACAGGGCCTAAATCCAGAGATCTGCCCAGTCGCATGCACTTTTAAAGAGGGGTGAAATCAACTGTGATCTGAACATGAAATGTCACTAGTGTCAAGGTTGGTTTCACTTTTGAAAACTTGCTTTCGCGGAAACTAAACTAGCAGACAAAAGTTACTGTGGTTCGTTTAAAGTGGTGCAAATGTTATGTTTTTGAAAATAAGAACCTGATATTAGTTTATTCGTCTGATCAATGTTTTATCATAACAAATTCATTGATAAAACCCCTGCTTGGTAATAGGAGACACACCCTGAAAGACAGACGGTGTTACAGCAACTCAGTTAAAATGATACAGACCACAATTAACGTTGAAACAGGCGAGGCAGCGGCGGTGCATTGAAGACATCACATGATTGAAAACAGCCTCGCGGACGTTGCACCAAATGTCAATAAAATATTGGCCCAACTGAACTCGCGTTACCGACTGGTTCTGGTGCTGTCGTAGGCGTCGTTCCATTTAATCTCGGACATTTTTCTATTCGGGAGAAGTCTGGAGAAACAGCCGGCTATGGCAGTAAAGCAATGTTGTGCTGCCTCCGAGGGTCTGTTACAACACATCCGGCGTGTGGGCGGGCACTATCGTGCTGCAAAGGGTAGATCATGATCTCGAATGATGTTGTCCCCGGTAGCGTACGCCATTCAAATTGCCATTAACAACGATGAGTTGTGTTCTCCTGTGAGTGTTGGCCTGCTGTAGATAACGTATCCAAAGATTTGATATTATGTTTCGATGCAAATCGCGGCGCCTCAGACGACTGGGCCACCCCTGCCCCCTGTCACAGATGACCAACTGTTGACATCGGTATAGCTTATCGCGCATCCACATACCACGTAAGCAGAGTGTCAGGTGTTATTCTATCCCGGTGTCTGACGTATGCCAACTGTCTGTCTTGATGTTGTGCAACAAAACACCCGTCTCTTATAGCCATGCCCTGTACTGTTGTATATGACTCTGCTGAAATTCGAGAAGAGTGTCTCGTGATAAGGTGGGCGTGGTAACTCGTCTTTCTACAGTATACCGCTACGTTTACCAGTCACATAATCTGATGTGGTCATTGCCAAGATTAGCTGTATGTGTTATTTGGCAAGACGCCATGACTATATAGAATTCGATATGCTATTGGGAGTCCATTGAAGATTGAACCTTCATAGATTGCGTGGCAAACTGTATACACGTTAGTTCCAGCAACAACAACCAGATGAAAATAATTATATCATTTGATGCGAACTACCTCAGTAGGTTAGTCCCACTGACAGAGGGTTATGATACATTTACATCGAGTTAATACATCACGTCAAAATGGCCGACACAATAAAAGTGACGGGGAGATATTTCCGAAGTTGTTAATGAATCTGTGGCCATTACAAGTGTTAGTTATCAGTCATCAAATGACCAATCATGGAGAGTTTATAAAGATGTGTCAAATAGAAAAAAATAGATTTCTGAAGACTGTTACTGTCAGACTAAGCAAGGATCGACTCCATAGTTGAAATGTGCATTTCTTCCCTTTGTTAACTACGATAGGTCGTAGCGAGAATATTCGTGAACAGGCATACAGTCAAACTCTCTGATCAGAAACAACGCTTCCGTATACACTCGCGCAGGGTAACGCCCAGGGTTTTACCCCCAGGGGTGTGGAAGTCGTCCGTCATTCCAAGAATACAGTCTCGTGAAAAACCGCCTCAACATCAAAATGTGTCAGTTTGGTTATGTGATCGGCCCCATGTCCAATGGAAAAACAACATATATATGGTGTAATCATTAAAAACATACTGTTTGCTGCATATCTTAGTGACGTCATATTCTCATCGCTGTTTTTGATGTCGACATAGAGGGAATGCTGTAAATCGTTATCTAATAGGATTACAGAATTGTGCCGAGATATGGGAAAATGTAAACAGGTATATTAATTTACTCTATGTTTATTAGGGATCAATAGGCAGCTCAATGGTTCAGAGTTGCGTCCCTTAGCCATGTCAGGCAACGATTAACGTGGGTTTATCAGAGTCAAATCCGTGTTCGGTGGTAAAAATCTTGACGGTATCATTTCAGAATTTCACCACATGAAGCAGATTCGCTTTGTTTGTTTGTATGTTTGTTGTTTAGCGCATCACTCAGTAAAATTCCAGCTATATGACTGCGGTCAGAATAATTGAATCTGGACCAGACAATCCAGTAATTGATATCATGGGCATCGATCCACGCAATTGGTATACAATGAAATACATCAGCCAAGTCAGCGAGCCTGACCACCCAATCCCGTTTGTCACCTCATGATATAAATGTATACTTTAAAAAAAAGTAAAACAACTCACTCACTCACTCATGTATAATATATACTAATTAGAATGTAAATTAAATGAATGTGTGGCATATGTAGAGAATCGCCCCCGAGTGTCTTTTGATATCAAATATATCAACTCGAGTTGATAAAAGTGGAATAATTCCGAGACTTGCCGAGGATTTTTGCCACTTTTATCAACGAATGTTGATATATTTGATATCAAAAGACACGAGGGTGAGATTTTATTGATCATCAAACATCATTCTGCCAACTTTTTCAATTTGTAGACAGTAATTAGCATTGTCTTCAGTGTAAAAAGTACTGCTAAACAGCTTCAGTAGCAGGGCCATTAATGTTGTCATTTGATTGTGATGTCATGGTAACCAGTGACGTCACATTGGTCTGCAAAGCATTGTGATGTAATTTCATTGCAGCGATATCTACAGTGTAGATATCGCTTGATCTAATCCAAGCGATATCTCCCGTGGGAGCCAGTTTTGGGTGATAAATTCGTTTGTCATTAACTGCATCTAGATCTACACAGCATCAACTTAACTATTGTTAAATTGAACGCAAAACAAACCATAAACTCTGGGAACGTAAAACACGTCCACTGACGTTTAGTTCATGCTCTAGAGATATACCAGGGCTCATTGACAAATTCTGAGCCTCACATAGAAGGAATTGCGTAATATTGAATAATATGTCGTGGACATTACGTGACGTCATAGGGGTATATCCACAAACATGCGAGTCCTGAGCAAATTGTCTCGCTATGACAAGTCAGTAAATAAGCAAGGGGCTGTGACCTTTGATTAATGGACGAACTTGAGGAACCTGTGTAATGTCCACGACAAAATATTTGATTAAAACGCAATTTCTTTTATGTGAAGGACAACAACGTATCCTGTATTGATTTACTGATTAACCAGGGTGTAATGTACAAGCCTTTTGTACATTTCGGTCAGTAGACAGTGAGATGAATCATATTGTATATGTTGTATGTGATACAGCATACCGTAAAGATATACGTTATTGCTACATGAATTAACGTATATCACCACTGATCTTACTGACTGTTTGTTTAATGTGCAAAAACAAAATGTGAACTCGTTCTAAATCGCCTGTTTCGATTTGGCAACGTGATAGTTCGTGTGACGTCACCTATATTCGTGAGTCTGTTCCACGAAACTACTTCTTGTAGCATAATGGCTTAAATCAGCCTTGTATGGCTACAAAAGTGCATCTAGTCCATCTAAATGCATTGTATATTACTACACAGCCGTGACTCGAAGTAAAATAACTTCTGTCACTGGTGGAGTGCAATTTCCCACGTTCCACCGACCGTATCCTCGTGCGAGAGACTACTTCCGGTATGACGTCACTTTGTTGACAGTTTGATCGGTTGTAGATTTTCTGATACGAGAGTGAAAGCCGGTTCGAGCCGTGATATGTGAGTTGACATTCAAGTATTTTATATTTATTGAACATCTTCCTAACTGAATGAAATACTGAAAAAGAATAATTATATTCTTGTAGATTAATAAATCTTATTGTGCAATTCTTAATTGTAAAATTATTCTTAAAAAAATTAAATAATTAAAACTGTGTGGTTGGTGGTATTGGGAGTGATCCACAATTCGCTACCAGAGCTGTACCCCAATACCCACCCCTGAACCGTTACAGTTTTATGATGGCAGCGGTGGGATCCGTTGTGGATCTCATATATATAAATAAAGTAAGAATAATATTTCACAAATATTCCAAATTGATAAGATTCCATAAGATAAAAGTTTTGTGACAATTTTTTTATGAAATTGAAAATAATTCATCTATCAATTCCCTGTCAAGGAGAGTGGATCATGTTATTGGTCCGGCTGGAAATTTACGCTCTCGCCAAGTGTCCAATATTTCGGAACTAAGTTCTGGTGAAAATACTGGTACTCGGTTTCCAGATGTTGACTTTGGTCAACCTCCCAGACATGAATTGTCTGAGCAACTCAATGCTGTGAGTCCAGTAAATTCACCTGCTGTTAGTTCAGTAGGTAGGTTTCAAAATGATCTGCAGGTAACGAGACAACCAGAATATTCTGACCCTAGGGTCAGTGACTACTTGCCATCCAGGTCACACAGTGAAGATCGTTTGCCATATGTTCCTAATGTGTACCCTGAGAATCAGTTTTCACAGACTAGTCATAATTACCCATACACTGGTCAGACTGGGTACCCAGTACTTGCTCCACCACCAATGGTGAGTTCAGACCAAAATCTAATTGGTCTCGTTTCACAATTGTCTAGTAGTGTGCTGGGTCTTGTACAAAGGATTGACACTCTGGACAGATACCCCCCCAAGGGGAGATCATTCAATTGGAAGAGTATCTCTCCAATTGCCTAAATTTAATGGCCAAGGAGATTATCGTGCTTTCGAAGCACAGTTTAAGAATCTGGTTGCACAGTCATGTTTGGATAATACCCAGGCAGCCCAAATGTTGGGATGTGCTCTGGAGGGTGTAGCCCAGCGGTTTTATGCAGGCCTTCCTGAGCATGAGCGACTGGATTACCAGTGGCTTTCACACACTCTGCGCAGGCGGTATGGAACCAGTCTTCCAGATGTTAAACGTGAAGAGTTGATGAGGCGAAGCCGTAAGTCCAATGAGAAAATTGCCGACTTACGAGATGATCTCTGGCATCTTGCTCAAGGTGCATACCCTGATCTTCCTTATGAACTTCAGGAGAGGTTGGCTCTGGATGCACTGAAGAGGGCTGTGGATCAAGACTTGAGACCCCGGTTCATGGACCGAGGTGTACGTACCTTACAGGAGGCGGTGGATGTAGCTGAGCTGTACGAGTCAGTTGTAGGCAAACCTGGTCAACAGAGGTCGGTGCGGGCGCTGAGTCCTTACCCTTCACAAGGAAGGAGAGTTCATTTTGACTCAGAGTTGGATGAGAAATCTGTCAACCAGAGACTTACTACTCTGACCAATCAGCTGGCTGATCTTCAAAAGACAGTAGAGAAGCTGGCATCAATGCAGGTACAGGCATCTCGCTCAAAAAGTCGCATTGCTAGAGGAAGACCTGTTGAGAACAATAAGAGCAACACATTTCAGAAAAATGAGGGGCGACCTCAATCGTCCCAAAATAGGAGAGAGCATTCCAATGGGCGTAGTTATTCGCGATCCCCTAGTGCTTCTAGGAGAGGAACCACTGCCTGTTTCACATGCGGTGAGAACAGTCATTGGGCTTCTGAGTGCCCTCAGAATTCCAAGACAAATAGTTGTCAGGGAAACGGTACCCCACCGACCCGGACTTAGGTCGGGCTTCGGCGGAGAGTTCTAAAATAGAAACCACAAATCCTAAGGAAGTGCGAGCTAATAAAGCAAGTGGTCAGATGGAGGGAGAGATTTGTCTGGTTTCTGGTCAAGGGGAGATAACCCCTGATTCCTCCCTTAATCCATCTGGACCCGGTTGTATCAAAACCTCATTGACTAATGGCTACATTAAACCCTAATGATACATTAAATGCTTAATGCACCATTAGTTAATGGCATCATTAAAATCGGTTGTATCAAACGTTTATTAGCATATCATTATCTAATGATGCCTTAATGTAAGTGTCTTCATTAACCTGTCATTAAATTCGGTGTTTCCCCTAAATATTTCCCACAATTCCTTGACGTTAACACGTACGCGTTACTTCCGGTCGTCTGTCAAAATTGCATCGTATCCACCTAAATCTAGAAACAAGAATTTCGACAGCTCCGAAATTCAGCTATTAGCCGAGTTGGTGGAGAAACACATCTCCATACTTAACAGTAAGTAAGCCTGTATCCGTACATTTGTCCCATCGATACATCCGATGACTCCAGGAAATCGAGATATATTGTAGAATTCCTTTCTAATGTCGCCTATATCCCTCTCGGACGGCCAGGATACAAACTTGGACACAAGAGACGCAATGGCAAGGAAAACTTTCCTCACAACTCGTGAGGCTGTTGATTTGTCTATCCCTATTGTGTCGCCAGTGATTTGCAGGAAATTTCCACTTGCAAAGAAACGTAGGGCTCCCAGAACCTGATAAAATGATTATAAAGAGGCTAATGATAGGTTTGACAAATTTTCAAATATAACCATAATACTTATATCTACTTTGTTATTTATTTGGCTGCGTTTTCATTATGTCTCACTAAGTAAAGTGTTAATGATTGATATAAGATGTGCATGCTTAATTAATTAAAAGGTTCTTTTTGCCGGAATCGAACACGCAAAACTGTTCTCTTCAGTGTGCACGACACATTTAGTTTAAATCATTAGAGTAACTCCCCCTTATGAAATTGATCATGGCTGACAACGCCAAGTTGAAAACGTATCTTTCTGGAGTGAAGTGAAAGGGATCCATGAATTTACATTACTTTCAATTGTGAAATATATTTACAAGGTTGGTATCATTAGGCTGCACATATGACTTTACCAACACAGACCAGTGAGCTGACCCACGTAGAAGAGCGTTTCATTCATTGTAAAGATTGCCGCTATAAATTTGCCCGCCATAAATTTGGCGCTATAATTATATGTTTATTTCAAACTAGCTGAGCTTCTAGTGACGACGTGTTAATTATCAAACATTTACCTGTAGTTCAACACTAAGTGCGTGCGATCTTGCAGATTTGGGCTGTAATTTATCTCTCACAAGATCGCAGATATATCTGATGCTTGCCTTCCCAAAACGGTAGCGTGCCCTTACTTCTTCATCGCTCATGGATTCGAGGTGTTGAGTTCGTTTTCTGAAAACACGGTCTTTCCTTGTGCGTCCTAAGCGTTCAAACAATATGTTCGCGGCCATGTTTGTTTTTAATGACACGCTAATGATGCCCCAGAACCTTCATTAAGTTAATGACACGCTAATGACACCACGACGTCATTAAAACGTTAGTACAACTGGATTTAATGATACATTAGTTAATGAAGGTTTAATGACACGTTAATGCATCATTAAAGTTTGATACAACCGGGTCCTGGCCCAGTCAAGGTGAAGGCAAATTTCCAGGCTTGTTTTAAAGTAGGAGATAAGGGCCAATTAGTGAATGTCAAGGTTGGCAACATTTACTTCACTTTGCTTGTTGACACAGGTAGTCAGGTGACCTTACTTTCCCCAGCCGCAAGCAAGCGCTTGCCATCTTCAGTAGCTGTCAACTCAATTGACATGGTTCTGGAGGCTGTTAATGGGAGCTTATTCCAAGCACATGGAATATTCAAAGCACCTGTTCACATTAGTGATGACATGAACCCCACTGTGGAGGAATTCCTGGTTGCAGAGGTTGATAATTCCCATGATTGTGATGGCATTCTTGGTATAGATGTACTGGATAGACTGGAGGGTCTGATCGACATCCCTGGGTCAAGGATCCGGTTGATGGGCAGGTGGTTACCAACTGTGAGAGCCGAAACCACTGTCATCGTTGCAGATGATGTCTTTTTGCCGCCACAGTCTGTATCTTTTATCCAAGTGAGCTTGCCTCAACTTCATCGGGAACGGTCCTCGATTCTGATAGAACCTTGCAAGAGATTTTATTCACACATGGTATAATCATTGCCAATTCAGTAGTCACAAATAGTAATAAGGCAGCAACAGTTAAGGTTATCAATGTTCTTGATACCAAATACACTTTAGCTAAGGGAAGAATTATTGGTCAGTGTCAGTGTGTCAATGTAGTACCAGATAGGCAAATAAAGAAAGTATCACGAGTTAATGTTAAAAACTCGAAGGTGCCTGATCATTTAACAAATTTATTTGAACGCAGTAAAACAAACCTCAGCTCTGAGCAGCAGGATGAGCTGAGAGATCTCCTGTACTCATACAGAGATACATTCGCAAAAGATGATGATGATCTTGGTCGAACTAACCTTGTTAAACACTGCATCAATACTGGTGATGCGAGACCTATCAAACAGGCTCCACGTCGTCAGACGCTGGCGAGGCAAGAGGCGGAGGAGAAAGAAGTGGCTCGAATGTTAGAGCAAGGTGTAATCAGTCCCTCGAATAGTCCTTGGGCTTCCCCGACAGTTCTTGTGCAACACAAGTATGGCCGTTGGAGATATTGTTGTGATTTTAGGCTCGTAAATGAGGTTTCTCGGAAAGATTCCTACCCCCTACCTCGCATTGCAGACTGTATTGACAGTCTGGGTGGTGCCAAAATGTTCTGCACAATGGATTTGCAAGCAGGATACTGGCAGGTAGAAATGGATCCTCGTGATCGAGAGAAAACAGCCTTTGTCACACGTTACGGACTGTTTGAGTGGAATGTCATGCCCTTTGGCCTATGTAACGCCCCAAGTGTGTTCGAGAGACTTATGGAAATGGTGCTTAGAGGTCTCCAGTGGAATGAGTGTCTGTGTTTCCTGGATGACATCATTGTCTTCGGAACTACTTTCGAAGAAACAATGTTCCGGCTACAATCAGTTTTCAACCGTCTGACCTCAGCTGGCCTGAAATTAAAGCCTAAAAAATGTCACCTTTTTAAAGAGAGAGTCGATTTCTTAGGCCATGTTATTTCGGCTGATGGTGTTCACACCCAGCCAGAGAAAATAGAGGCAGTAAGATGTTGGCCTACCCCAAAGTCTCGAAAGGAGATACTACAGTTTTTGGGTCTGGCTAACTACTATCGGAAATTCATAAAAGATTTCTCTAAAATTGCTAGGCCACTGACCAAACTTACCAGTCCATTGGTTGATTTTCTTTGGACTGAGGAGACTGATCGAGCTTTCATCAGCCTGAAGGAAGCACTTACCTCAGCACCAGTTCTCGGGTTTCCAAGGCGTGAAGGTGAGATAACTGTTGACACAGATGCATCCAGTGAAGGTATAGGTGTAGTCCTGTCACAAAATCAAGATGGCAGAGAAGTCGTTCTTGGCTATTACAGCAAAAGTCTCACACCGGCAGAAAATAATTACTGTGTCACCCGTCGAGAATTGCTGGCAGTAGTAACTGCATGTCGCCATTGGCATCCATATGTCTTTGGTAGGCCTGTCACTATCAGAACTGACAGCTCTGCAGTGGTCTGGGCAAAAAGAATTAAGAGGCCTGTCAACCAGATGGCTCGCTGGCTACAAGAACTAGGCAACTATGATTTGACCGAGGTACACCTGCCAGGCCGAGTGCATTGGAATGCTGACGCACTAAGTCGCAGACCTCAGGCACCCTGTCCTCAATGTAAGAGGGAGAGTGGACCTTGCAGCATAGGGTTGGTAGAGTCGAATCCTAGTTGTTATGCCATCACCAGATCACAAACTGCCAAACAGGATAAAGATACCTCCTGTTCCAGCTCAAACCAATTGGGTAGAGTTGAGGAAAACTCCTTCAGTCCTGAGGAGATTCACGACCTGCAGCTTCAAGATCCCGATATCAGCCTAATATACAAGGCTAGAGATCAAAATACCCGACCTGAATGGGAAACTGTTTCAGGATATTCGGAGGCATGCAAAGCGCTGTGGGGTTAGTTTCATCGACTGTCGATAAGGCAGGGTGTCTTACACAGAAGATGGGAGAGTCAGGATGAAAGGATTGGCATTGGCAGATAGTTGTACCATCCATCAAGCGGCGAATTATCCTCAAAGCGTGTAATGACTCACCTTTGGGAGGCCATCTTGGGGTTTCCAAGACTTTTGCCAAGCTTGAACAGTCTTACTTCTGGATTGGTATGAAAACTGATGTGCGTCGGCACTGCATCAGTTGTGATAAGTGTGTTGCCAGGAAGAGTCCTAGGAAACAGAAAGCACCCATGAAAGAGTATACAACAGGCTCACCCATGGAGAGACTCACCACCGACATCATGGTCCCACTGGACCGTACCGCCAGTGGCAAAAAGTACATACTTGTTGTCACTGATTCGTTCACTAAGTGGACTGAGGCCTATGCGATTTCAAATATCGAGGCAAAAACAGTGGCAAAGAAGATTGTCGAGGAGTGGGTCTGTCACTATGGTACCCCAGCTCTTATACATAGTGATCAAGGTAGACAGTATGAGGCTAACCTGTTCCAGGAACTATGTAAATTGCTGGGAGTTGTTAAAACTAGGACAACTTCTCTCCGACCACAGGCCAATGGCCAGGTCGAGCGGTTCAACCGAACATTAGCAGCCATGCTTAGCATTTATACTGAAGGGAGACCAAGGTCCTGGGACAAACATCTCCCCTTCGTAATGGCTGCTTATCGAAGCTCAAAGCATGAGTCGACAGGTTATACACCAAACAGGTTGGTGCTTTACCACCTGGTCACATGAAATCCTAACGAAAATCCTGTGACGAGAAATGACTATGTCGCCGAGGTCAAACAACATTTTGAACATGCTTTGAGTCTGCTCGGAGAAATCTCAGACATTCTTCCGAAGTGCGTAAGAAACGATATGACCTGGGGAGCAAGGAAATACGACTTAAAGTCGGACAGCCAGTATGGTTGTTTAACCCCCACAAAGGCTCAAAACTGAGTTACAAATTCATTTCGAAGTGGTGTAAAGGTTGGGTTGTCACTAAGCACATTGATGACATCACATATCATATTCAAAATGATCCAAATAGATCCTCTAGGGTGGTTCATGTTGACCGGTTGTTACCGTACGAGGGTAATGACCCACCAACATGGTGGACTCCGGAGTATAAGGATTGAGTGAATACCTCCCAGTGAGCCATCCTGAAACATTCAGAGATGAGAATTAGTTGTGTAAAAATAAAACAATTCAAATGCAGTTACAATAGCCTATGCCAAGGTGTAAACATTGATGAGATATGGTATGTTCTGTTAATTGGTTCGTATTGATTATTTATCCTGGATGCTATCTGGATTTAAAATTTGGGCGTGTTGGACGCTTTTCGGTAGATATTCCAGAGAATGACCATTTAGAACGCATGAGAATTAATGTCTTATTTTATCAAATGGTAGATGTTGGATCAACCGTTAGTATTAACGAGACTTATATGACATGTTGTAATAACATAGGAAACGGATATCTTTGATTTACACCTATGCCAATTATATTGAAATGTAAACATTCATAATTAACTTAATAAATTCAAACTTATAAATTCTCCCAGGGCTACCAATGTTCCAGACAAGGATATTCTTGACCTTGGTGACGAGGATATGAGTTTCGATCAAGATGCTCCGTCTCAGTTGCCAACATCCCTGGAAGTTGTCACTTTCAGGAGTGGTATGGAATGCCCGGCATGCCCTGACAAGGAGATGTTTGTAAATGTACAAGCTTTTGACAGGCACTGGTTAATGCGCCATACACGGCACCTGACAACATTCTTCTGCCCCGTAAGGGAGTGCCGATCAGTTTACAACAGGTTCGCTGACCTGACCCGTCACTATGGGGTGGTGCACGCCGGACGTAAAGGGAATCCGGCCAACCCCATGCAGGTCTGCAGAAGAGCTCGGACAAAGGTGATGGTGAATAGATGCTTTGTCGACCCAGGCAATCTTGTCTTTCAAACTAACTCAGCAAAGAAGAGCACAACGAAGAACGTAACTGGGAAGAAGATACGATCACAGGTTACCCAGGTACCTGCAACCGTGAAACCTGGAGATCATATACCCAAAGCTGAGCATAAGTTCAGCACTGGAGAGGCAGTTCCGGCCACAGAGCCGAGATCCAACCAGATGGCGGACCAGTCCACGCAGTGGGAGGTGGCTTATGACAGGGCCCAACTGGATATTCAGATGCTCAGGCAGGAAGTCGAGCATCTGCAACGACGTCTAGCCAAGGCAACGCCCTCATGGCCTACTGCAGCTGACATCCCGCGGTCACGACCAGCTCTGGACATCTTCATCAATTCTGGCAGGGAGGCCCTGTCAGTTCTTCACATGGCCGAAGACCAGAGGTTCATGGAACAGCTGAACCTGCGCCATCAAGCTGATGCGTACATCCTGAACATGCAGAAGTGAGACAGTGTATCTGTTGAACTCTGGGATTGTCTCTCAGACTGTGATATTGGACTTAAAATGTTTTATTCTTCTGTATTTTAATTCATGGATGTTCTTGTGGAAATGTAAGTGAATAAGTAAGTATACTGGTATGTAACAGGTATATACTAAAATTTATGTTTCACTATGTCAAATAGGAAAGGTATTAGACGAATATTCCGTGATATTATATTGTTGTGTAATATCAATTGTATTGACACATATCCACTATGATTAGATTGTTGTTTAACCCTCTGGATGCCGAGTTTTTTTTCTGACGCACATTTTTTTAAGATCGGAAAAGTGAAGGTTGTGCGAGAATTGCGCTCACGCGGCACTGGATCTACCTCTGGCTATAAAATTACGCAGAGGTGGAGAATATTAAATTTCTTATTTGATAGTGAAAATTTAACTGTAAATATCAAACCGGTTTTTAAGAAAGACACTCCTAAGTGTTGTCCGAGAATTTTTTCTGCGTTGAAAAACAGTAAATTTCTCTGCTTTTTATCGTACACCGATAAAAGTACTGTGCGACAATTTTTTTTATTAAGAAGCTTTACGGAAACTGTGAGCGAACAAAATACTGCCTAATATCTGAACGACATAACTACATATCAAATGGAGTTATATGCGTATGTATAACGACATACATTCAATTCCAAAAATAGCATGCCGTAAATGACGAAAACTGATTTTTCTCTATGACGTCAAAAGGTGACAGAGAGGTTACACACGTACAAAGAAAAGGGTCATAACTCCGCTATGCTTAGCTCTAGTTTATTGTAACTCAGGTCACTTGATGAGAATTAGCCGTGGGTAAGGATAATATATTTCGTGGTGTTTTGTTCACGAGGAACTAAACTATTCCAACACAAATATCGATAAAGAAACTGTATACGTTTAGTTGTAAAAAAGACCCATAAGAAATCATGAAATCGTGCTTCATAAAAAAAAGGTAATAGAGAAATGGATGGCCATATCTAACCTCTAACTTAGTCCTTAGATTCCAACATTCTCCTGAATGTGTAAGTGTAATTTGACTAATGTTGCATCATTATTAATGGAGCACTAGCCTTATCATCAAATGTTATGAAATACCCTAAAAATAACACCATTCCTTTTGACGTCATGGCTGGTTTTATGTCTTTGATAACGTCGGAAAAAGACAACACTGGTATTTTGATTAATATATATCTCCCCTAATTATCGTTCATGGTATGGAAAATCTCGATGTGTGGAACGGAATTTGATGCTTTTTCGACACAACATAAAATGACTGCTTTCACCAATTAAATAATGTCTTGAATATGTAAACAATTAGCTAGTTTATCGTGTGTCTTAATTAGACAAGACACGCACCTGTTTGGCATCAATTTACGTAATGAAATACCCAAAAGAATGTTTCAAAACAACCAAAATTATATTCAATATTGGACATATATTTGTTCATGATTATATTAGTTTTTCTTACACAATAAAAGATGCGAAGAAAGCTCTATTGGTAAAGAAATATCAGGATAAGCGTATACGTTTGAACCAACTGGGTACCTGGCATGGGTTATATTTTTATACATTTTACAATTCCTGGAGAAATAAAGTAAACTGTTTACTATCTTGTGATCACAATATTGAAAAAAGAATGAAACCATTGATTATGTAATGCAAAACGAGAGGAATAATTCGTAAATTGTTTGTGACTAACGCGCACCTGGCGAATCGTTAGATATCACTGTTCTCTGTATCCAACGACATAAAAGACTAATCCAAGACCAAGACATTTCAGAAATGTGTGCATATATTTTACCGAAAAATATTATCCATTTTGTTAAAGTAATATATTCAGTTTTAGTTATAAAATAAAATGAAACGGCTATTCATGGACATTGGTTATATGAACTTATAATATTGACTTATTACACATCCAAAGAAATACGTACATGCTGCAGTTACATTTACACTTCATCTTGTAACACTTGTCCAAAGGAAAGAAATATCGTAGTGGACACTATAAACCTATCACATTGTTATGTAAACAATGTTCAAACAAACAGGAGATTATCAAAGGTTCGTTCATACATGTTGTGGCCTATATGTACGTATGATTCATTTTGAACATTGACAAATATCCAAAGTGAAATGAATTGTGTGAAAAAATGTATAAAAGACATGCAAAATATACACCATAACTGAAACTGTAAATAGCATGATACAGTGATCGTGTGCACTCTCATTCAAGGACCTTCACCTCTAAGAAATTACCAAATATGTACAACAATGTTGACGTATGACATCACTACCTGTGACCCACTTTTACAAAATAGCGTATTCACTGTCAACAGTACGCAGGATTGTACGAGGGAACTTTCGTTGATTCAGGGATCGTAGAAACATAAATGTGACATGTAAGTAATCAGAAACATTCTAAAAATCTATGTACTGTTATTTGTTGTCATAATTTTCATTGAAACAATCGGAAATAGTCAGAAATTCCGTTAAATACCGTTGTCATTTTGCGTCAGTCATGGCGTCAACCAGAACGGTAATTTTGACAACTTCTGTTGAAAATATCAAATCATTGCAATGTATCTATTTGAAGTTCCCTAATTCTTCCTACGATTCTCTTCCCATGCATATTCTGAAAATGTTGAGCCAATATCTTGAACGAATAGACGAATGGGTAGCTCAAAATAGGAGAAAATGCTACACTGTGTAAAATCTGAATTTTGCTTTGTTTACATTTCAACCATGTGCAGTTTTTCGAGCACAGCGTTCGTTTTCACTCCTTACTTATTTTGCTTGATTTCATCTAGCCACTTTGTATTGGTGACAAAGATCACTGGTCATTTGATTCTAAAATGTATGAGGAATTCAAGGATGTAGGTATCGCAGATAAGTTTGAAATATACGTGATGTTACAGGCGTCTCATAACCGGTGTACCTGAAACGTGATTTTGTAAACACTATCCAATATGGCGGAAAGTTCACTTCGGCGTTCGTGTTTTCGTTTTTTCCAAAACATTCTAAACGATTCTAGGGTTATCGGAGACGTTTTGGAATGATCATTGGTGATTTCATAAAAGACAGATACCCGTGATCACTAATATGCTATTTTTGAAATTCATTTCTCCGAATAAATACCCGAAATTTAGATTTCAAAACATGCTGTAAATAACGCCGTGAGTGGTGATTTAGTAATGTGTAAAAAATGGCGACATTTACGATGTACCTAATTTTCAGAGGTCATGTTCAGTACTTTTGCTTGGCCTAAAACACCAGTGGATGATATCACAGAACAGGGAATTTCCCACCTTATTTAAAACTGTAAAGTGTAGTTGTGTGGGTGATGTATTTTGAATTTTATTTGACTTCAAAGTGAGGGTTGTAGAGGAGGGACATATATGTCCCTCTGGCATCCAGGGGGTAACTCGCGGTCGAGTTACATTTTAAAACGGGGAATATTGTAATGTACAAGCCTTTTGTACATTTCGGTCAGTAGACAGTGAGATGAATCATATTGTATATGTTGTATGTGATACAGCATACCGTAAAGATATACGTTATTGCTACATGAATTAACGTATATCACCACTGGTCTTACTGACTGTTTGTTTAATGTGCAAAAACAAAATGTGAACACGTTCTAAATCACCTGTATCGATTTGGCAACGTGATAGTTCGTGTGACGTCACCTATATTCGTGAGTCTGTTCAACGAAACTACTTCTTGTAGCATAATGGCTTAAATCAGCCTTGTATGGCTACAAAAGTGCATCTAGTCCATCTAAATGCATTGTATATTACTACACAGCCGTGACTCGAAGTAAAATAACTTCTGTCACTGGTGGAGTGCAATTTCCCACGTTCCACCGACCGTATCCTCGTGCGAGAGACTACTTCCGGTATGACGTCACTTTGTTGACAGTTTGATCGGTTGTAGATTTTCTGATACGAGAGTGAAAGCCGGTTCGAGCCGAGATATGTGAGTTGACATTCAAGTATTTTATATTTATTGTACATCTTCCTAACTGAATGAAATACTGAAAAGAATAATTATATTCTTGTAGATTAATAAATCTTATTGTGCAATTCTTAATTGTGAAATTATTCTTACAAAATTAAATAATTAAAACTGTGTGGTTGGTGGTATTGGGAGTGATCCACAATTCGCTACCAGAGCTGTACCCCAATACCCACCCCCTGAACCGTTACACAGGGATTTGTGTTTGTTTACGGTATTCTATAGGATATGTAACTGTTCCATGGCACTGGTTATTTGACTACTCACTAATCTACTTCCTGTATTTCATTTCATTGTACTTGCGACCACCAACAGAAACATGTTCCTACCTCGTACGTTACAGCATGTAGCGATTGGAATTCATCAAAATGAGATTAAAGTCATATCGTTTCAACAAAATCAGTTAATAGTAGTTGCGATTGTATCTTAGAAATTTATCAAAATGAGATCAATGCCATGTGTTGATATTTCTAAATGATACACGGAATTTCGGATATATGAAAATAACTAAGGGTGTGTGATAAACTGTTTGTGACAGTGAAGGAAAGTGCATGTGTACATGCAGTATATCTGTATGTGTTATCTCTACAGGCTGTGTATGAACAGCACTGCAAGTCGTGTAAAATAGGCTGCCTCCCATATCGGGCAGAGAGGATGATCTGTTCCGTGTGCAGTCGGGCGATATCTAACCGATTATTATTTATTTAAGTTGGCAGCTTAGATTAGATTAAGTCGGTGCAAATATTTTGCTCGATTATATAGATTAAAAAGATTCCATGTATAGGGAGCTAAGGTGTAGAAGTGGATAATCCAGTAAAATTATGATAACAGGTACTTTACGATACTTTCAAATCAAGAGTATGAATGAATGAATGAATGAATGAATTAATTAATGAATGAATTTCCTCCAGAGTTGAATCCGAAGATTTTACATAGGCAAATACATTATTTACAATACATGAATGAAATTACTTGACAATATACATCAGAATCATGTTATACAGTGCTATGAATAAACAATTTACAATGTACATTTTGAGAGCAGTAAGGTATCTAGTGGATATACATAAGGTACTAGCATTTCTTCAAATTCCCAAAAAGGGTCAGAAAGACAGCATGCTTTGCTAAGTATCGTAATCAATTTCGTCAGTCAAGCCATGAACATCTGAATGAAAGAATGAAAGCATATCATCATCGTCAAGCATATCTATTTTCACATATACATCAACATCAAGTTTATCAATCAGGTATGAGAAGAAATGATTTCTGTCAGTAATAAAATGTATCACATTGCAAAATAATATGGCAATCATAGTCATAGCAATGTCTATTACAATGGTTGCATTCTTTCGACACTTTTGCTCTTGATCCGATTTTAATACAAAGTTACAGGGGTTGTCTTAAATGTTGATATAGATGCATTACATTATAAAGAACATGCATTTGTAATCATTTATGAATTGTATGATACCGTGAAAGATCTGGTCTCTGTGCTAGTCTCTCTCTACATATGTACTGTTCATTCTCTGATAGACGTCTGATTACAAGAGATCGCCAAGCCGATTTAGTTGGGAATGAACCACTATCAGTATAGTCTTTAATATAGTTGTCTAAATGATAATGTTTAGCAGTATGTAGAAGGATGCTGCATATGCTTACTGGAGGCTAATATTGACAATAGCGTTGGTAGCAATGTGAGCACAAAATAGATCTTTTGTTATTGAGTTACCATCGTTATTGCAGATCCTTCTTAATAATTGTAGTCTACATTTATCAATGTAGCCATTCATTGGCTACATTCCAAAGTTAGAAATATGCGAATCGGTTGGATGTCTTTAACCAAATCCTTGTATATGGCGAGCACAGTAGCGTTGTGTACATTCAACCATTTTAAGTTCTTTACCGTATAAGGCTGGTGACAATTTACATTCATAAAAACTTGTAGATAAAATCGCTCTTTTCCATATATTGACACATGCAACTGGGTGGAGGTCGGAATCGTTAAGGCCGAGTGATCGTAGTGAATTAACACATTTTTTGCTTTTGAGCAACACGTCATGATTCTTTCTTTACAAGATAAATTACTGTTTATGATTATTCGGAGGTGTCAATTGTTGCATCGCCAAACTTGTAGATTACTTTATTATGGCGTGTTTTGCAGAATACAAATGATTTACACGTTGAGGCATTATAGGTGAGTCTCCACTTGTTGGCATATAAACGAACTGAATCAAGTGAAGACTGTAAGGCCCCGTGGGGTTGTAGAGAGAGAGTTGTGTCATCGGTCAATAAATAACAGGGTATGTAGATGCCATAAACAGAGAGGCAATCGTTCGCTTTCCTTAGTTCACATATAAGATCATTGCTACGGGGTTGAGGTCTTTATTGCGATGCCTTGTATTAGGAGATCAAAGACTTAAAACACCCCGAAACACATAATTACATAATAAATAATAGGTACAACATTATCATCAACGCTACGTACATATACATAGCATTGGCTTATCACAAGTAGGTATTTCATATCAGTCATCCATTAAAACACCAGAGAGACTGTGCGCTTAACGCTCATACTAGAGCATATACTGCAATAAACATGCAACACAGTACTGACATCCAAGGGAGATAACTCCTTGACTTGTTTATTGGTTATATAATATATACACAAAATAGAGATTATAGCAATTTAACTCGTCTGATTTAATATTATATCTTTATTTTTTGCTGGTCTGAGCAGCCCTGTCAGTTCGTGTGCTGAGTATGCAGTGTAATCAAAGCATGTGGTTTAACATCATGGGTGTGGATATTTCGACGTGGAGAGCACGAATTGGGACATTTAACAGTATTGTTGTTGATGAATATGACTCACGTCGCGCTGGTCATGGATGAATGACTTGATGTTTGTTTTTAACCTCATTTACCTGGAACCTTGTTGAATCTCCACTCTCTAGCCTCCGTCACTGATGGTGCTGTTAAATCATCGTTGCTGAGTCCACCATGTCCAAGCAGCGTCGCTACGGCTATTTCCGGTGTCCTGACTGCAACAGTCACTGGGAGAGTTCCCATGTCTACTGCTACGGTTTCACGGTAGGCTGCTGGTTGTTTGGGCGCCTAGTTATGATTTAATTACAATGTTCACGCCGCTATGTTGGATTTCTTTACGGCACACGCCGCAGGAGTGTTGTAATGAATTAAAAATGTCAAAAATGCTTTAAACTTACTTGTTCGGGTAAATAAACAACATTCGATTACAGCTTTTATCATATCCTTATACACTCTTTTGTATGTGTTTGTATGTCAGTTTTTAGTAGTAATGCAATGAAACCCCTTTGACCCGTTCTAATCATCCGGATTATCAATGTCCTTTATCTGGAGACGTTAGTCACAGCAATTACATTTTTTATGCATACATTTTTCCCTTTCCTTTCATAATTTCCATTGACTATTGCAAAACTTCATAGAATCCTGCGTCAGCGTATAAATATAAGCAACAAAACCCTTTCCATGAAGCAGTATTAATGAATACGTACAAACGTTTGCGTCATAACTTAGAGCACCGAACCGTGAAGTTCATGGAAGTCGGTTAGTATCTGCGTGTTATTGTGAACGAGAGACAATACAATACTGTTTGTTAACACGCCAATGAAATTCAGTAGGGGAATATCCTACTTCTACTTTCGTTTTCCATCTATTCTCACATAACCTGTATATGGGTGTAAACATACTCTATATATGGCTTGTAAACTGATAGATATGCTTCCTGGAAAACAACGCACAAACATGGCAGTGTGTCCAGGTGTCTTGTAAAGTGTAGAGTTTGTGTCTCTATATTCCTAAAGTACGCCTTTAGGGTTTGTGGGGTGTACGGTTGTGTGTGTCTGATTGTGTTCCTTGGTTGATCAGTACCCTACCCGTAAAGTGATAACAGCCACCGCCACCAATTTGATCTTCTCCCACATTGAAAAGGATTTTTTTAATGGCGGACAATGTACGCTCTTTAAAAAAAGAAATGCACAGGTAGATTGTTAGTAAGTTTATTGTACCTGATAAAGTTGCTATATTTAATCTAATATCATAGATATAAATGTGACATTTGGAGCTCGATAGTCACATGTTGTCGTTGTACATAGGCATTGAAGTGGCGTGCAACGGAAAAATGCGATTTCCTCTTTGGATACGTCCTATAGCGATGTTCCGATCGGCAGCGCTGAGTCTCCGCATTTTCGAACTTGAAAAATGTTGACAATTGAATGACAAATTATTGGCTTATTCTTGCCTTTTTATAGCCACTACCTAGAATTACGAATGCCATGACTTGCACGTGCATTTTGATTTACTGTTTCTGCCATGACATTTTGGAACAAGTGTGAAAACAATGCCGTTTTAGACATTGCAAATCGACAATGGCTGCGTTTTTACGCACCGTTTGTCGAATATCAGGTCACCAACATTTTCCAATAACATATATCCAGTTTATATCCCGGATGTTTTGTGTATTCAGGTTCAATGAACAACGTACTACCTGTGCGTTTCTTTTTTTGAAGAGTGTACATATAGTGTTTAATAACAGCGCTAAATCCAACTCACTCCCTCTTATTTGTCCACTCCAGCCGCTGTACGAGCAGGACTGCAAGTCATGTGACACCTCCTGTCTACCCTACCGTGTAGAGAAACTCATCTGCTCCGTATGCAAAAAACATAATTGCACATGTACAAAAGAAGACCGAAAAAAGAGGAACATCGACCCCAACAAACCACACCGATCTGACCTCTGTCACAAGTGCCAGTCAGGCGACCCCTGTTAGCTTCTGAACGGCCTCAGGACGTCGAGAGACAGGGGACCAGTAATAACTGTGAAATGAACTCCTGTAGTATGATTGATATTTCAGCTTTTTGTACTTTTTGTACTTTTGTACTTTTGTATTATTTACACGTTACACATTGTAATGAACAAAAATAAGGGAACACTGCTGTTTACAATAAAACAACGGCATGCTGCAAATTATGTTACAGGGGAATATTCCCCCTTATGGTGTGTTGAATTCATTGCCAAATGGTATCTTTAGGCATTCTTCTACGGTTCCCTTATATTTGTCCACAGTATATACACACTCTCATCAGCCGCTGGTTGTTAACTGTATTCCGTTTCCAGGACCTTTACAAAATATATCTTTCCTACCTACGTTGATTATCCAACAAGACCTTGTTTCTGTGTGATATTCTTGAAATCATTCCATGATTAAATCTTAAAGTACACAGCGGCTTTTTCTTCACTTTAACGAACACTGAAGATCTGGGAAGTTCCACGATCAGGTATGGTCTAAAACCGTTCATTGTCATCTACAAAGATAGCAAGCCATCATCAATCAAATTATTAGTGTGATGGAAGAATACGGTGGACAAGGCATATATATGAATGATGTTTCTGCAGTTGCTGATACTACCTTACAGTTACGAAATGTCTTTTTGTGAATTAACTGGTAGGAATGTAAATGTGAAAAACACAAAGGTTATGGTGTTTCTTGTAAGCGGTCATATGCGTCTCTATGAGAATTGGTATCTTCATGGCCAGAAGCTTGAGGTGGTGTCATTTTATAGAAATTAAGGTAAAGTATTTACACCCAGACTAGTCTGGACTAAAGAGCAGCCCTGCCTTGCATCAGAAGCAATATTTTTGGCATACTATATGGCAATACTATATGGCAATATTTTTGTATTGATCTTTTCATGATCTTTGGTCCAATGGTGACATCATAATATACTATCAGTCAGAAACTTGGGGAATAATATTTTGTAAAACTGCTGAAACTGTTCAGATAAAAATGTGCAAATATTTCCTGAAAGACAGTGAAACTACATGCAATAATGTGGTACTGGGTGTAAGTGGTAGAGCTTCAACTTACATACATATCACGGGCCGTTAAGTATTGGTGTAGCTTTATCGCTCTGGATAGAAATAGGCTGCCTCATCAATGTTATGTAATGTTAAAATCTCTTGATGATGCTGGCAGTCACATGGGCTACACATATCAAACATATCACATTTCAATTTGGGTTTGGTTTTGTATGGATAAGCTGGGATGTTGGGATTATAACCATTTTTATCAGATTTTTTAAGATAAGACTTGTTGATAATCCCCAACCAAACTGGTATATATTTACCTTTTTGCAAGTAGATTCAGATGGACTGATGTGAAGCTCAAGCTCCTTTTTAACGGATTGCCGAGTCCATCGACGTGTCTTAGAAAACACATTTCTGAAATCTGACCGTGGTACCGAATCTAAACGACTTATAGTATACAGCAATTTATTGTTTTTTGTTTGTTTAAGAAGTGTGGAGTATAAAATTTCAAAATGAACCAGTAACACGAGCAGACAATATGTATAGTACAGTATTGCTCCAGTATCCTAAAGTATCATGTCAGTATGACACCGAGAACCGGTAGGTACAATGTGTCAATCCTATTGTATATACATTGGTGTCCCCTGTCGTAACACTGCTAAAACATGTCTCACTCACTCACTCACTCACTCACCCACCCACCCACCCACCCACCCACTCACTCACTCACTCACTCACTCACTCACCCACCCACCCACCCACACACTCACTCACTCACTCACACATCAGGTAGCGGGTATCCAGTCTATTCAAGTACCTTTCTCCGAGAAAAGTGAGGCACACGCTACAGATCATTGCACTTATATAGCGATGTTCTGCATGATGTCTACTCGTTCGGATGCTCTGCCATTAATGCCGAGCTCCATGCAGGGTGGGTGCCATCCTTTAACGTCTTTAAACAAAGAGAAACAAACATTTTGCATAGTAATAGCTGTATTTAATCTGCACAGATGAGTGAGGCATGGGTTTTATCCCGGTAGTTCAGCTTGATGATATGTTAGGAATTTCCAGAGATCTGTTTAGTCGCATACACTTTTGATGAGGAGTGTAAATCAACTGTGATCTGAACATGAAATGTCACTAGTGTCACAACTTCCCGAGGCAAGGGAGTTAACTGACAATGAAAGTCCAGTTTCCTACCTTGCTGAACTAGGCCATCTTCCCGAGACAAGAGAGTTAACTGACTATGAAAGTCCAGTTTCCTACCTTGCTGAACTAGGCCATCTTCCCGAGGCAAGAGAGTTAACTGACTATGAAAGTCCAGTTTCCTACCTTGCTGAACTAGGCTGGTATTATGGAGTTACATTTTGGCTGGCCTAACGAGTCTATACATAGTCCAATCAAAATCGTGCAACGGAATCGAAATCCGGTCAGTAAACTGTCGTGCAGATTTCAGTCGATTGCAGGATTTGCAAAGCATGTGTACCGCCAGCTCGTTGTCAACAGATATTTTCCAAATCTTTTTATGTTTTTAATCAAAGTGCTCACGTCATTTGATGCACTTCACAATATAGATTTTGATTATCGATCAGATCATCTTCACATCTTCACAGTGAGTTGGGTTTAACGCCGCTTTTAACAGTATTCCAGTTACATCGCGGCGTGTCAGCTTGATGTGGAAGAAAACGCCAGAAGTGATACAGGACTCAGACGTTTACCACTTCGGTCAAACCCACGAGCATGGGTATGGTGCTGACAAACCTAATAACATGATCGGAGCGAACCGGGATTCGAACCCACAATCTTAGGTTTCTGGCGTGCCTAAAGGACGCACTCTGCAATCGCGGCGCCTCAGACGACTGGGCCACCCGTGCCCCCTGTCACAGATGACCAACTGTTGACATCGATATATCTTATCGCGCATCCACATACCACGTAAGCAGAGTGTCAGGTGTTATTCTATTCCGGTGTCTGATGTATGCAAACTGTCTGTAGATAGCCCTGTTGTTGTACAACAAACCATCTGTCTCTTATAGCCATGTCCTGTACTGTTGTATGTGACGCTACTGAAATTCGAGAAGAATGTCTCGAGATAAGGTGGGCGTGGTAACTCGTTTTTCTACGTTTACCAGTCACATAATCTGATGTGGTCATTGCCAAGATAAGCTGTATGTGTTACATAATATATGGTGTAATCTTCCCATTTAAAACATGCTGTTTGCTGCCTTTCTTAATGACGTCATAATCCCATCGCTGTTTTTGACGTCGGCATAGACGAGATATGGGAAAAATGTAAACAGGCATATAAATTTATTCTATATTTATTAGGGATTAATAGGTGTCTCAATGATTCAGAGTTGCGTCCCTTAGCCATGTCAGGCAACGATGATCGTGGGTTTATCAGAGCCAAATCCGTGCTCAGTGGTAAAAATCCTGACCAGTATCATTTCAGTATTTCACTACATGAAGCTTTTTCGTTTTGTTTGTTTGTTTGTTGTTTAACGCCCACTCGGCAATATTCCAGCTATATGACGGCGGTCTGTTAATAATCGAGTCTGGACGTGACAATTCAGTGATTGATATCATGAGCCTCTTTCCACGCAATTGGGATGCGATGACATACATCATCCAAGTCAGTGAGCCTGACCACCCGATCACGTTAGTCGTCTCATGATATATGTATACTGTAATGTAACAGTACAAAGTAGTTAAAGGGCAAGTTCACACGGAAATGAACCAATTTTTCTTGTACTTTTTCCACATTAAAAGTGTTAAAATAGAAGTGTCATAGACAAAAATATAAAAACATCATATTTAATTAACATATTTTTTGCATTAAAACGATTTATATTTTTCACATTTACCAAGTGTTCTATTTCCATAACAAAAACACCAAGGCTTATGCCCCTTGCAATATGACGTCATTGGTGCCAATTGATAAACATTATGACGTCATCATGCTTTGTTAGAGCCGCTTCACGTGATGTAGGTACAGTTTTGTGATTTTAGCGTCTCAGATGCCAGCCAGAATTGTGTTATACTGAGTCACCACTGCGCCGGAGTGTGTCGTAGACCATGTTGTTTTACCCCAAACTGGTCCTTGATATCTTTTGCGTTGAGAATAGACAGGGACCCAGTTGAATTAGCACCAATTACGTCATAATCTAAGGGGGATAACTCAGGCCTATTTCGCTCGTAAAACGAAGGCCTCATAACGGCATATCATTTTAACACTATTGTGAGCTTCCTACTTTCACTGTGAAAAAAAATGAGTGTATATTTTCAAACACAGATACTAACTAATTCTAAAATTGCGTTTTGTTTAGAAAAAGAAAGAAAGTGATTTTTGCGTGTACACTTCCCCTTTAATGACGTCATAATCCCATCGCTGTTTTTGACGTCGGCATAGACGAGATATGGGAAAAATGTAAACAGGCATATAAATTTATTCTATGTTTATTAGGGATTAATAGGTGTCTCAATGATTCAGAGTTCCGTCCCTTAGCCATGTCAGGCAACGATGATCGTGGGTTTAGCAGAGCCAAATCCGTGCTCAGTGGTAAAAATCTTGACCAGTATCATTTCAGTATTTCACTGTTTGTTTGTTTGTTGTTTAACGCCTCAATCGGCAATATTCCAGCTATATGACGGCGGTCTGTAAATAATCGAGTCTGGACGTGACAATCCAGTGATTGATATCATGAGCATCTTTCCACGCAATTGGGATGCGATGACATACATCAACCAAGTCAGTGAGCCTGACCACCCGATCACGTTAGTCGTCTCATGATATATGTATACTGTAATGTAACAGTACAAAGTAGTTAAACATCTCGCTCCCCCATTTATGTATCACATATACTAATAAGAAATGTAGATTAAATGAATGTATTGCATATATTCGGTTGTCATTACCTGCATCTACACTGCATCAAGAAACAGAAGATCTACTCGTGCAGTAGTTACTGATTTACGCGCAAACATTTGTTGTGCATCTGATGCTAGCTTCCGCTCAAATAGCCAAATAAGGATAGGCGTTTACGCCAGGTTTCCAGCGACTCAGTTACTTTCGCTTTGTTTTCCGAGAAACTGAGTGACATTCCCAATCACAGCTCCAAACCACGTATTCAGTGATAACAGTTGTCACATACACGTATATATCACTGTGAGGAGCCAACAACGTGTCAGCTCTTTTCTACATATCTGCCATCGTGCTGCTGTTGTCCTGCTGTCCACGATGTCTGACCGACGCTATGGCTACTTCCGCTGTTCTAAGTGTAACGCCCACTGGGAGAGTTCCCATGTTTACTGCCACGGTTTCAAGGTAGGTTGTTGGTGGTTATAGCGTCTCTCTTTCAGACCCCTCAATATATATTTACTGATAAAAACATTCACCCAACCCGTCCAGACCCTTCTCAGATCCAGCACCCTATAGATCCCTTTTCAGATATGAAATTCAGAAATATGGTTCCTTTATAGACTTGTTTTTATTTAACCTCATACAGGACAGGGGCTATTTTTTAATCTAGCGGTTGGAGATAGTCACTTCTGGGGTAGCCCAGTACTTAATGCGTCCAGTCGTTCGACTCCCTGCACTGCTCATGGGTTTAAAGTCTGGGTAAATTAATATATCGTTTCAACAAAATCAGTTAATAGTAGTTGCGATTGTATCTTAGAGATTTATCAAAATGAGATCAATGCCATGTGTTGATATTTCTAAATGATACACGGAATTTCGGATATATGAAAATAACTAAGGGTGTGTGATAAACTGTTTGTGACAGTGAAGGAAAGTGCATGTGAACATGCAGTATATCTGTATGTGTTATCTCTACAGGCTGTGTACAAACAGGACTGCAAGTCGTGTAAAATAGGCTGCCTCCCATATCGGGTAGAGAAGATGATCTGTTCCGTGTGCGGTAGTAAAGATTGCACATGCACCAGTGAAGACCGGAAAAATAGGAATATTGATCTCAACAAACCTCACAGGTCTGACCTGTGTCACAAGTGCAGGTCTGGGCGACCGTGCAGATACTGAGGTTGCAGCATTGCACTGAAAGTTGACTGCCTACAGCACCAGACATTAAGGATTGCCTATCTCTCCATAGATAGATGGTAATAATGATGATGATGACGAAAATTCTTTGGTAATTGAAATGTCTGACAAAACCTAAACACTATCCTCCAGCTTGTGAGTTTTTATGGGTTTCTTTAGATGTTTGTAAGTGCACAGTAAATATAACAATTACCTTTGTCTAATTTGCTTTTAATCCGTACGACACTTGGTTTTTGTAACGAATTTACCCAATGAAATGATTGAATTATATAATAAAACTGCAGGGCAAACACAAAAGGATATTTACTTTGGCAGGTTACCAGACAATTGAGCTCTGTTCAACGGATTTATTTTTAAAAGTTGCGTCATTTGTTTGAGAACCGCACCGTGACGTTCATGGAAGTCGTTTTAGTATGTGTGTATTATTGTAAACAAGAGGCCATATACATCCATACTATTCAAAATCACTCCACTGAAAGACATCAAGGGACATCCTACTTCTAGTTTCGTTCTCCATCTGTTAGTCACACATAATCTGTATATGGGTGTAAACAAACTCCATATTTGGCATATAACAGATCAATATCATTCCTTGAATACGACACTTAGACATGGGCAGTTTGCCAGGGTGTCTTGTAAAGGGAGATAACCATGGTTGCTGTTGTTCAGGTGGGCGTAAATGGACCTAAGTTCTAAAAATACCACGTACCTGCATACTGATGTCATATCTATCCATGCGGTTTATATAAATAAAACATTTCATTGCCATGATTGCTCTCTGTGTTACGTTCCTTAAATATTGTTAGGGTAACCTAGTAGTTATTGCGTTCGCTCGTCACACAAAAGGTAGGATCCTATATTAGTTTCCATATTTTCATAAACTATTTCTCTATATGGAGTATCAAACGACGATATTTTTTATTCAGTTGTACATCACCTATATTCGTTATAAACTACATGTGTATCTGGCGATATCTAACCGATTATTATTTATTTAAGTTAGCAGCTTAGATTAGATTAAGTCGGTGCAAATATTTTGCTCGATTATATAGATTAAAAAGATTCCATGTATAGGGAGCTAAGGTGTAGAAGTGGATAATCCAGTAAAATTATGATAACGGGCACTTTACGATACTTTCAAATCAAGAGAATGAATGAATGAATGAATGAATGAATGAATGAATTTCCTCCAGAGTTGAATCCGAAGATTTTACATAGGCAAATACATTATTTACAATACATGAATGAAATTACTTGACAATATACATCAGAATCATGTTATACAGTGCTATGAATAAACAATTTACAATGTACATTTTGAGAGCAGTAAGGTATCTAGTGGATATACATAAGGTACTAGCATTTCTTCAAATTCCCAAAAAGGGTCAGAAAGACAGCATGCTTTGCTAAGTATCGTAATCAATTTCGTCAGTCAAGCCATGAACATCTGAATGAAAGAATGAAAGCATATCATCATCGTCAAGCATATCTATTTTCACATATACATCAACATCAAGTTTATCAATCAGGTATGAGAAGAAATGATTTCTGTCAGTTATAAAATGTATCACATTGCAAAATAATATGGCAATCATAGTCATAGCAATGTCTATTACAATGGTTGCATTCTTTCGACACTTTTGCTCTTGATCCGATTTTAATACAAAGTTACAGGGGTTGTCTTAAATGTTGATATAGATGCATTACATTATAAAGAACATGCATTTGTAATCATTTATGAATTGTATGATACCGTGAAAGATCTGGTCTCTGTGCTAGTCTCTCTCTACATATGTACTGTTCATTCTCTGATAGACGTCTGATTACAAGAGATCGCCAAGCCGATTTAGTTGGGAATGAACCACTATCAGTATAGTCTTTAATATAGTTGTCTAAATGATAATGTTTAGCAGTATGTAGAAGGATGCTGCATATGCTTACTGGAGGCTAATATTGACAATAGCGTTGGTAGCAATGTGAGCACAAAATAGATCTTTTGTTATTGAGTTACCATCGTTATTGCAGATCCTTCTTAATAATTGTAGTCTACATTTATCAATGTAGCCATTCATTGGCTACATTCCAAAGTTAGAAATATGCGAATCGGTTGGATGTCTTTAACCAAATCCTTGTATATGGCGAGCACAGTAGCGTTGTGTACATTCAACCATTTTAAGTTCTTTACCGTATAAGGCTGGTGACAATTTACATTCATAAAAACTTGTAGATAAAATCGCTCTTTTCCATATATTGACACATGCAACTGGATGGAGGTCGGAATCGTTAAGGCCGAGTGATCGTAGTGAATTAACACATTTTTTGCTTTTGAGCAACACGTCATGATTCTTTCTTTACAAGATAAATTACTGTTTATGATTATTCGGAGGTGTCAATTGTTGCATCGCCAAACTTGTAGATTACTTTATTATGGCGTGTTTTGCAGAATACAAATGATTTACACGTTGAGGCATTATAGGTGAGTCTCCACTTGTTGGCATATAAACGAACTGAATCAAGTGAAGACTGTAAGGCCCCGTGGGGTTGTAGAGAGAGAGTTGTGTCATCGGTCAATAAATAACAGGGTATGTAGATGCCATAAACAGAGAGGCAATCGTTCGCTTTCCTTAGTTCACATATAAGATCATTGCTACGGGGTTGAGGTCTTTATTGCAATGCCTTGTATTAGGAGATCAAAGACTTAAAACACCCCGAAACACATAATTACATAATAAATAATAGGTACAACATTATCATCAACACTACGTACATATACATAGCATTGGCTTATCACAAGTAGGTATTTCATATCAGTCATCCATTAAAACACCAGAGAGACTGTGCGCTTAACGCTCATACTAGAGCATATACTGCAATAAACATGCAACACAGTACTGACATCCAAGGGAGATAACTCCTTGACTTGTTTATTGGTTATATAATATATACACAAAATAGAGATTATAGCAATTTAACTCGCCTGATTTAATATTATATCTTTATTTTTTGCTGGTCTGAGCAGCCCTGTCAGTTCATGTGCTGAGTATGCAGTGTAATCAAAGCGTGTGGTTTAACATCATGGGTGTGGATATCTCGACGTGGAGAGCACGAATTGGGACATTTAACAGCCCGCTTCACTCAACGGTATTGTTGTTGATGAATATGACTCCACGTCGCGCTGGTCATGGATGAATGACTTGATGTTTGTTTTTAACCTCATTTACCTGGAACCTTGTTGAATCTCCACTCTCTAGCCTCCGTCACTGATGGTGCTGTTAAATCATCGTTGCTGAGTCCACCATGTCCAAGCAGCGTCGCTACGGCTATTTCCGGTGTCCTGACTGCAACAGTCACTGGGAGAGTTCCCATGTCTACTGCTACGGTTTCACGGTAGGCTGCTGGTTGTTTGGGCGCCTAGTTATGATTTAATTACAATGTTCACGCCGCTATGTTGGATTTCTTTACGGCACACGCCGCAGGAGTGTTGTAATGAATTAAAAATGTCAAAAATGCTTTAAACTTACTTGTTCGGGTAAATAAACAACATTCGATAAACAGCTTTTATCATATCCTTATACACTCTTTTGTATGTGTTTGTATGTCAGTTTTTAGTAGTAATGCAATGAAACCCCTTTGACCCGTTCTAATCATCCGGATTAACAATGTCCTTTATCTGGAGACGTTAGTCACAGCAATTACATTTTTTATGCATACATTTTTCCCTTTCCTTTCATAATTTCCATTGACTATTGCAAAACTTCATAGAATCCTGCGTCAGCGTATAAATATAAGCAACAAAACCCTTTCCATGAAGCAGTAATAATGAATACGTTCAAACGTTTGCGTCATGACTTAGAGCACCGAACCGTGAAGTTCATGGAAGTCGGTTAGTATCTGCGTGTTATTGTGAACAAGAGACAATACAATACTGTTTGTTAACACGCTTGGGGTGGGGTGGGGTGTACGGTTGTGTGTGTCTGATTGTGTTCCTTGGTTGATCAGCACCCTACCCGTAAAGTGATAACAGCCACCGCCGCCAATTTGAGCTTCTCCCACATGGAAAAGGATTTTTTAAATGGCGGACAATGTAGGCTCTTAAAAAAGAGAAACGCACAGGTAGATTGTTAGTAAATTTATTGTCCCTGATAAAGTTGCTATATTTAATTTAATATCATAGATATAAAGGTGACATTTTGGAGCTCGATAGTCACTTGTTGTCGTTGTACATAGGCATTGAAGTGGCATGCAACGGAAAAATGCGATTTCCTCTTTGGATACGTCCTATGGCGATGTTCCGATCGGCAGCGCTGAGTCTCCGCATAATCGAACTTGAAAAATGTTGACAATTGAATGACAAATTATTGGCTTATTCTTGCCTTTTTATAGCCACTACCTAGAATTACGAATGCCATGACTTGCACGTGCATTTTGATTTACTGTTTCTGCCATGACATTTTGGAACAAGTGTGAAAACAATGCCGTTTTAGACATTGCAAATCGACAATGGCTGCGTTTTTACGCACCGTTTGTCGAATATCAGGTCACCAACATTTTCCAATAACATATATCCAGTTTATATCCCGGATGTTTTGTGTATTCAGGTTCAATGAACAACGTACTACCTGTGCGTTTCTTTTTTTGAAGAGTGTACATGTAGTGTTTAATAACAGCGCTAAATCCAACTCACTCACTCTTATTTGTCCACTCCAGCCGCTGTACGAGCAGGACTGCAAGTCATGTGACACCTCCTGTCTGCCCTACCGTGTAGAGAAACTCATCTGCTCCGTATGCAAAAAACATAATTGCACATGTACAAAAGAAGACCGAAAAAAGAGGAACATCGACCCCAACAAACCACACCGATCTGACCTCTGTCACAAGTGCCAGTCAGGCGACCCCTGTTAGCTTCTGAACGGCCTCAGGACGTCGAGAGACAGGGGACCAGTAATAACTGTGAAATGAACTCCTGTAGTATGATTGATATTTCAGCTTTTTGTACTTTTTGTACTTTTGTACTTTTGTATTATTTACACGTTACACATTGTAATGAACAAAAATAAGGGAACACTGCTGTTTACAATAAAACAACGGCATGCTGCAAATTATGTTACAGGGGAATATTCCCCCTTATGGTGTGTTGAATTCATTGCCAAATGGTATCTTTAGGCATTCTTCTACGGTTCCCTTATATTTGTCCACAGTATATACACACTCTCATCAGCCGCTGGTTGTTAACTGTATTCCGTTTCCAGGACCTTTACAAAATATATCTTTCCTACCTACGTTGATTATCCAACAAGACCTTGTTTCTGTGTGATATTCTTGAAATCATTCCATGATTAAATCTTAAAGTACACAGCGGCTTTTTCTTCACTTTAACGAACACTGAAGATCTGGGAAGTTCCACGATCAGGTATGGTCTAAAACCGTTCATTGTCATCTACAAAGATAGCAAGCCATCATCAATCAAATTATTAGTGTGATGGAAGAATACGGTGGACAAGGCATATATATGAATGATGTTTCTGCAGTTGCTGATACTACCTTACAGTTACGAAATGTCTTTTTGTGAATTAACTGGTAGGAATGTAAATGTGAAAAACACAAAGGTTATGGTGTTTCTTGTAAGCGGTCATATGCGTCTCTATGAGAATTGGTATCTTCATGGCCAGAAGCTTGAGGTGGTGTCATTTTATAGAAATTAAGGTAAAGTATTTACACCCAGACTAGTCTGGACTAAAGAGCAGCCCTGCCTTGCATCAGAAGCAATATTTTTGGCATACTATATGGCAATACTATATGGCAATATTTTTGTATTGATCTTTTCATGATCTTTGGTCCAATGGTGACATCATAATATACTATCAGTCAGAAACTTGGGGAATAATATTTTGTAAAACTGCTGAAACTGTTCAGATAAAAATGTGCAAATATTTCCTGAAAGACAGTGAAACTACATGCAATAATGTGGTACTGGGTGTAAGTGGTAGAGCTTCAACTTACATACATATCACGGGCCGTTAAGTATTGGTGTAGCTTTATCGCTCTGGATAGAAATAGGCTGCCTCATCAATGTTATGTAATGTTAAAATCTCTTGATGATGCTGGCAGTCACATGGGCTACACATATCAAACATATCACATTTCAATTTGGGTTTGGTTTTGTATGGATAAGCTGGGATGTTGGGATTATAACCATTTTTATCAGATTTTTTAAGATAAGACTTGTTGATAATCCCCAACCAAACTGGTATATATTTACCTTTTTGCAAGTAGATTCAGATGGACTGATGTGAAGCTCAAGCTCCTTTTTAACGGATTGCCGAGTCCATCGACGTGTCTTAGAAAACACATTTCTGAAATCTGACCGTGGTACCGAATCTAAACGACTTATAGTATACAGCAATTTATTGTTTTTTGTTTGTTTAAGAAGTGTGGAGTATAAAATTTCAAAATGAACCAGTAACACGAGCAGACAATATGTATAGTACAGTATTGCTCCAGTATCCTAAAGTATCATGTCAGTATGACACCGAGAACCGGTAGGTACAATGTGTCAATCCTATTGTATATACATTGGTGTCCCCTGTCGTAACACTGCTAAAACATGTCTCACTCACTCACTCACTCACTCACTCACTCACTCACTCACCCACCCACCCACCCACACACTCACTCACTCACTCACACATCAGGTAGCGGGTATCCAGTCTATTCAAGTACCTTTCTCCGAGAAAAGTGAGGCACACGCTACAGATCATTGCACTTATATAGCGATGTTCTGCATGATGTCTACTCGTTCGGATGCTCTGCCATTAATGCCGAGCTCCATGCAGGGTGGGTGCCATCCTTTAACGTCTTTAAACAAAGAGAAACAAACATTTTGCATAGTAATAGCTGTATTTAATCTGCACAGATGAGTGAGGCATGGGTTTTATCCCGGTAGTTCAGCTTGATGATATGTTAGGAATTTCCAGAGATCTGCTTAGTCGCATACACTTTTGATGAGGAGTGTAAATCAACTGTGATCTGAACATGAAATGTCACTAGTGTCACAACTTCCCGAGGCAAGGGAGTTAACTGACAATGAAAGTCCAGTTTCCTACCTTGCTGAACTAGGCCATCTTCCCGAGACAAGAGAGTTAACTGACTATGAAAGTCCAGTTTCCTACCTTGCTGAACTAGGCCATCTTCCCGAGGCAAGAGAGTTAACTGACTATGAAAGTCAAGTTTCCTACCTTGCTGAACTAGGCTGGTATTATGGAGTTACATTTTGGCTGGCCTAACGAGTCTATACATAGTCCAATCAAAATCGTGCAACGGAATCGAAATCCGGTCAGTAAACTGTCGTGCAGATTTCAGTCGATTGCAGGATTTGCAAAGCATGTGTACCGCCAGCTCGTTGTCAACAGATATTTTCCAAATCTTTTTATGTTTTTAATCAAGGTGCTCACGTCATTTGATGCACTTCACAATATAGATTTTGATTATCGATCAGATCATCTTCACATCTTCACAGTGAGTTGGGTTTAACGCCGCTTTTAACAGTATTCTAGTTACATCGCGGCGTGTCAGCTTGATGTGGAAGAAAAAGCCCGAAGTGATACAGGACTCCGACGTTTACCACTTCGGTCAAACCCACGAGCATGGGTATGGTGCTGACAAACCTAATAACATTCGAACCCACAATCTTAGGTTTCTGGCGTGCCTAAAGGACGCACTCTGCACTGCAAATCGCGGCGCCTTAGACGACTGGGCCACCCGTGCCCCCTGTCACAGATGACCAACTGTTGACATCGATATATCTTATCGCGCATCCACATACCACGTAAGCAGAGTGTCAGGTGTTATTCTATCCCGGTGTCTGACGTATGTCAACTGTCTGTAGATAGCCCTGTTGTTGTACAACAAACCATCTGTCTCTTATAGCCATGTCCTGTACTGTTGTATGTGACTCTGCTGAAATTCGAGAAGAATGTCTCGAGATAAGGTGGGCGTGGTAACTCGTTTTTCTACGTTTACCAGTCACCCAATCTGATGTGGTCATTGCCAAGATAAGCTGTATGTGTTACATAATATATGGTGTAATCTTCCCATTTAAAACATGCTGTTTGCTGCCTTTCTTAATGACGTCATAATCCCATCGCTGTTTTTGACGTCGGCATAGACGAGATATGGGAAAAATGTAAACAGGCATATAAATTTATTCTATATTTATTAGGGATTAATAGGTGTCTCAATGATTCAGAGTTGCGTCCCTTAGCCATGTCAGGCAACGATGATCGTGGGTTTAGCATAGCCAAATCCGTGCTCAGTGGTAAAAATCTTGACCAGTATTATTTCAGTATTTCACTACATGAAGCTTTTTCGTTTTGTTTGTTTGTTTGTTGTTTAACGCCCACTCGGCAATATTTCTAGCTATATGACGGCGGTCTGTTAATAATCGAGTCTGGACGTGACAATTCAGTGATTGATATCATGAGCATCTTTCCACGCAATTGGGATGCGATGACATACATCATCCAAGTCAGTGAGCCTGACCACCCGATCACGTTAGTCGTCTCATGATATATGTATACTGTAATGTAACTGTACAAAGTAGTTAAACATCTCGCTCCCCCATTTATGTACCATATATACTAATAAGAAATGTAGATTAAATGAATGTATTGCATATATTCGGTTGTCATTACCTGCTTCTACACTGCATCAAGAAACTGAAGATCTACTCGTGCAGTAGTTACTGATTTACGCGCAAACATTTGTTGTGCATCTGATGCTAGCTTCCGCTCAAATAGCCAAATAAGGATAGGCGTTTACGCCAGGTTTCCAGCGACTCAGTTACTTTCGCTTTGTTTTCCGAGAAACTGAGTGACATTCCCAATCACAGCTCCAAACCACGTATTCAGTGATAACAGTTGTCACATACACGTATATATCACTGTGAGGAGCCAACAACGTGTCAGCTCTTTTCTACATATCTGCCATCGTGCTGCTGTTGTCCTGCTGTCCACGATGTCTGACCGACGCTATGGCTACTTCCGCTGTTCTAAGTGTAACGCCCACTGGGAGAGTTCCCATGTTTACTGCCACGGTTTCAAGGTAGGTTGTTGGTGGTTATAGCGTCTCTCTTTCAGACCCCTCAATATATATTTACTGATAAAAACATTCACCCAACCCGTCCAGACCCTTCTCAGATCCAGCACCCTATAGATCCCTTTTCAGATATGAAATTCAGAAATATGGTTCCTTTATAGACTTGTTTTTATTTAACCTCATACAGGACAGGGGCTATTTTTTAATCTAGCGGTTGGAGTTGGTCACTTCTGGGGTAGCCCAGTACTTAATGCGTCCGGTCGTTCGACTCCCTGCACTGCTCATGGGTTTAAAGTCTGGGTAAATTAATATATCGTTTCAACAAAATCAGTTAATAGTAGTTGCGATTGTATCTTAGAGATTTATCAAAATGAGATCAATGCCATGTGTTGATATTTCTAAATGATACACGGAATTTCGGATATATGAAAATAACTAAGGGTGTGTGATAAACTGTTTGTGACAGTGAAGGAAAGTGCATGTGTACATGCAGTATATCTTTATGTGTTATCTCTACAGGCTGTGTACAAACAGGACTGCAAGTCGTGTAAAATAGGCTGCCTCCCATATCGGGTAGAGAAGATGATCTGTTCCGTGTGCGGTAGTAAAGATTGCACATGCACCAGTGAAGACCGGAAAAATAGGAATATTGATCTCAACAAACCTCACAGGTCTGACCTGTGTCACAAGTGCAGGTCTGGGCGACCGTGCAGATACTGAGGTTGCAGCATTGCACTGAAAGTTGACTGCCTACAGCACCAGACATTAAGGATTGCCTATCTCTCCATAGATAGATGGTAATAATGATGATGATGATGACGAAAATTCTTTGGTAATTGAAATGTCTGACAAAACCTAAACACTATCCTCCAGCTTGTGAGTTTTTATGGGTTTCTTTAGATGTTTGTAAGTGCACAGTAAATATAACAATTACCTTTGTCTAATTTGCTTTTAATCCGTACGACACTTGGTTTTTGTAACGAATTTACCCAATGAAATGATTGAATTATATTATAAAACTGCAGGGCAAACACAAAATGATATTTACTTTGGCAGGTTACCAGACAATTGAGCTCTGTTCAACAGATTTATTTTTAAAAGTTGCGTCATTTGTTTGAGAACCGCACCGTGACGTTCATGGAAGTCGTTTTAGTATGTGTGTATTATTGTAAACAAGAGGCCATATACATCCATACTATTCAAAATCACTCCACTGAAAGACATCAAGGGAAATCCTACTTCTAGTTTCGTTCTCCATCTGTTAGTCACACATAATCTGTATATGGGTGTAAACAAACTCCATATTTGGCATGTAACAGATCAATATCATTCCTTGAATACGACACTCAGACATGGGCAGTTTGCCAGGGTGTCTTGTAAAGGGAGATAACCATGGTTGCTGTTGTTCAGGTGGGCGTAAATGGACCTTAGTTCTAAAAATACCACGTACCTGCATACTGATGTCATATCTATCCATGCAGTTTATATAAATAAAACATTTCATTGCCATGATTGCTCTCTGTGTTACGTTCCTTAAATATTGTTTGGGTAACCTAGTGGTTATTACGTTCGCTCGTCACACAAAAGGCAGGATTCTATATTAGTTTCCATATTTTAATAAACTATTTCTCTATATGGAGTATCAAACGACCATATTTTTTATTCAGTTGTACATCACCTATATTCGTTATAAACTACATGTGTATCTGGCCAGGTGATGTGAGGCGACCCAAAGTCGTTCCAGGATTCTCTGATTGTTGGTTTGAATATCAGATTCTTCCTGATTATGATCCATGGTTTGTACCTATTGTATATTGTACATGTTACACATACTGATGGACAAAATTAACGGAACACAGCACAATATCGAAGAATATCATTTACTTCTGTTTCCAATTAAAAAGACATGCAACAGTTTGTCACTGAGGGTAATTCAGACACTGATGCGTTTAACACATTGCCAAATAGTGTCTCGTCATCGTCAGGCACTCTCCGACTTACAATTGTTCCCCTATATTTGTTCACAGTATATACACACTCCCATTAGCCTCCGGTTGTCAACTATGTATATGCCTGACTTTTCTAAAGATTGTATAATAATTAAGAACCCAATGGGGATGCGAAGGGGGAGGGGTTAACTATGAGACAGAGAACCATAAACGGAGATGTCCAACTATCAATATGACTGTTGCTTGATGAACCATTACGAACCGGTTTATACAGATGCTAACAGTATTGACAACTGGTTTCAGTGAACTCGGTTCTATAACTCTTGTAGACCGCGTTATATAAATACATGTTGGATATATTTTGCGAATAAACTTTCATTTGTATTATTGGGTTAACGTTAATATCTACAATACCGAAACATATCAAGCACTTAAAAGAGTTCATTGTTCTATACAGTTATGGGGAATGAGAACTCCATTGTCGTAACTCTCAGTTCTATGAAATACATTGTAAGGGACAATCTCGCGATCCTGACTTTTGGAAACACGTTAAATATGTAAAAAATGTGAGGATTCGGCCAAATCTTCTTTCTCGCACATTTTGTATAATTATATTTAGCGTGTTTCTATAGGTCACGAATGTCCCTTACAGTATTCCATACAAATGCTTTCCGACGCATGTCAGCCGTGATACATAATGTGTTACTTAAACATGAACATAGGTAGGTCAAGGCTGTCTGAATATTTATTCCCAAACTAATAATGGATTTACGCAGTAGCTCATTGTATAACCTGACAATCACATTCGTAGAAATGGCTATTCCAGTTTCACTTTTTCGATTTGGTTTGTCTTCAAATGTTGCGTGTACAGTAAATGATGTTCCAGATGTCAGGTAGCCAGACTCAGTTCCTGTTCTCGCCTCCGTCACCGTCTACTGTTGTCTAGTATTGTCTGGATCTGCTGTCCAAAATGTCTAACCGACGCTATGGATACTTCGAGTGTGATGAATGTGGTTCATCCTGGGAGAGTGCCCATGTCTACTGCGATGGTAGAGCATGGGCTTGTGTTAGTGAGTGAGTGGGTTGATGCCGCTTTGAACAGCAATTTACTTATACCGCGGCTTGATTTTGGAGAAAAGCTCGTTTGGCGTTAAATACTCTGGTGAAAAAATCACGGATACTAAGGGTCACTACCGGCCAGTGTACACAGATGCTCAGTGTTGACGACTAATATCGGCCCTTTCATACTTTGTAGCCCTCCTTATGTAAATACATGTAGGATATGTTTGACAAATATACCTTCATTTGTAGCGTTACTTATATATCTGATATTTACTTTGTACACAGTGGTTTCTGCTGAGTAATATGATCTCCGTTATCTGTCTTCAAGATACACCGGGTGGGGCTGGGGTGGGGATGTGGGGACGAGTGGCCCAGTCGTATAAGACGCCGCGATTCGCTGTGCAGAGTTGCGTCCCTTGGGCACGCCAGAAACCGATGATTGTGGGTTCGAATCCCGGTTCGCCCCGATTTTGTTTCTAGGTTTGTCAGCACCATACCCGTGCTCGTGGGTTTCACCGAAGTGGTAAACGTCTGAGACCTTCATCACTCCGGCCTTCTTCCCACATTAAGCTGACACGCCGCGATATAACTGGAATAATGTTAAAAGCGGCGTTAAATCCAACTCACTCACTCACTCACTCAAGATACACCATCCCCAGCCCTCTCTGCATGAAGAACAGCACTGAGCCTGTTAATGGAATGTCATTTTGTTACTTGAAGCTCCACAATCTCTGCTATCCGAGCACATTCTGACCACTGGATGGTTTAGTATAGAGGGAGAAATATCGGGCACGGTTCTGTACAAAGTCATGCCTTCGAATGAGTGAGTGAGTATGGTTTTACGCCGCTTTTAGTGAGTGAGTGAGTTAAATTTTAACGTTACATCGGCAATATTTAAGCCATAACGTGACGAGACAAAATTTGACATTAATGATATATGTTTAAACAATATTAAAATTCTCTCGTCGAAGGAGAGTTCAATAACCAGATTATCACAGATTTACGTAAAACTGTTTTGAGAGCATGTAAAAATGAATTAGGATTCACCAATACGAGATAAAAAACGGGCTAAAAGATAAAAACGAATCACCACACTAGGGACCATGGGGACTTGTACTTTTGCTACCTGCATGGACCCAAGAAGAATTTACATCATACCTTGAGTTGTTGGCGATGATTGACAACATAGACAAACAACAATTAATACAACACATACGTATTCTACGATTTAAAAAAACATGGCAGAAATAAATATACTTTATTAATCAGCATCAGCCATTGTGTTACCAACGATTCCAACATGGCTGGGTTACCAACAAAAACGATGTTGTATTGGCTCGTAGAAAGAACATTTAATAATTCAATAATTACAAGTGGATGTGTTTAATTGCCTGAAGACAAGAAAGAGAATTTGAAAATATGATAAATTGCTTATATTTAGATTGTTTACTAAAGAACTCTAGCGCTGTTAATATTGCTTTTGATTCGGCCGTAAAATGGAACAGTTATCCGGAAGTCTGGAGATGTAGTCCTGGATTCAATGATGGTGGCGCTGGCAACTGTGTCACCGTCCTTGGATCCATCTGTAAATATAGATGTGAAAGTATCACATTTGTTTCTTAATTGATTATACTCTTGTTGATAAATACGTTGATGTGTATCCATGGTGGAGAAGACAAAATCTGGGTTGTGGCTATATTTTCAAGTGTTATTTTAGCAGCAGAAATATGATGCTTTATTCTTATACCAAGGAGCTGAGTAAGAGATGATTTTGTATTATAGAGATCGTTACAGAGAGGATTAAACACAATCGAAAGCTGGATTGGAGTCATTAGTGTAATGTAAAGACAATTTAATTCGACGTTGCTTTAGTGACGGTTCATCAGCCTTGGGCATTTGATTTCTGTTCAACTTTTTTCTTTCTGTTTTTGTTAATTTTCGGTGATGCGAGGTCAGAGGTGATGCTTCTGAATGATTCTCAGAAATAGTCGGTCGAAGGACAGACGAAGTTTGGACAGCTTGATCAGATCTGACCCTTGTCAAATCAGTCTGACACCGGACAGATGAAGTTTGAACAGGACGGATGAGTGCAACAGAGTAATTCATAACTGAAGGAGTTGTGGCTTGACAAGTTGTTTAGCATCTGCAAATAAAATGTTTCTTTCCGCACTTTATTTTCATAAATTTGGTTTCGGTTTGCCAAGTAGGGCAGGATTTAGAAGATGCCATGTGTTAGCCATCACAGTTGGAACATTTGAGGTCTTCATGACAATCCATGCCCTCACGGTTGGCATCACAACGCTGACAAACCACGGGGCGAGTACAGGTTTTTTAACCATGTCCATACTGTTGGCGTCTATAGCACCGGAGTGGATTGGGGACATACACATCCACCCCGATGTTAACATAACCATGTTTAGTTGATTGTGGAACTGAAGCACGGGCAAAAGTGAATAGATAAGTTTTGTTAGAACAATGTTTGATTTTTCATCTTTGCGAGTAAAACGTTTGATGTTTACTTATTAAACAACTTGATTCTTAAGGTCAGATACAATTTCCTCTTCTGAACATATCCGCCAAGGAACGAGTCCAGTCACTAACAATGCCACGAGAAGAGTGTGTTCTGTGGCCCAATCTATCGATCTTGTAGAGTGTTTGAATGATTATTGATTGTGATTGTAACAAATAGGGCTTGACTGACACCTCGGCCTGTAATCAGCTATTGTAGGGAATCAATGATAGGCTTACAGATCAGTCGTCTCACGTCCATGAGAGGGAGATTGAAGCGGACAGAGGGTGGATCACCCTGATTTTGACCCAGTATTGATACAGGTCCGGTGGATCAACAGTATGGTAATATATTGGTGAGGCCGGGTTGATGAATGATTATGTGACCCAGTATTAGTTTGTTTATTTGTTTAACGCTGCACTCAGCAATATTCCAGCTATATGACGGCGGTCTGTAAATAATCGAGTCTGGACCAGACAATCCAGTGATTGACACCATAAGCATCGATCCACGCAATTGGGATACGATGACATGCATCAACCATGTCAGCGAGCCTGACCACCCGATCCCGTTAGTTGCCTCTTAAGACAAGCATAGTCGCCTTTTACAGCAAGCATGGATTGCTGAAGATCTATTCTGCCCCGGATCTTCACGGGTCGACTCAGTACTAAAAAAGATCGGTTAGATCACTTCGTATGAACTTAAACATATTTCACTAACATTAACATTGGGCAAAAGTCGCCAACTTACAATGCCCTTTCCATGAACATTTATACAGTGTATGCATAACTGTACAAATGTCACCCAGTATGTGACTCAGTATTGTTTGGTCCGGTATTGATAAAAGACGAGTTGATCATCCCTAATGTGACCCGGCATTGATAAAATTCGGGTGGATCATCCTTAATGTGACCCGGTGTTGATAAAAGTAGGGTGGATCATCCTGTATTGGCCCGATGTTGATATAAGTCGGGTGGGTCATCAGTAGTAACCTGCATCGGTAGTGGACCACCAGGATTTCTGGGACCGCTCAGATTTCTGGGACCAAGATGGCGGCACATCCGTTTCCGGTCACGTGACCTGCGCAGTGCATGATGGGTACCTGCGCGCGCATGCAAGATGGCGTCGCATCCGTTTCCGGTGGCGCGCGCATGCAAGATGGCGTCGCATCCGTGTCCGGTGGCGTACGCATGGAAAGAGGGCGTCGCTTCCGTTTCCGGGGAGGAGGAGGAGGGATAGGGGGAAAACCCGGAGAAGCGCCCGTACGAGGGGAACAAGATCGACAGGGTTGTTGTTCTTGTGTTGTTCTAAAAATAGAAATAGACGTGGGGTGGTGGTGGGGGTGGTGAAGGGAGGGAGGGAGGGAGGGAGGGAGGGAGGGGAGAAGGGGTGGGTTCACGGTGTCGTGTAGGGTGGGGGGGTGGGAGGGTCGTCAAAGCAAAGGAGGAAAAGCTGTCTTTCGGGAGAGATGGGTGGCCCTGAAAAGGGCCGTTTTGATGTTTACATGGTTGTGCATCCCATGGTACAAAGGCACGGGTGGACTTTCATCTGTCTCCTCACAGGACACCTACTGGTGTGTGTTAACCGCCTCACGTAGGTGTCCTTGAGGATGGTCTTACAGTACACACATTCGAAAGTCCCATCCCGTACCCTTGTACCAAGGGCATAGACGGGCAGGCCCCCTTGACATCGGCCACATTGCCACGCTGGAGACCATGGGGGTAGTGGGGCTGGTGGTGATGTTTCTTTCCACCCAGGCAAAGGTTGTGCCACTGTGGTGATCTCTAAATCCCAGTTTTCTTTCAGGGGGTAGTTGTTGCCGGTGTTGTTGTTGTTGTTGTTGCTGCTACTCATCATGATGCTTTCTTTTCAATCAATTTTTACAAGTGACACTGACCCACTCGAATCCACGCTTGTTTTATAGGAGAGACACTGACACCCTGCCTCCCGGTTGGTTCGCCAGGCCGCAGCTCCGATTGGCTCGTTCCGGGGCCCGGCCCGCACCTCGGTTTTCCAAAACGGACCGACCCCTGTGTTTCTTTTCCATAGGAAATGGATTTTACCATGGGAGAGAAAGCACAACCCCGGTTCGACCAATCAGAGCCCCGCCTGGTCCGAGCGCCGCTTCTGATTGGTCGACCACCCAGGCTTCGGATTGGTCCGATTTCGATCCGTTTTTTTTTCTTCTTTGGTAGCCTTGGTATTTTTTGAGGTAGACGGTCGTCTGAATGGTAAAGGAAGGTGGACCTTCATAGGTAGACATGAACGTGGGAATGCCTACGCGATGTACGTGGTGACACCCCCATGCCAATCGGAATGTCATGTGTGCGTGTGTGTGTGTGTATGTCTTCAAACAGACGTTGACGTTGATGCATAGAATAACGTGTGGTCAGTCAAAACGTGGTGTCCTGTGTGTGTGTATCGAGTCGTGTCGTAGTGAGATGAATAGAGAAAGATCGATACACCTACGTGACGTTTGCACACGTCATGGACTTCGTGTCGCGATGTGAACGTCATGGTTGTACTTTGTGTGTTGTCATGCAAACGTCGTACCCTGTGCGTGTTTTCAAATTATTATTATTATTATTTAAGGATACCGAGGTGTTGACACTCGTGTAGGTCGACAGGCGTACTGTGACGCGTGTGTTCATGCACACGTGATGTTTGACGTGGTGTACTACGTGTCTCTATGGATCTATGGATCTAACTCTATTTATATTTATTTATATCTATGTATTGTATTTTTAGACGTGTGCCTCCAAGAGGTCTAGGGGGAGGATGTGGGTTCTTTGTTTTGGAGGGGCAGAGGGTTTAGCAAAGCAAAGGAAGAAAGTTGTCTTTTGGGTGAGATGGGTGGCCCTGAAAAGGGCCGTTTTGGGGGAAGAAAAACTTTTCTGCTGCTGTCCACTTGGGGTTCCAACCAAGAAAAGAAAAACATTTGAACGGGAACTTGAACGGGAACTTGAACGGGAACGCAGGACACGGGAAACGTCCTCCTAGGCAGCCGGCCGTGCTACGTCATTCGTGTACCTCTGTTTCTCTTCGCAGAGATAGTGCAGTTGTAGCTTCTTCTGGTGTTTCACCAGCCCGGTTAGCTTGAGGTAATCGCAGTCTGGGGACCACTTGTGATGTGCCGCCCAAGGATCGTCGTGGGGTGCCCATTGTCTCAGCCGCACCCCACATTGGAAACAGCACACCCCATCGGCACCCTGAGTGTAGACAAAGCCCGCATGGGCCATCTCTTCAGCAGTCTGATACATTTGCGTGGGCCACGTCTCAAACGAAGCGAGCCTTCTTTCAAAGCGTAGATAATAGTGCGATGGTGTTTGACTGAGCAGTGACACCGCCTCCTCGGCATGACTCTTACTCCAGCATTCACGAGGTTCTGCACTATCCATCACCGCATCTTCGCCACGTGTCGTCGTCGTCGTCGTCGTACCACTCTTCTTTGTTTCAGCCATTCTAGATGATTTTATGTAACATACACTGACCCACTCGAATCCACGCTTGTTTTATAGGGGAAGAACCGGATCGAAACTCACTGCTTCCTGGTTGGTCCAAAACGCAGCGCACCGATTGGTTCGTTCCGGGGCCTGGTCCGCACCTCGGTTTTCTAAAACGACCCGACCCTTGTGTTTCTTTTCCATAGGAAATGGATTTTACCATGGGAGAGAAAGCACAACTCGGTTCGGGTGCTGTCTTCTGATTGGTCGTTGCTGTCTTCTGATTGGTCGGCCATCCAGGCTTCGGATTGGTCCGATTTCGATCCTGTTTTGGGGAAGGGTTGTCCATCCCTCAGACGTTCAGCACCTCTTAGAGTACAGACGTTCATCAGATACACATCGCTATAATGACGAGCAACCAAAGTACGCCCTATCGTTTGGAGAGGAAAGATATCACCCGCTCCAGACGGTTAAGAACTGCTAATCATACCTATCGTTTGACTTTCAACCCAGACTACTTGGACACCGTACCACCGGAACGCGTCCCCATGGAACTGCCAGCTTTATTTGACAGGGTGATCGATGACTTTTATGAACAGATATCAGGTCAGAAGGGAGATCGTATTGGTCTAGGTATCGATCATCCCGCTTTGAACACACCCATACGGATACCCTTTCGACGTTTTGAAGATCTCCATGGGCTAACTATTTTGCAAGCCGTGGAAAAAGTCCAACAGTCCAACAAAGACCTGAACATCGATGCCACCATGGATGTGACCTTAGTACACGTCGCAGATCCCAACAGGGTAGGATCGGGCAGTGGTGCTCCCCGGCTGAAAAACGTGATTGGACTCGAAGCTTTTTTAACACGCAAAAAGTGCATCGTACGGATCAAGAACGAAGATCAATCCTGTTTGGCACGGGCCCTGGTGGTGGCACAGCATTATGCCCACAAGCCTCACCCTCTGACCCCAGCATGGACCGCCCAGCGAAAGAGACTGACGAGAACGGATCGCGTCGACGTTCAAGGCATACGGGCACGGGCCTTGTTTCGAAGCCTTGGCCTGCCCGAAGGACCCTGTCGGGGTCTGGACGACCTCGCACGCGTGGGACGAACCTTGACCCGTCTGCATTATCAACTGAAAGTCTACAGTCAAGAGGTGGGTCAGAGACTGTTGTACAAGTGTGATGAGACTCCACCCCACGCCACCGTGCTGCATCTATACCATCATGATCAGCACTACGATGTCATCACTTCCATGCCCGCTTTTTATGGCTCTAACCATTACTGCGAATGCTGTGACAAACGTTACGACCATCCCGAAAACCATCCCTGCACCAAGGAATACCGCTGTTACCGCTGCTTCTACTCTAGTTATTGTGGACCCCAGGAAGAGCACGGGATCCCTTGCTTGACATGTCAAGGTTGGTTCCCCAATCCAACGTGTTACACCCGACATCTCCAGTCACCGTCAGAGGGAAAACCCAGCGCCTGTCAATCGATTCACAGGTGCCCGAACTGTTTTCAGTTGGTCCGCGTCTTGGAGACCCCCATGGCTCACCACGCGTGCTTCGATGAAGAACATCCCTGCTTGGTGTGCCGAGAACCCATGACCCCAGATCATCGCTGTTACATGACGCCTCTCGGTGAAGAAAACGAGGAGGAGGAGGGGGAGGAAGCGGAGAAGGAGGAGGAGGGTGAAGAGGAACAACATCCCCTACGAGACCATGTTCAATACGCCTTCTACGATTTTGAATGCATGCAAGACACGGGGGAACACATTCCAAATTTGTGCGTGGTGCAACTAGGATGTGGACGATGCATCAGTGAAGTGAGCAAGAACTTGTGCGAACACTGTCCATGGAGAGAAGAAGGGTATGGTCCCAGCCTTGAGATCGTGTTTCGAGGCCCCACCACGCGACATGATGTGTGTGTTTGGTTGACCACGTTGTCTGAAATACCCAAGAAGAAGCCCCACCCAGAGGAAGAGGAGGACAGCACACGCAAGGGGACGACAGCTCACCTGGGGAAAAAAAGAAAACGGGATGACACCCCCTCAAGAAAGCACGCTTCCAAATGACAGGCATCACCCCAGCAGGAGGGGGAGGAGTTGGGGGAAGAGGGGAAGGAGATGGAAGAGGGGGAAGAGGGGGAAGAGGCCATGGAAGTGGAGAAAACAAAGAAGCCAAAGAACAAGAACACCTCCTGTCATACAGTCCCGAAGGAGGATCGCATTTATGTGATGGCCCATAATGCACGATCCTATGATTTACACTTAGTCCTGAAGGGTCTGTCCCCCCTCCTGGTGACACTCCCCACCAAGATTCGGCATGGCCAACAAATTTTGCAAATGACCCTGGGACGGTTATGTTTCGAAGACAGCTTAAATTTCATCCCTTACCCCCTGAAAGCCTTTCCCAAGAGCTTTGGGCTGAAAGAAATGAAGAAAGGGTACTTTCCACACTTTTTCAATACGAGAGTCAACCAGACCTACAGAGGTCCCTATCCACCAGCCGTCACGTACGATCCCGATGGCATGTCTCCCGCGGAACGCACAGCCTTCCTCCAGTGGCATACCCAAAAAGTGCAAGAAGGAGCCTTGTTCGACTTACAAGGAGAACTTTTAACCTACTGCCAAAGCGATGTGGACATTTTGAGACGGGGATGCGCCGACTTCCGACAGAACGCCATCCACTCGGTGGGCATGGATCCCTTTGTGGAAGTGATGACAGCTGCAGCGTTCACCATCAAATCCTTCCGAAAACACGACCTGAAACCCAATACCATCGCCATTCTCCCACCTCAAGGCTACCAACCCAAGAGAAACAATTCCCAGGCCTGTATGCACTGGCTCCACTATCTGATGGAAACGGACCCCCATCTGCACCTCCAGCACGCCAGGAATGGCGGTGAAAAAGAGTTCACGTGTGGAGGGGGTCAACATCGGTACACCGTGGATGGCTACGATCCAGCGACAGGCACCGTCTACGAATTCCTGGGCTGTTTCTGGCATGGGTGCCAGGCCTGTCACAAGACCCGACGTGGAGAACCGCATCCCGTCCTGGGCTCGTCGTTGGGAGCCCGTTACACCGACACCCACTACCGCTTGAGTCTCTTGAGTCAACACCCTGAGGTGAAACGGATCGTCACCCTGTGGGAGCACGAGTTTACGAAAATGCAACGGGAGGACTCCGCACTGCGTGCTTTCTTGCAGGGACCCCCCTGTATCCACGTCCCCGGGCTGCTCAACCCTCGCGATGCCTTCTATGGAGGATGCACCAATGCGACGCGATTATGCTACGAAGCCCAAGAAGGTGAAACCATCAAGTACATCGATATTTGTTCCCTTTATCCCTACATTTGTAAGACCGGAGTGTTTCCCACGGGACACCCGACCCTTCTCCATCAACCCCCTGTGGACACGTTGTTTGAACTGAAAGGCCTGATCCAATGCCGTGTCTTACCCCCGAAACGACTTTACCATCCGCTACTGCCTTACAGATCGGGTGGCAAACTGCTCTGTCCTTTGTGCCGCACGTGTGCCGATACCCGGTCAGACTCCCCCTGCGAGCACACGGACGAAGAGAGGTCATGGGTGGGGACGTAGGCCACCGTAGAACTCCAGGAAGCCGTGAAGAAGTATGACTACCGGGTGCTTCAGATCTACGACGTTTGGCATTTTGACACCTTTGCACAGCATGACCCCGACACCCAGCAAGTGGGACTCTTTGACACTTACATCGATCGACATTTCAAGGAGAAGCTCGAAGCCAGCGGATACCCCGAAGGATGTACGGATCACGACGCGTACATCCAGGAGATCTACGACAAAGAAGGCATTGGGTTGGACAAGGACCGCATCGAAAAAAATCCAGGACGTCGCACGATTGCCAAGATGCAACTGAATTCGCTCTGGGGCAAGTTTGGGCAACGGGTAGACTACAGTCAGAACGTGTATATGAACGATCCTGTACAGTACTTTGCCTTGTGGAGGGATGAACGCAATACCATCGAGGATGTGGTCGTTGTCAACGAACACATGGTGGAAGTGACCTATACCCAGCAGAAAGAATTCCAAACCCCTCATTCTCATTTCAACGTCGCCATCGCTGCTTGGGTCACTGCCCAAGCACGTCTCAAGCTGTACGAGACCCTTGCCCTGGTGGACCGCAGGGTGTTGTACTTTGACACGGACAGTGTCATTTACATTCATCGACCCCACGACGCGAATCCAGAGCTGGGTCATTCGTTGGGTGAGTTTACGGATGAACTGGACGGAAACACCATCGAGACGTTTGTGTCGGGAGGCCCCAAAAACTATGGCTACGAGTTAATGAACCCCAGACCCGATGGAACGCGCACGACCTGCAAAGTGCGAGGGTTCACTTTGAATTACCGAAACCAACGCCATCTCAACTTTGACACCATGAAAGGACTGATACTGGGACAACGGCCTGGGAAAGAGGAGGAGAAAATCAGTTTGGATTACCCTCATCAGATCATTCGAAAAGGCCCTCGGCACGAAAACGCACTCGTGACCCGACCCACCCGAAAAGACTATCGTACCGTGTACGACAAGCGACGTCTCGTCTACGACGACATCACAGGGCTACCTGTAGACACGCTCCCCTTTGGGTACAGAGACGACTTTCACTAAAATTTTTCATGACAGCGGATCGAAACTGAATCGACATGGACCCCTACAGAAAAAAACGGATCGAAATCGGACCAATCCGAAGCCTGGATGATCGACCAATCAGAGGCCGCGCTCGGGCCAGGGTGGCCTCTGATTGGTCGAACCGAGGTTGTGCTTTCTCTCTCACGCTACAAGCCTAACCCTATGGAAAAGAAACACAAGGGTCAGTCCAGTTTGGAAAACCAAGGTGAAAGTCAGGCCCCGGAACGGGCCAATCAGAAAGCAGGACCTCCGTGGCTTTTAATACGACCGACGCTCTCCGGTCATCACTTTTCACTGAACGGACCAAGCAACAACATCGTCCCCTCTGATTGATGTTCCTCACGTTGTGTTGGTTGTTGGCGTTTTATCTGGAAGAAACGCGTGTTTGGAGAGAGTACCATCAAGTGTTGACGTACCTCCGTGAAGACTTGGAAAGAAACAACAACAACAACAACAACGAACAGAACATCCGGACAACATCATGTCGAACAACATGTCGAAACGGTTGAATGACAAGACACGAAGCGACATGAGTGGCCAAGGAAGCAGTGGAGATGGGAACGGTAACATGACTGCTGAACTGTGGGGTGAAGTGTACGACTTGCTGTGTTTAAAGATGAAGACCGACGACGCGTACGCCAAGTTACGTGCGAAGGGCGACAACCTGATGTGCGACCAGATACGTTCAAAGATGAGGAAGCTGACTGAACCCGAGAAAGGCACATCCAAGAAGACGATCAAGAAGATCCAGAAGAAAAAGACACGCAAACCCACAGCCGTGGTGACCCCCACAGCAACGGCAACACCCCCCACCCCACCCCCACCCCCACAGCGCCAGTCCCCACCACCACCACCACCACCACCACCACAGCAGCCACAGCAACCACGACTGTGGCGACAACAGACATCGACACGAGGGGGACATCCTTTTTGAAACCTGCCACACCTGCAACGCCTGCAAAAAGACGATCACGGAAGAAATTATCTCTGAAGATCTCTCCTCAAGAACAACTGTAAGTACCCTGCTCTTCTTTGTCTCAGTCATTCTTGATGTGATTCATATGCATGACCTATGCCTATCCTAAATGGACTCTGTCCTTATGATTGACAGGACCCCTGATGTCAGTTCAGCCCAGTCCGTGCTAGAACAGTGGTGGGAATAAACCCCTCGGGAGCCCACCTATTCACCGAATGCCCCTGTGACGATGGCGACGGGTGACCTCGATGATCATGAAGCGCTCAAGATGGCCACTCTCCCTTCCATGGATCTGGACACGCTTCCCCTGCTCGAGGCTTCTTGGTCACCAGCATCCCCGGAAGAGGTTCATGTCTACTCCTCAGGTACGCCCATGGTTTGCGACGATGATGATGATGACAACGTTGACCTGGATCCTTATGGAGAAGCTCAACTCACTCCCCTACAACGCGAATGTCGTGTTTGCCGACACAACAACATGTTAAGATACATCAGTTGCAACAGCGGGCAAGTGATGTGTCATGCCTGTGAGCTGGAGCTCATAGACTGTACTTGTAGTATGTTGACCTATGACAGCATAGTGACACATGATGACATGCCTATCGCATCTGAGGATCACATCTTATGGTGATCCTCCTCTTCACTCGAAGAACTTTGTCAACACGCCAGCTGCAACCGTGATCAAGTGATGTGTCATGTCTGTTTCAGGGAGGCCATAGACTGTACGTGTTGAACGGTTGGGCCTCTCACAGGTTTGAGGGAGGACCACCTCTTAGGGACTTGAAGATGGAAGAGCTTGAAGATGGAAGAGGAAAACGTTGTCGCGTTATTGTTGTTGTTGTTGTTGTTGTTGTTGTAGGGACATGCAAAGCACTCCCTCCTCCATTGACTTTTCGTATTTCCATTGTATCGGGTTGTGATTGGTTTTTTCATGATTAAACAGTGATTGATTGAACTGACTCTTTGTGTCTTGATTGATCTCAACTCCAAAAGAGTGCCGAACCGAGGGTAGAGGTTGAGTTGAGATGTCGTTGACGTCGTCTGTCTGTCCGTCTGTCTGTCTGTCTGTCTGTCTGTCTGTCTGTCTGTGCCTCTGTCATGTCAGTGCACACCAAAGTGAAGAAATAAAATTAAAAATAGATAAAAGAGAAAGGCCATGCTTGAAAGATCAGCTGCCTGGTGTCAGTCATTCCAGGACGCATCGATCCCCCCTACACCCCTCCCCGTGTGCCATGTCATGTCATGTCATGGATCATGTCATGGATCATGCCGTGTGTCCGTCAACCCAAACACAGGATGACGTCACGTGATGAGGTGTAGGAGATGGAGAGTTTCATAAAAGCTAAAGTCATGACCTTCCGTTGAAGGGTGTAGGGTGGAGAGTTTCATAAAAGCTAAAGTCATGACCTTCCGTTGAAGGGTGTAGGGTGGAGAGTTTCATAAAAGCTAAAGTCATGACCTTCCGTTGAAGGGTGTAGGGTGGAGAGTTTCATAAAAGCTAAAGTCATGACCTTCCGTTGAAGGGTGTAGGGTGGAGAGTTTCATAAAAGCAGGCGAACCCTCAGACCTTCTTTCAGTGAAGTCACCGTCATCATGGAGCAAAGACGTTCTATGAATGCCATGTCATCCTCCCGAGATGTCGTCACCGATTCCGAGTGGGTGTCTGAAAAGGCGAGAGAACAAGAAGCGAGAAAACGTTCACTCTTGATGGACGACACACTCTTGATTGACGACAGGTGTCGACACGGTGACGTTCTGGAGAGACCTTTTCCTTCCTTGTGTCAACCTTCTCATCCCCACTATGATTCATTTCAAGAACGTCTGAGGTCTTTTAAAACGTGGCCTCAACAGATGACCAAGACCCCTTATGACATGGCCATGGCTGGCTATTTCTATCCAGGACGAGGGGACTGTGTGACCTGTTATTGCTGCGGTGTGGCACTCCGCCAATGGGAAGCCACAGACCAACCCTGGAAAGAACATCTGAAGCATGCCAAAGTCCCCTGCGAATACTTGTGTGTGTTTTGTCCTGATGGAGAAGTGAACGAAAAATACAGACGTTTGGTGTCCCAAGAAGCACGGAAACGAAGAGTCGAGTGTCTTGTTCACCCCAAGTGACAACGTTTCTTTTTTTTTTTCAAAGTGGTCAGACGTTCCTACCCTCGCGGTCACCCCTCCCTCGTGTTCACAAAAATCACAGGGATGTCCCCCCTCATCCTGTGACTTTTGTTTTGTGGTGTTGGTTCATGTGATCAGGGGGATTAAATTTTTTGTTAAAAACTCATAGTCGTGTTATGTTGTCTGTAGGATGAAGAAAAAACAAAACAGGATCGAAATGCACATCCCGATAAAAAACCGGATCGAAATCGGACCAATCCGAAGCCTGGGTGGTCGACCAATCAGAAGCGGCGCTCGGACCAGGCGGGGCTCTGATTGGCCGAACCGGGGTTGTGCTTTCTCTCCCATGGTAAAATCCATTTCCTATGGAAAAGAAACACAGGGGTCGGTCCGTTTTGGAAAACCGAGGTGCAGGCCAGGCCCCGGAACGAACCAATCGGGGGCGCTGCCTGGGGAACCAATCAGGAAGCAGGGTGTCAGTGTCTCTCCTATAAAAACAAAACAAGAGCGAAGCCACTCACACACACTGCATTCTATGAAACCCATCATGTCAGCTCGATACAGTTGTAGGATGTGCCAGACCGACAGTCACAGTTACCTGTACTGCCCTGAAGTGACATGTACCGAGTGCCACACTCAAGGTCACCGTCACTATGTCTGTCCGAAGCTGAACAGTCAAGAGAAGCAGGAGAAGCAGGAGAAGCAGTACCAGGGCCCCTGTTACAACTGTGAAGCCCTGGGTCATTTCGCTGCAGATTGCCCAGAACCCCGTCGAAAGAAGACTCCCCATCGCCTGGACCGCTGTTACAACTGTGGAGCCCTGGGTCATTTCGCTGCAGATTGCCCAGAACCCAGTCGAAAGAAAACGTTAGCAACACCGTCCACGTCGACACCCGTGGCATCCGTGGCAACCGTGACCCCCGTGGCCCCCGTGACACCCGTGACACCCGTGGCACAAGTGCTTCATCTCATCGAAGACATGCATTCCGATGTCCTCGACCTAAAAGAATGTCTCACACAACTCCGGGTAGGCATCACACCTCGTCTAGAGAAAAGAAAACGGAACAGGTCCCCCTCACGAAAACACGTTTCAAAGCGCCGACGACACCTTCCGTCCGAGGATGAGATGGAAGTAGAGGATGGAGAAGTGAGATCCTCTGAACAAAGTGACTAACGCATGGGTCATGCTGCCCCACTGTTTTTACCCGTTTCCCATCGTTTGCAGTTTTTCCAGTGTTCCAGTGTTCCTGCCGTTTCCAGTTTCCAGTTTCCAGTTTCCAGTTTGTTTTCCAACGGCCCTTTTCAGGGCCACCCATCTCTCCCGAAAGACAGCTTTTCCTCCTTTGCTTTGACGACCCTCCCACCCCCCACCCCCCACCACACCGTGAACCCACCCCTTCTCCCCTCTCCCTCCCTCCCTCCCTCCCTCCCTCCCTTCACCACCCCCACCACCACCCCACGTCTATTTCTATTTTTAGAACAACACAAGAACAACAACCCTGTCGATCTTGTTCCCCTCGTACGGGCGCTTCTCCGGGTTTTCCCCCTATCCCTCCTCCTCCTCCCCGGAAACGGAAGCGACGCCCTCTTTCCATGCGTACGCCACCGGACACGGATGCGACGCCATCTTGCACGCGCGCGCCACCGGAAACGGATGCGACGCCATCTTGCATGCGCGCGCAGGTACCCATCATGCACTGCGCAGGTCACGTGACCGGAAACGGATGTGCCGCCATCTTGGTCCCAGAAATCTGAGCGGTCCCAGAAATCCTGGTGGTCCACTACCGATGCAGGTTACTACTGTCATCCTTTATTTGACTCATTGTTGATAAATGTTAGCAAAGGATTACACAAACAGAATACACCAAACATGCTTTATATTCATTCATTCAAGTGTACATGCATATTTACAGGTCAACAGATAAACCAGTTTCACACCGGTGACCATCAGCTGACTGTCTTGTCACCTTTCACAATTAAACTGTAATGACCGCCCTGGCTCCGCTCGTCCATCTCACATCGCTAATGTGGTTCCCTCGAGTGTCGTATCTACACAAAGACATGGAGACTTCCTTTAAGTTCCCAGTGAATAGTCGCGCGTGTGATATACAGCGCCACACCAGCTAGGGAGGGTTATATCTCTTCCCTGGTCACCTAGCACCCCCGGGACACGGTTCGCGGCGCCTCAGACGACTGGGCCACCCGTGCCCCCTGTCACAGATGACCAACTGTTGACATCGGTATATGTTATCGCGCATCCACATACCACGTAAGCAGAGTGTCAGGTGTTATTCTATCCCGGTGTCTGACGTATGCCAACTGTCTGTCTTGATGTTGTGCAACAAAACACCCGTCTCTTATAGCCATGCCCTGTACTGTTGTATATGACTCTGCTGAAATTCGAGAAGAATGTCTCGTGATAAGGTGGGCGTGGTAACTCGTTTTTCTACGTTTACCAGTCACATAATCTGATTTCGTCATTGCCAAGATAAGCTGTATGTGTTACATAATATATGGTGTAGTCTTCCCATTTAAAACATACTGTTTGCTGCATTTCTTAATGACGTCATAATCCCATCGCTGTTTTCTGAAAAATGTAAACAGGCATATAAATTTATTCTATATTTATTAGGGATTAATAGGTGTCTCAATGATTCAGAGTTGCGTCCCTTAGGCATGAGAGGCAACGATGATCGTGGGTTTATCACAGCCAAATCCGTGCTCCGTGGTAAAAATCTTGACCAGTATTATTTCAGTATTTCACTACATGAAGCCTTTTCGTTTTGTTTGTTTGTTTGTTGTTTAACGCCCCACTCGGCAATATTCCAGCTATATGACGGCGGTCTGTAAATAATCGAGTCTGGACGTGACAATCCAGTGATCGATTTCATGAGCATCTTTCCACGCAATTGGGATGCGATGACATACATCAACCAAGTCAGTGAGCCTGACCACCCGATCACGTTAGTCGTCTCATGATATATGTATACTGTAATGTATACAGTTCAAAGTCTACAGTCTACTGTATACAGTTAAACATCTCACTCCCCCATTTATGTATCATATAAACTAATAAGAAATGTAAATGTTTTCCGAGAAACTGTCACATACACGTATATATTACTGTGAGGAGCCAACAACGTGTCAGCTCTTTTCTACATATCCGCCATCGTGCTGCTGTTGTCTGCTGTCCATGATGTCTGACCGACGCTATGGCTACTTCCGCTGCCCTAAGTGTAACGCCCACTGGGAGAGTTCCCATGTTTACTGCCACGGTTTCAAGGTAGGTTGTTGGTGGTTATAGCGTCTCTCTTTCAGACCCCTGAATATATATTTACTGATAAAATATTCACCCAACCCGTCCAGACCCTTCTCAGATCCAGCACCCTATAGATCCCTTTTCAGATATGAAATTCAGAAATATGGTTCCTTTATAGACTTGTTTTTATTTAACCCCATACAGGACAGGGGCTTTTTTTTAATCTAGCGGTTGGAGTTAGTCACTGCTGGGGTAGCCCAGTACTTAATGTGTCCGGTCGTTCGACTCCCTGCACTGCTCATGGGTTTAAAGTCTGGGTAAATTAACATATCGTTTCAACAAAATCAGTTAATAGTAGTTGCGATTGTATCTTAGACATTTATCAAAATAAGATGCCATGTGTTGATATTTCTAAATGATACACGGAATTTCGGATATATGAAAATAACTAAGGGTGTGTGATAAACTGTTTGTGACAGTGAAGGAAAGTGCATGTGTACATGGAGTATATCTTTATGTGTTATCTCTACAGGCTGTGTACGAACAGGACTGCAAGTCGTGTAAAATAGGCTGCCTCCCATATCGGGCAGAGAAGATGATCTGTTCCGTGTGCGGTAGTAAAGATTGCACATGCACCAGTGAAGACCGGAAAAATAGGAATATTGATCTCAACAAACCTCACAGGTCTGACCTGTGTCACAAGTGCAGGTCTGGGAGACCGTGCATATACTGAGGGTGCAGCATTGCACTGAAAGTTGACTGCCTACAGCACCAGACATTAAGGATTGCCTATCTCTCCATAGATAGATGGTAATAATGATGATGATGACGAAAATTCTTTGATAATTGAAATGTCTGACAAAACCTAAACACTATCCTCCAGCTTGTGAGTTTTTATGGGTTTCTTTAGATGTTTGTAAGTGCACTGTAAATATAACAATTACCTTTGTCTAATTTGCTTTTAATCCGTACGACACTTGGTTTTTGTAACGAATTTACCCAATGAAATGATTGAATTATATAATAAAACTGCAGGGCAAACACAAAAGGATATTTACTTTGGCAGGTTACCAGACAATTGAGCTCTGTTCAACAGATTTATTTTTAAAAGTTGCGTCATTTGTTTGAGAACCGCACCGTGACGTTCATGGAAGTCGTTTTAGTATGTGTGTATTATTGTAAACAAGAGGCCATATACATCCATACTATTCAAAATCACTCCACTGAAAGGCATCAAGGGAAATCCTACTTCTAGTTTCGTTCTCCATCTGTTAGTCACACATAATCTGTATATGGGTGTAAACAAACTCCATATTTGGCATATAACAGATCAATATCATTCCTTGAATACGACACTCAGACATGGGCAGTTTGCCAGGTTGTCTTGTAAAGGGAGATAACCATGGTTCCTGTTGTTCAGGTGGGCGTAAATGGACCTAAGTTCTAAATATACCACTTACCTGCATACTGATGTCATATCTATCCATGCGGTTTATATAAATAAAACATTTCATTGCCATGATTGCTCTCTGTGTTACGTTCCTTAAATATTGTTTGGGTAACCTAGTAGTTATTGCGTTCGCTCGTCACACAAAAGGCAGGATTCTATATTAGTTTCCATATTTTCATAAACTATTTCTCTATATGGAGTATCAAACGACGATATCTTTTCTTCAGTTGTACATCGCCTATATTCGTTATAAACTACATGTGTATCTGGCCAGGTGATGTGAGGCGACCCAAAGTCGTTCCAGGATTCTCTGATTGTTGGTTTGAATATCAGATTCTTCCTGATTATGATCCATGGTTTGTACCTATTGTATATTGTACATGTTACACATACTGATGGACAAAATTAACGGAACACAGCACAATATCGAAGAATATCATTTACTTCTGTTTCCAATTAAAAAGACATGCAACAGTTTGTCACTGAGGGTAATTCAGACACTGATGCGTTTAACACATTGCCAAATAGTGTCTCCTCATCGTCAGGCACTCTCCGACTTACAACTGTTCCCCTATATTTGTCCACAGTATATACACCCTCTCATTAGCCTCTGGCTGTCAACTATGTAAATGCCTGACTTTTCTAAAGATTGTATAATAATAAGGACCCAATGATTAGATAGACACAATTTTATGGATAACAACTTCTTTAATACTGTAAAAGGCGACGTTTCGGTATAGATCCTTATACCGTTGTCAAGCAAGACTGAATGAGGGACATAGTGCAGAATATATATAGCAAGTGGAGGATTAACAGTAGAGGATTAACAGTAACAAAAAGGGCATACATGAGTGGGATAACATAGGTAGGTGTGACAACAAGGATGATGCTATCACAACACGATGGACAGAAAACACATAGCTGGAAGCCAATGGGGCATGAAGCCAATAAACAGGTGATTATTGTTTGATGAGTTCATAGTAGGCGGATGGGATGAAATAGCCTTGATCTCTGTTGATTGTTGGGTTGTGGCGGCGAATGTGGACTGCTTCTGTTAGTTTTCTTTTGGTGAAATCATGGAGGTTGTTGGCGAGGATTTGGACGTTGTCCCAGTTGATGATGTGATTGGGACAGTTGATGATATGGTCCGAGATGGCTGATTTGCTGTCGGATTAAGTAATGCCTATCAAACAAGTTAACCCAATGATTGTATATATGATGATATTCCTGTACCACATATGCTTGTTGTGTTATATTTATGTAACCATTCCATGATTAAATCATCATGTGATAAAAAGACACAGTGACTTTGTCCTTGCTTTTACAAGATCCATTGTCACGTGGATCATGTTTGATTGGAATCTTATGTGAGTGAGTGGGTTGGGTTTATACGCCGTTTTGAACAGTATTTTACTAATACCGTTGCTGACATCATTATGAAGCAGTGACTTGAAGCCCCGATCATCAGAGTAAACTTTGGTCCCTTGTCCTGTGATTACTAGAAATGGTGATGCGAAGGGGAAGGGGTTAACTATGAGACAGAGAACCATAAACGGAGATGTCCAACTATCAATATGACTGTTGCTTGATGAACCATTACCGACTGGTTTATACAGACGCTCACAGTATTGACAACTGGTTTCAGTGAACTCGGTTCTATAACTCTTGTAGACCGCGTTATATAAATACATGTTGGATATATTTTGCGAATAAACTTTCATTTGTATTATTGGGTTAACGTTAATATCTACAATACCGAAACATATCAAGCATTTAAAAGAGGTCATTGTTCTATACAGTTATGGGAAATGAGAACTGCATTGTCGTAACTCTCAGTTCTATGAAATACATTGTAAGGGACAATCTCGCTATCCTGACTTTTGGAAACACGTTAAATATTTAAAAAATGTGAGGATTCGGCCAAATCTTCTTTCTCGCACATTTTGTATAATTATATTGAGTGTTTCTATAGGTCATGAATGTCCCTTACAGTATTCCATACAAGTGCTTTCCGACGCATGTCAGCCGTGATACATAATGTGTTACTTAAACATGAACATAGGTAGGTCAAGGCTGTCTGAATATTTATTCCCAAACTAATAATGGATTTACGCAGTAGCTCATTGTATAACCTGACAATCACATTCGTAGAAATGGCTATTCCAGTTTCACTTTTGCGATTTGGTTTGTCTTCAAATGTTGCGTGTACAGTAAATGATGTTCCAGACGTCAGGTAGCCAGACTCAGTTCCTGTTCTCGCCTCCGTCACCGTCTACTGTTGTCTAGTATTGTCTGTATCTGCTGTCCACAATGTCTAACCGACGCTATGGATACTTCGAGTGTGATGAATGTGGTTCATCCTGGGAGAGTGCCCATGTCTACTGCGATGGTTTCGAGGTAAGTTGATTGCGGTTGTTTGGACGTTATGATTTAATTACAATGTTCACCCCGCGCCGATTGGTACGATTCTCTTTAAGGTACACGCGACAGGACTTAACATGCTTGATCTGGTGTAAATATCACCTTGATAAGCGGTGTTTATCATATCCTTGTTCGCTTTACTTGTATGTGTTTGATTGTTATCGACATGTATGAGTAATGCAACGAGTGAGTGAGTGAGTATGGTTTTACGCCGCTTTTAGCAATATTCCAGTAATATCACGGCGGAGGACACCAGAAATGGGCTTCACACATTGTACCCATGTCGGGAATCGAACCCGGGTCTTCGGCGTGACGAGCGAACGCTTAACCACTAGGCTACCCGACCGCCCAGTAATGCAATGAACCCTTTCGGGACGATGTCGTTCCAATCGTCGGATTAATCATGTCCTTTATATATAGAAGTTAGTAACATTATTTTTTCCATTTTTCCCTTCATATTGTCCATTGTACTATTGCAATACTTCACAGAACTCTGGGGGCGGTCGGGTAGCCGAGTGGTAAAAGCGTTCGCTCGCGTCACGCCGAAGACCCGGGTCCGTTTCCCGACATAGGTACAATGTGTGAAGCCCATGTCTGGAAAATTGCTAAAAGAAGCGTAAAACCAAACTCACTCTCTCACTTATAGAACTGTGCGTCGCTCTTTAAAGCGACGATTAACGATACTGATTCTCTTTTAGCAACTAGACTTTTTATAGCCACCTCAATACAGTGAATCTACCAGCTGCAAACGTTATTCTGTATTTTGCTTATTCAGCACATGCCACAGGATTTTTGTGACGAACTTACTAAAAGAAATTATTTGAACTTGCTCCATATAGAAAAGCTTAGGCGCCCTCAACAAAATCTGGTGTGCGATTAAACGTGCATGTTGTCTTGTATAAACAATTATATTTACCCTAATTTGTGACAAAATCTGACAAAAAGAGCGTATGCTCGCGTATATGATAAGTTTCTGAATTATGTATGTCGATTTTGAAAGTTCTTTTTTTTCTATTTCTATATTTATCAAGTAACAAATTAACTCACAAAATCAAATTCAACATGATTTGACTCACAAACTTGGAATGATTTCAGCATATACCAATATAAAACTGCACAGCAATTACAGGTGTTTCCTTTGGCAACGAGCCAGGGGCGTTTCCGTTTAAATGGTTGCTCAAATGCATGAGTCATGTGTTCGATAATAGTACACTGAGGTTCTTGGAAGTCGTTTTGTATGTGCATGTTATTGTGAACAAGAGGGGGCGGTCGGGTAGCCTAGTGGTTAAAGCGTTCGCTCGTCACGCCGAAGACCCGGGTTCGATTCCCGACATGGGTACAATGTGTGAAGCCCATTTCTGCTGACCCCCGCCGTGATATTGCTGGAATACTGCTAAAAGCGGCGTAAAACCATACTCACTCACTCACTGTGAACAAGAGGCAATGCATTTCAACACAATTCACTGTTACGCCTTTGAAAGACAGCAAGGGAACATCCTACTTCTACTTTCGTTTTTCCATTTACCATCACATAATCTGTGTATGGGTGTAAACAAATTCTATATAGGGCATGTAATATATCTACACATCTAACTCGCTATAAAATAAACTACGGTTATAACGAACTCAAAGGGGCTACTTATTTTAGTTCGTTATAACCGTAGTTCGTAATAAGCATATATACAACAAATGGCCGTGACCAAAAAAATAAGTTCATTATATCCGTCAGTTCGTTATAAGCGTGTTCGTTATAAACGTCGTTTACTGTATATCTTATTTGTCCACTGCAGCCGGTGTACGAGCAGGACTGCAGGACATGTGACACCCCCTGTCTGCCCATCCGTGTAGAGAAGCTCATCTGCTCCGTATGCAACGAAAGGGATTGCATATGTACTGAATGTGGCGAAAGAGAGAGGAACATCGACCCCAGCAAAGCACACCGATCTGACCTCTGTCACAAGTGCCAGTTAGGCTACCCCTGTCAGTAGACAGACCTCCACATATGTAATCTATGAAGTGAACTTCTGTAGTATGCTTGATAGTAAGGCACAGTACTTGGTGTTATTTACATGTTACAGGTACTGATTTACAAAAAATGAGGGGACAAAACTCAATATCGGAGAATATCATTTACTGCTGTTTCAAATAAAAGAACGACATGCTATAAGTTATGATACTGAAATTCACGCTTCTAGTGTATTGAATACATTCCACATAATGTCTGTCATCGACAGACATTCTTCCACTTCCAACCGTTCCCTTATTCTATCTTTCAGTATATACACACTCTCATCTGCCGCTGGTTGTTTACTATCTATATTCCGTTTCCAGGACCTCTACAAAATATACCTTTTCTACCTACGCTTCATTACCCAACAAGACCTTGTTTCTGTGTAATATCATTCCATGATTAAATCTTAAAATACACAATGGCTATTTCTTTGCTTTTAACGAACACGACATCGTCATCACCATTGTTCCAGTATTGTGTGGATCTTGTTTGAGCAAGGGCTTGTGTTAGTGAGTGAGTGGGTTGATGCCGCTTTGAACAGCATTTTACTTATATCGCGGCTTGATTTTGGAGAAAAGCTCGTTTAGCGTTAAATACTCTGGTGAAAAAATCACGGATACTAAGGGTCACTACCGGCCAGTGTACACAGATGCTCAGTGTTGACGACTAATATCGGCCCTTTCATACTTTGTAGCCCTCCTTATGTAAATACATGTAGGATATGTTTGACAAATATACCTTCATTTGTAGCGTTACTTATATATCTGATATTTACTTTGTACACAGTGGTTTCTGCTTAGTAATATGATCTCCGTTATCTGTCTTCAAGATACACCGGGTGGGGCTGGGGTGGGGATGTGGGGACGAGTGGCCCAGTCGTCTAAGACGCCGCGATTCGCTGTGCAGAGTTCCGTCCCTTGGGCACGCCAGAAACCGATGATTGTGGGTTCGAATCCCGGTTCGCCCCGATTTTGTTTCTAGGTTTGTCAGCACCATACCCGTGCTCGTGGGTTTCACCGAAGTGGTAAACGTCTGAGACCTTCATCACTCCGGCCTTCTTCCCACATTAAGCTGACACGCCGCGATATAACTGGAATAATGTTAAAAGCGGCGTTAAATCCAACTCACTCACTCACTCACTCAAGATACACCATCCCCAGTCCTCTCTGCATGAAGACCAGCACTGAGCCTGTTAATGGAATGTCATTTTGTTACTTGAAGCTCCACAATCTCTGCTATCCGAGCATATTCTGACCACTGGAGGGTTTAGTATATAGGGAGAAATATCGGACACGGTTCTGTACAAAGTCATGCCTTCGAATGAGTGAGTGAGTATGGTTTTACGCCGCTTTTAGTGAGTGAGTGAGTTAAATTTTAACGTTACATCGGCAATATTTAAGCCATAACGTGACGAGACAAAATTTGACATTAATGATATATGTTTAAACAATATTAAAATTCTCTCGTCGAAGGACAGTTTAATAACTGAGTATCACAGATTTACGTAAAACTGTTTTGAGAGCATGTAAAAATGAATTAGGATTCACCAATAGGGGATAAAAACGGGCTAAAAGATAAAAACGAATCACCACACTAGGGACCATGGGGACTTGTACTTTTGCTACCTGCATGGACCCAAGAAGAATTTACATCATACCTTGAGTTGTTGGCGATGATTGACAACATAGACAAACAACAATTAATACAACACATACGTATTCTACGATTTAAAAAAACATGGCAGAAATAAATATACTTTATTAATCAGCAACAGCCATTGTGTTACCAACGATTCCAACATGGCTGGGTTACCAACAAAAACGATGTTGTATTGGCTCGTAGAAAGAACATTTAATAATTCAATAATTACAAGTGGATGTGTTTAATTGCCTGAAGACAAGAAAGAGAATGTGAAAATACGATTAATTGCTTATATTTAGATTGTTTACTAATGAACTCTAGCGCTGTTGATATTGCTTTTGATTCGGCCGTAAAATGGAACAGTTATCCGGAAGTCATGAAGATGTAGTCCTGGATTCAATGATGGTGGCGCTGGCAACTGTGTCACCGTCCTTGGATCCATCTGTAAATATAGATGTGAAAGTATCACATTTGTTTCTTAATTGATTATACTCTTGTTGATAAATACGTTGATTTGTTTAAGATTTCTTCAATTTAGTTAATATTGGATCCACCTCTGGCTTTACTAACGGCCATGGTGGAGAAGACAAAATCTGGGTTGTGGCTATATTTTCAAGTGTTATTTTAGCAGCAGATATATGATGTTTTATACTTATACCAAGGGGCGGAGTAAGAGACGATTTTGTATTATAGAGATCGTTATAGAGAGGATTAAACACAATCGAAAGCTGGATTGGAGTCATTAGTGTTATGTAAAGACAATTTAATGCGACGTTGCTTTAGTGACGGTACATCAGCCTCTACGTACAGACTTTGAATCGGATTGGGCATTTGATTTCTGTTCAACTTTTTCCTTTCTGTTTTTGTTAATTTTCGGTGATGCGAGGTCAGAGGTGATGCTTCTGAATGATTCTCAGAAAAAGTCGGTCGAAGGACAGACGAAGTTTGGACACTCAGGTTGATCAGATCTGACCCATGTCAAATCGGTCTGACACCGAACAGATGAAGTTTGAACAGGACGGATGAGTGCAACAGAGTAATTCATAACCGAAGGAGTTGTGGCTTGACAAGTTGTTTAGCATCTGCGAATGAAATGGGTTTTTTCCGCACTTTAGTTTAATAAATTTGGTTTCTGTTTGCCAAGTAGGGCAGGATTTAGAAGATGCCATGTGTTAGCCATCACAGTTGGAACATTTGACGTCTTCATGACAATCCATGCCCTCATGGTTGGCACCACAACGCTGACAAACCACGGGGCGAGTACAGGTTTTTTAACCATGTCCATACTGTTGGCGTCTATAGCACCGGAGTGGATTGGGGACATACACATCCACCCCGATGTTAACATAACCATCTTTAGTTTTTTGTGGAACTGAAGCACGGGCAAAAGTGAATAGATAAGTTAACTTTTGTTAGAACAATGTTTGATTTTTCATCTTTGCGAGTAAAACGTTTGATTTTTACTGATTGAACAACTTGATTCTTAAGGTCAGATACAATTTCCTCTTCTGAACATATCCGCCAAGGAACGAGTCCAGTTACTAACAATGCCACGAGAAGAGTGTGTTCTGTGTTCAGAAACAACAAGGTCCATATTGGCAAATAGATTGATTAGTAAGAGATTGAGCGTTTGTTGTTTCCGAGCACATACAACCAGAAGAGATCCAGTACGGGGTCCGGTGACATTTTAACTTCTCCAAGTGCCCTTGTATTGCTTTGGAGATAGCAAAGGGATTTAACTTAATGGGTAGGTGATCTGAAGCTTCGATTACAAGGAATCGAGCCCAGGAATCAAGCCTCATTAGATGAACTTGTGTTTAAATGTATTCTTTTCGAACCAGTGTGAGTGTGAGCCATGATGAAAGAAATGTGTTCTGCACCCCTTATCCCCATCCAACATGGAGTGCCAAACAAAACTCCGATGCAGAAGTGCACCAGAATATCCAACATCCAAACACCAGGGGTACAGGGGAGGACTACTCCAGTAAATACGACATGAAGAGCTATATTTGTCTACCAAATACAATGCAAGACTGGTTCGGCCCATGACAAGAAATTGGAGACATACAGAACTCAGAGGGCGACATCAGCAGATTAGCCCATGAGCCACCGCCTTCTGGCATGGGATTCCAGGCAAATTTATACAATATAATTACCATTTAGAATATGCATACCCAATATTCAATAATTTCAGCATGAATGTTTTCTATACGTAGAATCGGGCCAATTCTACCACCCGTCTAGGTGAAGTAAGGGTCGAAGTGGTGTGTTGGGCAAAAGGAACACCGGTTCATGGCTCCAGTGCCCTCAACCACCAGACTCCCGACCTCTACCGACACCCACGGGGAACGCCAGCAATATCACTGCTGGGGACACCAGAAATGGGCTTCACACATTGTAGCCATGTCGGGAATCGAATCCGGGTCTTCGAAGTGACGAGCAAACGCTTTAACTACTAGGCTAACCGACAGCCCCAGCAAATGGAGTGAGACTCACTTCATCGTCGTAACTCTCAGTTCTGTGGAATGCTGCAAGGATCATTGTCACGTTCTCGCGACCTTGACATTTGGAACAACACTTAATATGCCAAAAAGGCTAACTCACGTACGTTTTGCATAATTATAGTTTGCGTTTTCCCAAAGGGACGAGAACGTGAGAATGTCCCTCACAACTTTCCATAAAGTCCTCAATGAAACCTTTTATGCATTACTAGCCGCCATGTACAACATACTAGGTGTCTTCTAATCTATACAAAGCGAGTGAGTGAGTATGGTTTTACGCCGCTTTTAGCAATGTTCCAGCAATATCACGGCGGGGGACACCAGAAATTGGCTTCACACATTGTACTCACGTCGGGATTCGAACCCGGGTCTTCGGCGTGACGAGCGAACGCTTTAACCACTAGGCTACCCGACCGCCCCCTATACAAAGACATGGTTACGAAGAAGATAAGGAGAATAGAGTTTCCTTTGTAAGACTTAATGGTTACCTGTAGGTAAGATATGTTGAATAATAAATCTGTCACCTCAGAACAACATTGCCTGCATTGGAAAGTCGGTGCTAAGAATAGGTTTACCCGGTGTAGATATATTAACGTTTATTAAAAGGTTCTTGGAACTAGCGATTGTGGTATTATGCACAGTCATGTTATATGACCCGGAAGATTATATGTCGACTGCGCTACGCATATATGCTCATTATCTAATGTAGAATGTATCATGACTATAGTTAGCCCTTTATCTACGTAGTCATGTCAGCTTTACAAGGTGGTATAATGTCAGTTGCGAGACACGCATGGGCAAATCATTTCAACTGTCAAGAGTAGGCAGTTGTGGTTTAGTCTCCTCGAACACCGTCACTCAACGTTACCAGGAGTTGACTGTGGTACTAAACAGGCTGTTCGAAGTACGTCTCTCAAGACACTGGAAGGTCAGCACCATGCCAAACAGGAAGGGACGTCGAACCAAACCACAGAGACTCGAAAGAGTGTACGGGCTGTTCGAGTGTCAGAGATGTAAACACCGCTGGGGCGATGATGAAGTACGTCGTTACGAAAGGACGCACGAGGTAAGGACAGTATCACTTTCAAATAGTAATATGATTTGTGTACGCCATGGATAATATATATCCATGTACATCATTGTAATAGCCTGCAAGTGTAAATATATTTCAATTGAAGTGTAATATTTCGTTGCGTGTTTATTCATTATATTTGGAAGATAACGATTTATCATTCACAAGATTGTATGAAATTCCAATAATCTATTATCAATGTATATGCATTTCTTATTCTTTGACCTTTTCTAAGTCTGTACGTGTTCTAATGATTTTAACTAAAGTTATCGCCGTCGTCATTGCATTATTTGATTTAAAAAAGCGGTTGACAGATGCAGATGGTGTGTGTTTCGCTGATGTGAACTGTCCGCGAAAAAGCTCGCATGTTTAGCATGGCCAAATTTCAGCACGAAATTGTGTACGTCCACTGTTTTATATGTAAGGAAAATCAATAATTGAAGTTGACATTACGCCTTTTAACTACTCTTTCCTGACTTAAAACATAACCTTGCTGGATACTCTGTAGTATTCAGTTACACTGCCATCTGACTACACATCGTACAATTAGCATTAGCATCTATAGTTGCAAGCAATATCAGAAACGAATTATGGGTAAATTGTCTCTGGCAATATATGCAAACGGTCACCACCTACAAAGATAAGTTGTGTCAACTGGTAGGCTATTTAGTTGCAGTTAACATAATTTTGTTTACATATTTCTTGGTTATATTTGACCACAAAACGGAAAGTAAAATCAACGTGTTTTTGCGAATTTTCCATGATCTCTCTTTTCAACAAATAAATCCCAATGCATGCAGAAATGACCAATACAATTTTGTTATTAATTTTTTATGGATGCTGGTAACACTCCGATATGAAAGATTTTCTAGTTTTGCGTTTCTTTTTTAGCAGAGTATATAACCTTGTCTGGTCTTGTCCAATATTCTAAAGCTACATTGTAGTACATGTACAGTAGGACAGAGCAACCATGTATGTCGCTTCCAGTCCATTTGTCGTGCAAGCTATACTGTTCTTCATATACAGGTATTATCTCCTACAAAGTGTAAGATTTGCGGAGAGATGAACTTTCCTCACACAACTGAGCGTCTGGTGCAGGAGCGTCAGATATGGAGCGAAGGTTTCTGGTACAATCCCTCTTGCAGACCAGACCATCATTCCTACAGGTCTTGGCGCGACAATGAACACCACTTCGACGACATCTATGAAGATCGTCAACAACCGAAACACAACAAGAAGCTCGATACACGCAACGATGGCGACGAATGTCATCAGAGATGGAGGGGAGGTTTCTGGTACAATCCCTCTTGCAGACCAGACCATGATTCCTACAGCTCTGGAAGCGACAATGAACACCACTACGACGACATCTATGAAGATCGTCAACAACCGAAACACAACAAGAAGCTCGATACACGCAACGATGGCGACGAATGTCATCAGAGATGGAGGGGAGGTTTCTGGTACAATCCCTCTTGCAGACCAGACCATCATTCCTACAGCTTTGGAAGCGACAATGAACACCACTACGACGACATCTATGAAGATCGTCAACAACCGAAACACAACAAGAAGCTCGAAAGACGCAACGATGGCGACGAATGTCATCAACCACGGAAACGAGGGGCCAAGAGAAACAAAGCTTACAATTACGATTAACACCGGATGTGGTGATGTGTACGGACCTTACTCTTTAAGGTTTAAAAATAGATTTATCGTAAATTTAAAACAAAACTGTTTCAAGTTTTCCCCCCAACTCTCAATATGACTGTTGATGAACCGTTACCGACCGGTTTATACAGACGCTCACAGTATTGACAACTGGTTTCAGTGAACTCGGTTCTATAACATTTGTAGACCACGTTATATAATACATGTTGGATATATTTTGCGAATAAACTTTCATTTGTATTATTGGGTTAACGTTAATATCTACAATACCGAAACATATCAAGCACTTAAAAAGAGTTCATTGTTCTATACAGTTATGGGGAATGAGAACTCCATTGTCGTAACTCTCAGTTCTATGAAATACATTGTAAGGGACAATCTCGCGATCCTGACTTTTGGAAACACGTTAAATATGTAAAAATTGTGAGGATTTGGCCAAATCTTCTTTCTCGCATATTTTGTATAATTATATTTAGCGTGTTTCTGTGGGTCATGAATGTCCCTTACAATATTCCATACAAATGCTTTCCGACGCCTGTCAGCCGTGTGTTACATAATGTGTTACTTAAACATGAGTGAGTGAGTGAGTATGATTTTACGCCGCTTTTAGCAATATTCCAGCAATATCACGGCGTGGGACACCAGAAATGGGCTTCACACATTGTACCCATGTCTGGCATCGAACCCGGATCTTCGACGTGACGAGCAAACGCTTAAACCACTAGGTTACCAGACCGCCCCACTTAAACATGAACATAAACATAAACTATATATAAGTACATAGTTACGAGGAAGGTAAAGGCTGTCTTGATATTGAGTGGTTAAAGCGTTCGCTCGCGTCACGCCGAAGACCCGGGTCCGTTTCCCGACATAGGTACAATGTGTGAAGCCCATGTCTGGAATATTGCTAAAAGCAGCGTAAAACCAAACTCACTCTCTCATTTATAGAACTGTGCGCCGCTCTTTAAAGCGACGATTAACGATACTGATTCTCTTTTAGCAACCTAGACTTTTTATAGCCACCTCAATACAGTGAATCTACCAGCTGCAAACGTTATTCTGTATTTTGCTTATTCAGCACATGCCACAGGATTTTTGTGACGAACTTACTAAAAGAAATTATTTGAACTTGCTCCATATAGAAAAGCTTAGGCGCCCTCAACAAAAAAGTTATCTGGTGTGCGATTAAACGTGCATGTTGTCTTGTATAAACAATTATATTTACCCTAATTTGTGACAAAATCTGACAAAAAGAGCGTATGCTCGCGTATATGATAAGTTTCTGAATTATGTATGTCGATTTTGAAAGTTCTTTTTTTTCAATTTCTATATTTATCAAGTAACAAATTAACTCACAAAATCAAATTCAACATGATTTGACCCACAAACTTGGAATGATTCCAGCATATACCAATATAAAACTGCACAGCAATTACAGGTGTTTCCTTTGGCAACGAGCCAGGGGCGTTTCCGTTTAAATTGTTGCTCAAATGCATGAGTCATGTGTTCGATAATAGTACACTGAGGTTCTAGGAAGTCGTTTTGTATGTGCGTTTTATTGTGAACAAGAGGCGATGCATTTCAACACAATTCACTGTTACGCCTTTGAAAGACAGCAAGGGAACATCCTACTTCTACTTTCGTTTTTCCATTTACCATCACATAATCTGTGTACTGGTGTAAACAAATTCTATATATGGCATGTAATATATCTACACATCTAACTCGCTATAAAATAAACTACGGTTATAACGAACTCAAAGGGGCTACTTTTTTTAGTTCGTTATAACCGTAGTTCGTAATAAGCATATATACAACAAATGGCCGTGACCAAAAAAATAAGTTCATTATATCCGTCAGTTCGTTATAAGCGTGTTCGTTATAAACGTCGTTTACTGTATATCTTATTTGTCCACTGCAGCCGGTGTACGAGCAGGACTGCAGGACATGTGACACCCCTGTCTGCCCATCCGTGTAGAGAAGCTCATCTGCTCCGTATGCAACGAAAGGGATTGCATATGTACTGAATTTGGCGAAAGAGAGAGGAACATCGACCCCAGCAAAGCACACCGATCTGACCTCTGTCACAAGTGCCAGTTAGGCTACCCCTGTCGGTAGACAGACCTCCATATATGTGATCTATGAAGTGAACTTCTGTAGTATGCTTGATAGTACGGCACAGTACTTGGTGTTATTTACATGTTACAGGTACTGATTTACAAAAAATGAGGGGACAAAGCACAATATCGGAGAATATCATTTACTGCTGTTTCAAATAAAAGAACGACATGCTATAAGTTATGATACTGAAATTCACGCTTCTAGTGTATTGAATACATTCCAAATAATGTCTGTTTCCAGGACCTCTACAAAATATACCTTTTCTACCTACGCTTCATTACCCAACAAGACCTTGTTTCTGTGTAATATCATTCCATGATTAAATCTTAAAATACACAATGGCTATTTCTTTGCTTTTAACGAACACGACATCGTCATCACCATTATTCCAGTATTGTGTGGATCTTGTTTGAGCAAGGGCTTGTGTTAGTGAGTGAGTGGGTTGATGCCGCTTTGAACAGCATTTTACTTATACCGCGGCTTGATTTTGGAGAAAAGCTCGTTTGGCGTTAAATACTCTGGTGAAAAAATCACGGATACTAAGGGTCACTACCGGCCAGTGTACACAGATGCTCAGTGTTGACGACTAATATCGGCCCTTTCATACTTTGTAGCCCTCCTTATGTAAATACATGTAGGATATGTTTGACAAATATACCTTCATTTGTAGCGTTACTTATATATCTGATATTTACTTTGTACACAGTGGTTTCTGCTGAGTAGTATGATCTCCGTTATCTGTCTTCAAGATACACCGGGTGGGGCTGGGGTGGGGATGTGGGGACGGGTGGCCCAGTCGTCTAAGACGCCGCGATTCGCTGTGCAGAGTTGCGTCCCTTGGGCACGCCAGAAACCGATGATTGAGGGTTCGAATCCCGGTTCGCCCCGATTTTGTTTCTAGGTTTGTCAGCACCATACCCGTGCTCGTGGGTTTCACCGAAGTGGTAAACGTCTGAGACCTTCATCACTCCGGCCTTCTTCCCACATTAAGCTGACACGCCGCGATATAACTGGAATAATGTTAAAAGCGGCGTTAAATCCAACTCACTCACTGTCTCACTCAAGATACACCATCCCCAGTCTCTCTGCATGAAGACCAGCACTGAGCCTGTTAATGGAATGTCATTTTGTTACTTGAAGCTCCACAATCTCTGCTATCCGAGCACATTCTGACCACTGGAGGGTTTAGTATAGAGAGAGAAATATCGGACACGGTTCTGTACAAAGTCATGCCTTCCAATGAGTGAGTGAGTATGGTTTTACGCCGCTTTTAGTGAGTGAGTGAGTTAAATTTTAACGTTACATCGGCAATATTTAAGCCATAACGTGACGAGACAAAATTTGACATTAATGATATATGTTTAAACAATATTAAAATTCTCTCGTCGAAGGACAGTTTAATAACTAGATTATCACAGATTTACGTAAAACTGTTTTGAGAGCATGTAAAAATGAATTAGGATTCACCAATACGAGATAAAAAACGGGCTAAAAGATAAAAACGAATCACCACACTAGGGACCATGGGGACTTGTACTTTGCTACCTGCATGGACCCAAGAAGGATTTACATCATACCTTGAGTTGTTGGCGATGATTGACAACATAGACAAACAACAATTAATACAACACATACGTATTCTACGATTTAAAAAAACATGGCAGAAATAAATATACTTTATTAATCAGCATCAGCCATTGTGTTACCAACGATTCCAACATGGCTGGATTACCAACAAAAACGATGTTGTATTGGCTCGTAGAAAGAACATTTAATAATTCAATAATTACAAGTGGATGTGTTTAATTGCCTGAAGACAAGAAAGAGAATTTGAAAATATGATAAATTGTTTATATTTAGATTGTTTACTAATGAACTCTAGCGCTGTTAATATTGCTTTTGATTCGGCCGTAAAATGGAACAGTTATCCGGAAGTCTGGAGATGTAGTCCTGGATTCGATGATGGTGGCGCTGGCAACTGTGTCACAGTCCTTGGATCCATCTGTAAATATAGATGTGAAAGTATCACATTTGTTTCTTAATTGATTATACTCTTGTTGATAAATACGTTGATTTGTATCCATGGTGGAGAAGACAAAATTTGGGTTGTGGCTATATTTTCAAGTGTTATTTTAGCAGCAGAAATATGATAATTTTATTCTTATACCAAGGAGCTGAGTAAGAGATGATTTTGTATGATAGAGATCGTTACAGAGAGGATTAAACACAATCGAAAGCTGGATTGGAGTCATTAGTGTAATGTAAAGACAATTTAATTCGACGTTGCTTTAGTGACGGTTCATCAGCCTTGGGCATTTGATTTCTGTTCCACTTTTTTCTTTCTGTTTTTGTTAATTTTCGGTGATGCGAGGTCAGAGGTGATGCTTCTGAATGATTCTCAGAAATAGTCGGTCGAAGGACAGACGAAGTTTGGACAGGTTGATCAGATCTGACCCTTGTCAAATCAGTCTGACACCGGACAGATGAAGTTTGAACAGGACGGATGAGTGCAACAGAGTAATTCATAACTGAAGGAGTTGTGGCTTGACAAGCTGTTTAGCATCTGCAAATAAAATGTTTCTTTCCGCACTTTATTTTCATAATTTTGGTTTCTGTTTGCCAAGTAGGGCATGATTTAGAAGATGCCATGTGTTAGCCACCACAGTTGGAACATTTGACGTCTTCATGACAATCCATGCCCTCATGGTTGGCACCACAACGCTGACAAACCACGGGGCGAGTACAGGTTTTTGAACCATGTCCATACTTTTGGCGTCTATAGCACCGGAGTGGATTGGGGATATACACATCCACCCCGATGTTAACATAACCAGCTTTAGTTGATTGTGGAACTGAAGCACGGGCAAAAGTGAATAGATAAGTTTTGTTAGAACAATGTTTGATTTTTCATCTTTGCGAGTAAAACGTTTGATGTTTACTTATTGAACAACTTGATTCTTAAGGTCAGATACAATTTCCTCTTCTGAACATATCCGCCTAGGAACGAGTCCAGTCACTAACAATGCCACGAGAAGAGTGTGTTCTGTGGCCCAATCTATTGATCTTGTAGAGTGTTTGAATGATTATTGATTGTGATTGTAACAAATAGGGCTTGACTGACACCTCGGCCTGTAATCAGCTATTGTAGGGAATCAATGATAGGCTTACAGATCAGTCGTCTCACGTCCTTGAGAGGGAGATTGAAGCGGACAGAGGGTGGATCACCCTGATTTTGACCCAGTATTGATACAGGTCCGGTGGATCAACAGTATGGTAATATATTGGTGAGGCCGGGTTGATGAATGATTATGTGACCCAGTATTAGTTTGTTTATTTGTTTAACGCTGCACTCAGCAATATTCCAGCTATATGACGGCGGTCTGTAAATAATCGAGTCTGGACCAGACAATCCAGTGATTGACACCATAAGCATCGATCCACGCAATTGGGATACGATGACATGCATCAACCAAGTCAGCGAGCCTGACCACCCGATCCCGTTAGTCGCTTCTTAAGACAAGCATAGTCGCCTTTTACAGCAAGCATGGATTGCTGAAGATCTATTCTGCCCCGGATCTTCACGGGTCGACTCAGTACTAAAAAAGATCGGTTAGATCACTTAGTATGATCTTAAACATATTTCACTAACATTAAAAGGTCAAGAGGATTGGGCAAAAGTCGCCAACTTACAATGCCCTTTCCATGAACATTTATACAGTGTATGCATAACTGTAAAAATGTCACCCAGTATGTGACTCAGTATTGTTTGGCCCGGTGTTGATAAAAGTCGGGTGGGTCATCCCTAATGTGACCCGGCATTGATAAAAGTCGGGTGGATCATCCTTAATGTGACCCGGTGTTGATAAAAGTAGGGTGGATCATCCTGTATTGGCCCGATGTTGATATAAGTCGGGTGGGTCATCCTTTATTTGACTCATTGTTGATAAATGTTAGCAAAGGATTACACAAACAGAATACACCAAACCTGCTTAATATTCATTCATTCAATTGTACATGCATATGCGACGGTGAAATAACTTCACAGGTCAACAGATAAAACAGTTTCACACCGGTGACCATCAGCTGACTGTCTTGTCACCTTTCACAATTAAACTGTAATGACCGCCCTGGCTCCACTCGTCCATCTTACATCGCTAATGTGGTTCACTCGAGTGTCGTATCTCCACAAAGACACGGAGACTTCCTTTAAGTTCCCAGTGAATAGTCGCGCGTGTGATATACAGCGCCACACCAGCTAGGGAGGGTTATATCTCTTCCCTGGTCACCTAGCACCCCCGGGACACGGTTCGCGGCGCCTCAGACGACTGGGCCACCCGTGCCCCCTGTCACAGATGACCAACTGTTGACATCGATATATGTTATCGCGCATCCACATACCACGTAAGCAGAGTGTCAGGTGTTATTCTATCCCGGTGTCTGGCGTATGCCAACTGTCTGTCTTGATGTTGTGCAACAAAACACCCGTCTCTTATAGCCATGCCCTGTACTGTTGTATATGACTCTGCTGAAATTCGAGAAGAATGTCTCGTGATAAGGTGGGCGTGGTAACTCGTCTTTCTACAGTATACCGTTACGTTTACCAGTCACATAATCTGATTTGGTCATTGCCAAGATAAGCTGTATGTGTTACATAATATATGGTGTAATCTTCCCATTTAAAACATACTGTTTGCTGCCTTTCTTAATGACGTCATAATCCCATCGCTGTTTTCTGAAAAATGTAAACAGGCATATAAATTTATTCTATATTTATTAGGGATTAATAGGTGTCTCAATGATTCAGAGTTGCGTCCCTTAGGCATGAGAGGCAACGATGATCGTGGGTTTATCAGAGCCAAATCCGTGCTCCGTGGTAAAAATCTTGACCAGTATTATTTCAGTATTTCACCACATGAAGCCTTTTCGTTTTGTTTGTTTGTTTGTTGTTTAACGCCCCACTCGGCAATATTCCAGCTATATGACGGCGGTCTGTAAATAATCGAGTCTGGACGTGACAATCCAGTGATTGATTTCATGAGCATCTTTCCACGCAATTGGGATGCGATGACATACATCAACCAAGTCAGTGAGCCTGACCACCCGATCACGTTAGTCGTCTCATGATATATGTATACTGTAATGTATACAGTTCAAAGTCTACAGTCTACTGTATACAGTTAAACATCTCACTCCCCCATTTATGTATCATATAAACTAATAAGAAATGTAAATGTTTTCCGAGAAACTGTCACATACACGTATATATTACTGTGAGGAGCCAACAACGTGTCAGCTCTTTTCTACATATCCGCCATCGTGCTGCTGTTGTCTGCTGTCCATGATGTCTGACCGACGCTATGGCTACTTCCGCTGCCCTAAGTGTAACGCCCACTGGGAGAGTTCCCATGTTTACTGCCACGGTTTCAAGGTAGGTGGTTGGTGGTTATAGAGTCTCTCTTTCAGACCCCTGAATATATATTTACTGATAAAATATTCACCCAACCCGTCCAGACCCTTCTCAGATCCAGCACCCTATAGATCCCTTTTCAGATATGAAATTCAGAAATATGGTTCCTATATAGACTTGTTTTTATTTAACCCCATACAGGACAGGGGCTTTTTTTAATCTAGCGGTTGGAGTTAGTCACTGCTGGGGTAGCCCAGTACTTAATGTGTCCGGTCGTTCGACTCCCTGCACTGCTCATGGGTTTAAAGTCTGGGTAAATTAACATATCGTTTCAACAAAATCAGTTAATAGTAGTTGCGATTGTATCTTAGACATTTATCAAAATGAGATGCCATGTGTTGATATTTCTAAATGATACACGGAATTTCGGATATATGAAAATAACTAAGGGTGTGTGATAAACTGTTTGTGACAGTGAAGGAAAGTGCATGTGAACATGCAGTATATCTGTATGTGTTATCTCTACAGGCTGTGTACGAACAGGACTGCAAGTCGTGTAAAATAGGCTGCCTCCCATATGGGGTAAAGAAGATGAACTGTTCCGTGTGCAGTAGTGCAGCGTGCACATGCACCACTGAAGACCGCAAGAAAAGGAATATTGATGTAATCAAACCTCACAGGTCTGACCTGTGTCACAAGTGCAGGTCTGGGAGACCGTGCATATACTGAGGGTGCAGCATTGCACTGAAAGTTGACTGCCTACAGCACCAGACATTAAGGATTGCCTATCTCTCCATAGATAGATGGTAATAATGATGATGATGACGAAAATTCTTTGATAATTGAAATGTCTGACAAAACCTAAACACTATCCTCCAGCTTGTGAGTTTTTATGGGTTTCTTTAGATGTTTGTAAATGCACTGTAAATATAACAATTACCTTTGTCTAATTTGCTTTTAATCCGTACGACACTTGGTTTTTGTAACGAATTTACCCAATGAAATGATTGAATTATATAATAAAACTGCAGGGCAAACACAAAATGATATTTACTTTGGCAGGTTACCAGACAATTGAGCTCTGTTCAACAGATTTATTTTTAAAAGTTGCGTCATTTGTTTGAGAACCGCACCGTGACGTTCATGGAAGTCGTTTTAGTATGTGTGTATTATTGTAAACAAGAGGCCATATACATCCATACTATTCAAAATCACTCCACTGAAAGGCATCAAGGGAAATCCTACTTCTAGTTTCGTTCTCCATCTGTTAGTCACACATAATCTGTATATGGGTGTAAACAAACTCCATATTTGGCATGTAACAGATCAATATCATTCCTTGAATACGACACTCAGACATGGGCAGTTTGCCAGGGTGTCTTGTAAAGGGAGATAACCATGGTTGCTGTTGTTCAGGTGGGCGTAAATGGACCTTAGTTCTAAAAATACCACGTACCTGCATACTGATGTCATATCTATCCATGCAGTTTATATAAATAAAACATTTCATTGCCATGATTGCTCTCTGTGTTACGTTCCTTAAATATTGTTTGGGTAACCTAGTGGTTATTGCGTTCGCTCGTCACACAAAAGGTAGGATCCTATATTAGTTTCCATATTTTCATAAACTATTTCTCTATATGAAGTATCAAACGACGATATTTTTTATTCAGTTGTACATCACCTATATTCGTTATAAACTACATGTGTATCTGGCCAGGTGATGTGAGGCGACCCAAAGTCGTTCCAGGATTCTCTGATTGTTGGTTTGAATATCAGATTCTTCCTGATTATGATCCATGGTTTGTACCTATTGTATATTGTACATGTTACACATACTGATGGACAAAATTAACGGAACACAGCACAATATCGAAGAATATCATTTACTTCTGTTTCCAATTAAAAAGACATGCAGCAGTTTGTCACTGAGGGTAATTCAGACACTGATGCGTTTAACACATTGCCAAATAGTGTCTCCTCATCGTCAGGCACTCTCCGACTTTCAATTGTTCCCCTATATTTGTTCACAGTATATACACACTCCCATTAGCCTCCGGTTGTCAACTATGTATATGCCTGACTTTTCTAAAGATTGTATAAAATTTAAGAACCCAATGGGGATGCGAAGGGGGAGGGGTTAACTATGAGACAGAGAACCATAAACGGAGATGTCCAACTATCAATATGACTGTTGCTTGATGAACCATTACCAACCGGTTTATACAGATGCTAACAGTATTGACAACTGGTTTCAGTGAACTCGGTTCTATAACTCTTGTAGACCGCGTTATATAAATACATGTTGGATATATTTTGCGAATAAACTTTCATTTGTATTATTGGGTTAACGTTAATATCTACAATACCGAAACATATCAAGCACTTAAAAGAGTTCATTGTTCTATACAGTTATGGGGAATGAGAACTCCATTGTCGTAACTCTCAGTTCTATGAAATACATTGTAAGGGACAATCTCGCGATCCTGACTTTTGGAAACACGTTAAATATGTAAAAAATGTGAGGATTCGGCCAAATCTTCTTTCTCGCACATTTTGTATAATTATATTTAGCGTGTTTCTATAGGTCACGAATGTCCCTTACAGTATTCCATACAAATGCTTTCCGACGCATGTCAGCCGTGATACATAATGTGTTACTTAAACATGAACATAGGTAGGTCAAGGCTGTCTGAATATTTATTCCCAAACTAATAATGGATTTACGCAGTAGCTCATTGTATAACCTGACAATCACATTCGTAGAAATGGCTATTCCAGTTTCACTTTTTCGATTTGGTTTGTCTTCAAATGTTGCGTGTACAGTAAATGATGTTCCAGATGTCAGGTCAGGTCAGCCAGACTCAGTTCCTGTTCTCGCCTCCGTCACCGTCTACTGTTGTCTAGTATTGTCTGGATCTGCTGTCCAAAATGTCTAACCGACGCTATGGATACTTCGAGTGTGATAATTGTGGTTCATCCTGGGAGAGTGCCCATGTCTACTGCGATGGTAGAGCATGGGCTTGTGTTAGTGAGTGAGTGGGTTGATGCCGCTTTGAACAGCAATTTACTTATACCGCGGCTTGATTTTGGAGAAAAGCTCGTTTGGCGTTAAATACTCTGGTGAAAAAATCACGGATACTAAGGGTCACTACCGGCCAGTGTACACAGATGCTCAGTGTTGACGACTATTATCGGCCCTTTCATACTTTGTAGCCCTCCTTATGTAAATACATGTAGGATATGTTTGACAAATATACCTTCATTTGTAGCGTTACTTATATATCTGATATTTACTTTGTACACAGTGGTTTCTGCTTAGTAATATGATCTCCGTTATCTGTCTTCAAGATACACCGGGTGGGGCTGGGGTGGGGATGTGGGGACGAGTGGCCCAGTCGTATAAGACGCCGCGATTCGCTGTGCAGAGTTGCGTCCCTTGGGCACGCCAGAAACCGATGATTGTGGGTTCGAATCCCGGTTCGCCCCGATTTTGTTTCTAGGTTTGTCAGCACCATACCCGTGCTCGTGGGTTTCACCGAAGTGGTAAACGTCTGAGACCTTCATCACTCCGGCCTTCTTCCCACATTAAGCTGACACGCCGCGATATAACTGGAATAATGTTAAAAGCGGCGTTAAATCCAACTCACTCACTCACTCACTCACTCAAGATACACCATCCCCAGCCCTCTCTGCATGAAGAACAGCACTGAGCCTGTTAATGGAATGTCATTTTGTTACTTGAAGCTCCACAATCTCTGCTATCCGAGCACATTCTGACCACTGGATGGTTTAGTATAGAGGGAGAAATATCGGGCACGGTTCTGTACAAAGTCATGCCTTCGAATGAGTGAGTGAGTATGGTTTTACGCCGCTTTTAGTGAGTGAGTGAGTTAAATTTTAACGTTACATCGGCAATATTTAAGCCATAACGTGACGAGACAAAATTTGACATTAATGATATATGTTTAAACAATATTAAAATTCTCTCGTCGAAGGAGAGTTCAATTACCAGATTATCACAGATTTACGTAAAACTGTTTTGAGAGCATGTAAAAATGAATTAGGATTCACCAATACGAGATAAAAAACGGGCTAAAAGATAAAAACGAATCACCACACTAGGGACCATGGGGACTTGTACTTTGCTACCTGCATGGACCCAAGAAGGATTTACATCATACCTTGAGTTGTTGGCGATGATTGACAACATAGACAAACAACAATTAATACAACACATACGTATTCTACGATTTAAAAAAACATGGCAGAAATAAATATACTTTATTAATCAGCATCAGCCATTGTGTTACCAACGATTCCAACATGGCTGGGTTACCAACAAAAACGATGTTGTATTGGCTCGTAGAAAGAACATTTAATAATTCAATAATTACAAGTGGATGTGTTTAATTGCCTGAAGACAAGAAAGAGAATTTGAAAATATGATAAATTGCTTATATTTAGATTGTTTACTAAAGAACTCTAGCGCTGTTAATATTGCTTTTGATTCGGCCGTAAAATGGAACAGTTATCCGGAAGTCTGGAGATGTAGTCCTGGATTCGATGATGGTGGCGCTGGCAACTGTGTCACCGTCCTTGGATCCATCTGTAAATATAGATGTGAAAGTATCACATTTGTTTCTTAATTGATTATACTCTTGTTGATAAATACGTTGATTTGTATCCATGGTGGAGAAGACAAAATCTGGGTTGTGGCTATATTTTCAAGTGTTATTTTAGCAGCAGAAATATGATGCTTTATTCTTATACCAAGGAGCTGAGTAAGAGATGATTTTGTATTATAGAGATCGTTACAGAGAGGATTAAACACAATCGAAAGCTGGATTGGAATCATTAGTGTAATGTAAAGACAATTTAATTCGACGTTGCTTTAGTGACGGTTCATCAGCCTTGGGCATTTGATTTCTGTTCCACTTTTTTCTTTCTGTTTTTGTTAATTTTCGGTGATGCGAGGTCAGAGGTGATGCTTCTGAATGATTCTCAGAAATAGTCGGTCGAAGGACAGACGAAGTTTGGACAGCTTGATCAGATCTGACCCTTGTCAAATCAGGGAAGGGGTTAACTATGAGACAGATTACCATAAACGGAGATATCCAACTATCAATATGACTGTTGCTTGATGAACCATTACCGACTAGTTTATACAGATGCTCACAGTATTGACAACTGGTTTCAGTGAACTCGGTTCTATAACATTTGTAGACCGCGTTATATAAATACATGTTGGATATATTTTGCGAATAAACTTTCATTTGTATTATTGGGTTAACGTTAATATCTACAATACCGAAACATATCAAGCACTTAAAAGAGTTCATTGTTCTCATACAGTTATGGGGAATGAGAACTGCATTGTCGTAACTCTCAGTTCTACGAAGTACATTGTACGGGACAATCTCGCGATCCTGACTTTTGGAAACACGTTAAATATGTAAAAAATGTGAGGATTCGGCAAAATCTTCTTTCTCGCACTCACTCACTCACTCAAGATACACCATCCCCAGCCCTCTCTGCATGAAGAACAGCACTGAGCCAGTTAATTTAATGTCATTTGGTTTCTTGAAGCTCCACAATCTCTGCTATCCGAGCACATTCTGACCACTGGAGGGTGTAGTATATAGGGAGAAATATCGGACACGGTTCTGTACAAAGTCATGCCTTCGAATGAGTGAGTGAGTATGGTTTTACGCCGCTTTTAGTGAGTGAGTGAGTTAAATTTTAACGTTACATCGGCAATATTTAAGCCATGACGTGACGAGACAAAATTTGACATTAATGATATATGTTTAAACAATATTAAAATTCTCTCGTCGAAGGACAGTTTAATAACGAGATTATCACAGATTTACGTAAAACTGTTTTGAGACCATGTAAAAATGAATTAGGATTCACCAATACGAGATAAAAAACGGGCTAAAAGATAAAAACGAATCACCACACTAGGGACCATGGGGACTTGTACTTTTGCTACCTGCATGGACCCAAGAAGGATTAACATCATACCTTGAGTTGTTGGCGATGATTGACAACATAGACAAACAACAATTAATACAACACATACGTATTCTACGATTTAAAAAAACATGGCAGAAATAAATATACTTTATTAATCAGCATCAGCCATTGTGTTACCAACGATTCCAACGATTGATTTCTGTTCAACTTTTTCCTTTCTGTTTTTGTTAATTTTCGGTGATGCGAGGTCAGAGGTGATGCTTCTGAATGATTCTCAGAAATAGTCGGTCGAAGGACAGACGAAGTTTGGACAGGTTGATAAGATCTGACCCATGTCAAATCGGTCTGACACCGAACAGATGAAGTTTGAACAGGACGGATGACTGCAACAGAGTAATTCATAACTGAAGGAGTTGTGGCTTGACAAGTTGTTTAGCATCTGCAAATGAAATGGTTTTTTTCCGCAATTAAGTTTATTAATTTTGGTTTCTGTTGCCAAGTAGGGCAGGATTTAGAAGATGCCATGTGTTAGCCATCACAGTTGGAACATTTGAGGTCTTCATGACAATCCATGCCCTCATGGTTGACACCACAACGCTGACAAACCACGGGGCGAATACAGGTTTTTGAACCATGTCCATACGTTTGGCGTCTATAGCACCGGAGTGGATTGGGGACAAACACATCCACCCCGATGTTAACATAACCAGCTTTAGTTGATTGTGGAACTGAAGCACGGGCAAAAGTGAATAGATAAGTTTTGTTAGAACAATGTTTGATTTTTCATCTTTGCGAGTAAAATGTTTGATTTTTACTGATTGAACAACTTGATTCTTAAGGTCAGATAGAATTTCCTCTTCTGAACATATCCGCCTAGGAATGAGTCCAGTCACTAACAATGCCACGAGAAGAGTGTGTTCTGTGTATAGAAACAACAAGGTCAATATTGGCAAATATATTGATTGGTAAGAGATTGAGCGTTTGTTGTTTCCGAGCACATACAACCAGAAGAGATCCAGTACGGGGTCCGGTGACATTTTTAACTTCTCCAAGTGCCCTTGTATTGCTTTGGATATAGCAAAGGGATTTAACTTAATGGGTAGGTGAACTGAAGCTTCGATTACAAGGAATCGAGCCCAGGAATCAAGCCTCATTAGATGAACTTGTGTTTAAATGTATTCTTTTCGAACCAGTGTGAGCCATTATGAAAGAAATTTGTTCTGCACCCCTGATCCCCATCCAACATGGAGTGCCAAACAAAACTCCGATGCAGTAGTGCACCAGAATATCCAACATGCAAACACCAGGGATACAGGGGAGGACTACTCCAGTAAATACGACATGAAGAGCTATATTTGTCTACCAAATACAATGCAAGACTGGTTCGGCCCATGACAAGAAATTGGAGACATACAGAACTCAGAGGGCGACATCAGCAGATTGGCCCATGAGCCACCGCCTTCTGGCATGGGATTACAGTCAAATTTATACAATATAATTACCATTTAGAATATGCATATCCAATATTCAAAATAATTTCAGCATGAATGTTTTCCATACACAGGGCATGGCGTAACCAACCGATTGATAGAATCGGGCCAATTCTACCACCCGTCTAGGTGAAGTAAGGGTCGAAGTGGTGTGTTGGGCAAAAGGAACACCGGTTCATGGCTCCAGTGCCCCCAACCACCAGACTCCCGACCTCTACCGACACCCACGGGGAACGCCAGCAATATCACTGCTGGGGACACCAGAAATGGGCTTCACACATTGTAGCCATGTCGGGAATCGAATCCGGGTCTTCGAAGTGACGAGCAAACGCTTTAACTACTAGGCTACCCGACCGCCCCAGCAAATGGAGTGAGACGCACTTCATCGTCGTAACTCTCAGTTCTGTGGAATGCTGCAAGGATCATTGTCACGTTCTCGCGACCTTGACATTTGGAACAACGCTTAATATGCAAAAAAGGCTAACTCACGTACGTTTTGCATAATTATAGTTTGCGTTTTCCCAAAGGGACGGGAACGTGAGAATGTCCCTCACAACTTTCCATAAAGTCCTCAATGAAGATTCGTTAAACCTTTTATGCATTACTAGCCGCCATGTACAACATACTAGGTGTCTTCTAATCTATACAAAGCGAGTGAGTGAGTATGGTTTTACGCCGCTTTTAGCAATGTTCCAGCAATATCACGGCGGGGGACACCAGAAATTGGCTTCACACATTGTACCCACGTCGGGATTCGAACCCGGGTCTTCGGCGTGACGAGCGAACGCTTTAACCACTAGGCTACCCGCCCCGACAAAGACATGGTTACGAAGAAGATAAGGAGAATAGAGTTTCCTTTGTAAGACTTAATGGTTACCTGTAGGTAAGATATGTTGAATAATAAATATCTGTCACCTCAGAACAACATTGCCTGCATTGGAAAGTCGGTGCTAAGAATACGTTTACCCGGTGTAGATATATTCACGTTTATTAAAAGATTCTTGGAACTAGCGATTGTGGTATTATGAATAGTCATGTTATATGACGCGGAAGATTATATGTCGACTGCGCTACGCATATATGCTCATTATCTAATGTAGAATGTATCATGACTATAGTTGGCCCTTTATCTACGTAGTCATGTCAGCTTTACAAGGTGGTACAAAGTCAGTTGCGTGAAACACATAGGCCAATCATTTCAACTGTCAGAGTAGGCAGTGGTGGTTTAGTCTCCTCGAACACCGTCACTCAACGTTACCAGGAGTTGACTGTGGTACTAAACAGGCTGTTCGAAGTACGTCTCTCAAGACACTGGAAGGTCAGCACCATGCCAAACAGGAAGGGACCTCGAACCAAACCACAGAGACTCGAAAGAGTGTACGGGCTGTTTGAGTGTCAGAGATGTAAATTCCGCTGGGGCGATGATGAAGTACGTCGTTACGAAGGGACGCACGAGGTAAGTACAGTATCACTTTCAGATAGTAAGATGATTTGTGTACGCCATGGATAATATATATCACTGTATATCATTGTAATAGCCTGCAAGTGTAAATATATTTCAATTGAAGTGTAATATTTCGTTGCTTGTTTATTCATTATATTTGGAAGATAACGATTTATCATTCACAAGATTGTATGACATTCCAATAATCTATTTTCAATGTATATGCATTTCTCAATCTTTGACCTTTTCTAAGTCTGTACATGTTCTAATGATTTTAACTAAAGTTATCGCCGTCGTCATTGCATTATTTAATTTAAAAAAGCGGTTGACAGATGCAGATGGTGTGTGTTTCGCTGATGTGAACTGTCCGCGAAAAAGCTCGCATGTTTAGCACGGCCAAATTTCAGCACGAAATTGTGTACGTGCACTGTTTAATATGTAAGGAAAATCAATTATTGAATTTAACATTACGCCTTTTAACTACTCTTTCCTGACTTAAAACATAACCTTGCTGGATACTCTGTAGTATTCAGTTACACTGCCATCTGACTACACATCGTACAATTAGCATTAGCATCTATGTTTCTATAATTGCAAGCAATATCAGAGAGGAATTATGGGTAAATTGTCTCTGGCAATATATGCAAACGGTCACCACCTACAAAGATAAGTTGTGTCAACTGGTAGGCTATTAAGTTGCAGTTAACATATTTTTGTTTACGTATTTCTTGGTTATATTTGACCACAAAACGGAAAGTAAAATCAACGTGTTTTTGCGAATGTTCCATGATCTCTCTTTTCAACAAATAAATCCCAATGCATGCAGAAATGACCAATTCATTTTTGTTATTAGTTTTGTATGGATGCCGGCAACACTCCGATATGAATGATTTACTAGTTTTGCGTTTCTTTTTTAGCAGAGTATATAACCTTGTCTGGTCTTGTCCAATATTCTAAAGCTACATTGTAGTACATGTACAGTAGGACAGAGCAACCATGCATGTCGTTTCCAGTCCATTTGTCGTGCAAGCTATACTGTTCTTCATATACAGGTATTATCTCCTGCAAAGTGTAAGCTATGCGGAGAGATGAATTTTCTTCACACAACTGAGCGTCTGGTGCAGGATATCCGTGATCAGGTGAGCAGGAGCAGGAGCGTGGGTCTCTGCTACAATCCCTCTTACAGACCAGACCATCATTCCTACAGCTCTGGAAGCGACAATGAACACCACTACGACGACATCTATGAAGATCGTCAACAACCGAAACACAACAAGAAGCTCGAAAGACGCAACGATGGCGACGAATGTCATCAACCACGGAGACGAGGGGCCAAGAGAAACAAAGATAACAATTACGATTAACACCGGATGTGGTGATGTGTACGGACCTTACTCTTTAAGTTTTAAAAATAGATTTATCGTAAATTTAAAACAAAACTGTTTCAAGTTTTTCCCCGTAGTATGTGCCCAGTTCAGACCAATTCCAGGCTGTAATAAATAAAAATATTAAAAAATAAAAAATGAATAAACCATAGCTTGCCACAAAAATTACATTGATTTGAAAAAGTTCAGGCGAAAAATATCTGGTTTTGTAGCTGTAGCTGAAAAATATCTATTCTCGATACAAAATCCCGGCCGCCGCACCCCAAAATGTGAAATGGTCGGACCCTTAAGGCCCTTTTCTCCATATATCTCCCTTCACCTGTCGCTCTATCACACTGGGATAAAATGCATGCGGCAGCGGTGGAGAGAAGGGGTGTTATATTTTAGTTTCGGCGTCAAGACCACGTGACATTCCTCACTTCCGCCTTGGTTAGTGTCACGTTCTTCATTTCTTGACAACAAGGAGATAATTATGTGTCAGTGTTAGGTATATATTGACTTTGTAACGTGTTTCATGACTGGTATTTATAGCAGCAGAAGAAGTGAGGTTTGTTTAGTTTGCCAGTGTAAAACAAAATTTATTTATGATATTTGCCTGTCAATTACGTTTTGTAGTATTGTGTAAATAAACTTAAAATTCCACTGAAAATCATTTATATGCTATTTTTTACCTGTATTGTTTATGTCATTTGTTGTTTACTTTTTATATTGTACCTGTCAACACGGATCGCAAAATGACCAGGAAAGGAGCCTTTATTGAAGTGTAGTAAAACGTACTACAAGATTAGTAAATATACTAATACAGTTAGTAAAGTATGAGAAGGAGATCTATTAAATTAGTATAATTCACTACCTAAATCAGTATTTCTTTGAAAGTTGGACAGTAATCTCAAGTTACTGATCAGTAAATTGTTCTATTCTACGATAGGCCATATAATCCGCATAACCCCAGGAATATACTTACTCCAAGAAAAAAAAGAGTCCAACAGAATGTTCACCACATATACACGTGTCATCTGTACATCAACTATCATTCATCATTCATCCATATATAGCTCCTCGTTTATACAGCTCCGGTCACTTAATGATTTTCTCATCATATAACAAGCCACATGGTAAATGATTCTAATGTTAAGTAATGAACCATCATTTTACACCTCCACAGAAATAATGATTTCACAAAGCAGTTGAACAGGAAACTATAACACTATGTAGCTATGCTATTGACTGCTATCATTCCAGCCACAAGAAAGGACACATTAAAACATGATGATAGGTCTTGATTTAACGACTTGAAAATCACAAGCCCAGTCTCATTTACGGCGTAGCATGTATGTTTGTTGTTTAACGCCGCACTCAGCAAGATTGAAGCTATATTACGGTGGCCTGTGAATAATCGCATGTGTCAAGCAAGTCAGAGAGCCTGACCACCCGATCCCGTATGTCGCCTCTGACGACAAGCTTGGTCGCCTCTTACGGCAAGCATGGGTTGCAGAAGACCAATTCTAACCCGGATCTTCACGGGTCTCGGCGTATCATGATACGTATGAAGTTACACAACTCATACACAACTCTTGTACATATTGTACGACTATTTGAACATTAAATTTTAGTTTTTGTTTTGCTTGTTTATCGCCGCACTCACCAATATTCCAGATGAGACGGCGGCCAGTACATAATCGAGCCTAGACCAGACAACCCAGTGATTGATATTGTGAGCAACGATCTACGCCGCCGCGGCACGATGTATGTGCCACGATATATACTAGCCACATAAAGAAACTGTGCACGGAGAAAATATAGATATAAGGGCACACCGTCCACATATGAAATATAGGTTCGAACACAGCAATTATTGGAGACATTCAAACGCTCATGCACTTGCCATGTGATATGACGTCATTGATGGGGGCCTATGGACGTGCAATGTGTTACTGCACGTGCATCCTGTGCAGCTGTACAACTCAAAAATTCGATGTCACTTTGGAAAGCATGATCTGTGGTCATTCAGAAATTCAAAACTGCTCAGGCGCAGACACAAGCATATCACAAGCAAATCATGCCAAGATTGACAGCTGCACAGCGTCATAAAGCCATTGGAATGATCCGAGCGGGAATGAGGCAACAACAGGAGGCAACACATTTCCAATGCCATCGTAACACGATATCGGCATTGGTGAGGCGTTATCAGAACACAAATGACGTTGCCGACCACCCACGTTCAGGATGTCCCCGAGTAACGACGTCAAGACAGGACAGATGGATTCGAGTTACACATCTCCGACACAGGTTCCAAACGGCAGTAACGACGTCCCAGACAATTCCTGGACTGCGCCGTATCCATCCCAACACTGTCAGGAATCGTTTACGTCAGTACGGGATTCGACCACGACGCCCTGCCATACGTCCCATCCTGACACACAGTCATCGCGTCAACCGTCTAAGATGGTGTCGAAATCATGTTCGCCAACCTCGAATATGGTGGAGAAATGTTGTCTTTACAGATGAATCGAGGTTCAACATTTCCCACAGTGACGGGCGCCAACGTGTCCACCGGCGTTTGGGAGAACGTTATGCACGCAACTGTATTGTGGAGAGGAATCGTTTTGGAGGTGGCTCTGTGATAATTTGGGGTGGGATAACAGCACGGCACTGAACGCCTTTGGTGGTTGTTCAGGGCAATCTCACCGGTGTTGGCTACAGAGATCAGATTCTGAGGCCTGTGGTCATTCCTTTCCTGCAACGTCATGGCGAGGGATTGACATTTCAACAGGACAAAGCTCGTCCTCACACGGCTAGGGTCGCAATGGATTTCCTTCACCATAACAATGTCATGTTACTGCCATTCTCCAGATCACTCCCCAATAGAGCATGTGTTGGATGAAATGGAGCGCCGTCTGCGTCGTCTTCCACATCCTCCAGATAACGTCCGTGACTTGGCACAGGATTTGAGGAGGATATGGCAGGCCAGTCCCCAGGCCTTCCATGCCCATTTGGTGGACTCCATGCGTCGCCGATGCACTGCTGTGATTCACGCACAGGGTGGTCATACCCGTTATTGACTTTGTGACTTTGTCGTTTGACCCCCTACTCCATTGTGATCTTCTGACATTTTCTTATGGTCCGATCATTGAGCTGCTACAGCGTCTGCATCATTTTGTTCTTGCTGTGTTGTATTTCAATCCAGAATATATTTTCTCCGTGCACAGTTTCTTTATGTGGCTAGTATATATGTGTATATGTGTATGACAGAGATGAACTGGAAACTGCGCTCGTTACATAGACAACAATGCAAGATAACATCAACACAGCATTCCCTCCCAAGATTGTGTCATGCAACACCTTGTTATGGGACCTGGCTTCACCAAACGTTGGACCCCGCTAGTCCAGTAAACCGACAACAACCGGATCTCCACCTCACACGGCGGTGTGCTCGGTACGCTTGTGAAGATAACATGCCATGCTTTTCAGGATCACGCGAGAATTCTTACACCGACAGCTGTGTATATGTGTGTACATTATGGTGTTTTAAAGAACCCAATGCCATTGTGGTTCTCTTATTTTGAGTTGGTTGTACTTTACACATACGTACACTCACACTCACACTTGTACTTACACTTACACTCACATTTACACTTAAACTCACACTTACACTAACACTCACATTTACACTTAAACTCACTCACACTTACACTCATATCACACTCACACTTACACTCATATCACACTCACACTCATATCACACTCACACTTACACTTAAACTCACACTTACACACATATCACACTCACACTTACACTCATATCGCACTCACACTTATACTTACACTTAAACTCACACTTACACGCATATCACACTCACACTTATATCACACTCACACTTACACTCATATCACGCTCACACTTACACTCACACCCATATCACACTTACACCAACACTCACATTTACACTTAAACTCACACTCACACTTACACTCATATCATACTCCCACTTACACTCATATCACACTCACACTTACACCCACACTTACACTCATATCACACTCACACTTACACTCACACTTACACTTAAACTTAAACTCACACTCACACACATCTGGTCTTCTGAAAATTTACTAAAGCCCGTCCTGGAACTTGAGTGTGTGTGTGAGTTAAAAATTCACATCGGCAACATTTCAGCCATATCATGACAATCAAAGGTTAAACATAATAAATACCGTAAAACAACCTACCAACGAAGGGCAGTAAAATATCACAGAAATGGATCATAAAAAAATATAGTACTATACATAACATTAATATGATGAAAACGGGCTATAGATCGCCACCCACTGAAGGTAGATCACCAAACTGGGTACCATGGGGACTTACAGTACCTTTGCTACCTGCATCCTGGAACTTCGAAATGAGTGGGACTAAAGTTTGATCATTAACCAAGACGGATTCAAGTTTTTCTGCTGCTATACATGACAAAAGTTCGAACTATTGTTTGATTTGAATGGTATGTGGTATGAAAACTGTGTGACTGCGACAGGCACAATGCCCTCCAACCACAGATCATGTATATAAATAATAATATTATCTCAGTTACCATTCAAGACAGACACAGTACATCAGATTGACTTTTGTTTACCGTAGTTAAGCTACAGCAAACATATACATTGACCTCTTCAGCACACAGGCACTACCCTCAAATATGTATTCACCAAGCTTGCATCTTCCCGAGGCAAGAGAGTTAACTTACTATAAAAGTCCAGTTTCCACCCTTGTCGACATAGGCTGGTATTATGGAGTTACATTTTGGCCGGACTAACGAGTCTATGCACAGTCCAATCAAAATCGCACACCGAAATCGAAATCCGGTTCGTAAACTGTCGTGCAGATTTCGATCGATTGCAAGATTTGCAAAGCATGTGCACCGCCAACTCGTTGTCAGCAGATATTTTCCAAATCTGTTCATGTTTTTTGTTGAATTTTGCCATACTTCTAACCTTTTGTTTGATAGAGGCTTCAACTACTCTCGTTGGATGACAGATTTATTCACAGAGCCGTACACATGTCCGACTTCGACGATGCATGAATGTCAACAGACACATATATTCAAACATCAGGGGCAGTTAAATCTGATCATCATTTCCGGTTAACATAAATGTATAAAGCATATAATAATGAAACGTCCATAAAACATCAATACACGGTTACTTAAGTTTACATTCTAACATTTTTAATCAAGGTGCTCACGTGATTTGATGCATTTCGCGATGAAAGACCCGTTTTATCAAAATATAGATCTTGATTATCGATCAGATCGTCCTGACTGGGCGCCACCATTTTGTGGTGAAGCAAACGCAATTGATACGAGAGGTGGAACCTGATTGGTAGGCTTAGAAGGGACATAACTGGTAATAGCCACCGGTGGCGCTACGATCTAGCCCAGTAGTTCCAGCTTAGTTCGGCAAGGGTGGAAACTGGACAAGTCAGTTAACTCTCTTGCCTCGGGAAGGTGCCAAGCTTGGATCCGGTCTATTTATTAACCGTTACGTGGCTCGGAGGAAGTACTATAAAGGTGTAGCGTATTCTGTGTCCGGTGTCCGTGAGTGTTCTGCATCTCGAAGGAGACGAGACAACCGAGGTTGGAAAAGGTTCTTGGGAAGTTCAGGTGCCATATTTGTGCCAACTGCTGGGAAGATTCTGTGTTCCGCGTGGAGGGGATACGAGTACAATGTAGATACAGATTTAAGACGGCCACATATGCAATGACTATGAAATTTGATTGAGTGAGTGAGTGTCAAGTATAGTTTAAAAGCAACATACTGTCAACGATGGCCTTTATATCGGTTTACCATTCCAACAAATTTGGCTTTCTAGGTACGACTGGGAAAAAAATGTACAGTGTGTGACGAGATGACTCTACCCTACTTCACTAAGAGGTCGGAGGCCGACTTTGATAAACTCCGCTTCCATGGCGGTCAGAAACCTTACCAAGGCGGAGGTCACGTCAAAGGCGGCTACAGGGTCGACCACCACGTTGGACTTAGGGTTTCCTGTAATAAGAGTGTCCGACACTTTTCACACCGGAATTGGGATCCGGTGTCACTTACATTTTCTCTCCAGAAGGATGGAGAAAGAATAATTGACGGATAAACTTCCCTCAGTACCTTTACTAGAATACATGTATACCACCAGGTCTATTAACAAACAAATGTAATGTGTAACCACACTCGGTTATGGTGACTAGGACAATTGACGACAACAGTCCGTAGCACAGGTGGTACAAATAAGGTTGCAGGTTCGAATCTTCACGAGGTTTAAACATATTTGTGTGCATAAATGTGTTATTGTTGTATGGCTAGTAGTATTTCTCTCACACAGGAAGGTGACAATGAAAGTATATCTGTTTACTAGGAGGCAGGGCGGGACAACTTAGGAATGGCCATGAGTCCGAACTTGACCACACAGAAGGAAGCGAGCTACAAAAACATGTTTTATATCACTGGAAAGCTCTCAAGACGAATCCAAACAATGTGTGTCCCAGTGTGTTCACATGTTCATAAGCTCAAAAATTGGCTCAGAAAATGCATTACTGCAGAAATTTCTGGCAGAATTTTTTTTTTCTGCAGAAATTTCTGGCAGTATTTTTTTTTTCTACAGAAATTTCTGGCAGAATTTTTTTCTGCAGTAATATTTAGCCAAATTATTTTATTTCAGGAGAAATAAGGTTCAATCAGTGGATAGTTTAACCTGGAGTTGCTTCAAATGACCTTTTTCCTCAAAACAAACATTTTTAGTTCACATGATTACAGGCAAAAAAATAAAACTAATTTTGTGAGATCTTTCAAAAAATTATTTATTCACATGCAATTCAATTCCTTGGGAGACTTTGCACTTTTCATTCTCATGAATGAGTCACATTTTCTTGGGTGAGGTGATTTTTTCGGGATGGGTCCTGTCACAAAAGAAAATAGATGTATAGATGAGTGGATCCATATTGTCTAATATAATGGATAATGGCAGCCTATACGCAGCTTGAGTTTAACTTTACAATAGAGCCTACGGAATAAAATGTATTATGAATGTAAATAGTGTGCTTTATTTACGTTTTCTTCTCAACATACTTGAAAATTCTTTAATTTGTCTGGTCATTGAACGCTATGTGCACATATTCTGAAAAGATATGAAAAAACCCATTAAAATGCTTTTCATTTCAGTAATTAACACATTCCACAAGCTTTAGACACATGAACAAAGTAAGATAAGTGAGGTGAGTTGAAATTGGGTTGAATGTCACATCCAAGATAATTGCACTTATATAGCGATGTGCGTGTGTGCGCGTGTGTGCATGCGTGCTTGTACCAGTCCGGACTGATGCCGATTTATAGTGCTAGCTCACTGAGATACCATGCCACAGTTTAGCACAGTTTAGACACAGTACACTGACTCCAAGCCGACCAGTCCTTGTTTTAGCCCCTTAATGCCAGCACCAGACAGGGTAACAACAAATACTCTTTTAACGTCTATTGGTATGATGAGGCCAGGGATCGACAATGTAAGACTTACTAAATTTGAATCATAGCATATTGAAAGTTCAAGGTCACATAGCATACGTTAAGTTCAAGGGTTATGAGCTATATAAATACTCTTAGAATTACCTCCATCAATGCGCTCCACATGACCAGGGTACCTATCTGCTCTGTGCACCAGCCATGGGGCCTCTACTTCGTCACCTTTCTTTAACTATATCAGATATACAACATGTATATTAAGTCTTGTAACCTGTATATTAATTCTTTAACACGTATATCAATTCTTGAATGCTTAAAAAGTCACAGTGAAAAGTTTTAGACAATATAAATATGTAAATTGTGATCAGTTCTGAAGATAAATGAGATTTCTGATAAAATGCTATGAGAAATGGTTTTTATTGACAGTAAGTAAGAAAATCATTAACCATGTTGTATTCTGTGTGAAAACTATTATAACTGATTGTGTTGATGCTGTATCTTTGTATTCTGCTTACCTCTAACCTAATCTTGCTTGCTGATTGCCACTCGTCGTAGTTGTAGCCAGTCCAATGTATTTTCATTTTCTCCTTTTGGACCGATAATACTTTAGCTTTATACCTGTATTATATTAAAGATAAAAAATAAATCATGATTTCAGCAGAAAATGAAAGATATATATCTATTTTCACTGTTTTGTCTCTTTTGCTCCACTGACATTTTCCCAAAACTATTATTAGCAGACGGAAAACACAACACTACTAGCATACAAAGTGTATACAAGTTCTTTAAAAAGAAAAGTCAATCAAATCAACCATTATGCACTTCCTGTCCGAAAACATTTAACTTCTATCACATGTCTCCCAAATTTCAAAAATACAATAACAAGTACTTGACACTTCTTGTCAATAACCGTAACCATGAACTGGGCTTCAAAGAGAACATCAAAATATAAGTATTGTACTACTCAGATGCTACCAACATGTGTTAATCTGCATGTCGTCGTAATAAAATGTCGGCTTAAAACCCCGAGATTTCAAAAGAGATGAAAACTGGAGTTACTTGGCATAGGTTGTAGCTGGGTAACAGATGGGAATGAGCAGACAGAAAAGATATTATGTTATTCAGCATAAACTGCAGAAATGGTTCAGTAATGAACATAAATGTCATTTTCACAACTGTCGCAATGCAATTCTGTGAGCAATTTCAAGAGATACAAAAAGTGTGATCCTTCAAGCAAAATTTCTGTTTCAAAATGAGCTATAAGTTTCAGATGAAATGCCTAGTATGAAACGGGCGGGGGATGGAGAAAATTGATTTTCAATCAGGAGAGTTAAAACAATTAATTGATATGAAATAATAAATATTGTTACATAAGGAAGATCATGATCCATCAGTATCTTATATATAATCATAAAAATATGCTTGTGTGAAACGTGATGAAAACAATTCAATATATGAAATTTCCTTCAACAGTGCAAACAGTAATTACATACCAAAAGCCATCCTCCTCCAATGCCTCCACAATCATGCCAACATTGAATTTGCAGGGGGACATCTGTGGACAAAATCAGTGTTATGTGTGTTTATATTAAAGCATGGTACTAAGTGGACAAAGAGGATGTTTTCAACTCACAGTCATTTCTGTATATTCTATTTTTAAGTTTTCAAAATATATTTTCCAGTTTTTCACAATACTGATCTTGCTATAGGAAATGTGGTGATTATCATATTGATAAGACAGTGAATCAGCTTCATTAGCTTTCATCTGAATCGAACCCATGTGGACAGTAATGTTGCCAAGGTTCATAATCAGGGCGAGTCATCAATATCAGTTATAGACATGCACAGCAACAGTGTCCATGGCCCAAGGAAATCCACATACATGTTTACACTAGCATATAAGCTTGTCAGTTACTGCCCATTATTTCTACAATCTGCTCACCTTTTTATTGTGCCGCCTCCTTTGCAAGTATGTCTCAACCTGAAAGAGAATCAAACTATTGGTTTACATCAGGGACTATCTACCATTTTTCACACATTAGGGTTTAGTCAATGAACTATATAAATCAGTTTATTTTTATATATTAACTTACCATTTTCTCAGTTTGAACAATTCTAGATGCCTGCAAATAAGAATAGTTCACATTAATTAGAAGCATTAAAAGGTCATTAAAAGATAATAAAATGTGTCCTTTTTATAGAACTTGGGTACTTAAATGTAGACCACACCAAAAGAAACGATCAGGTGATTGATCATGTATTTGATATTGATATTCCTTTTCAATGACCTGGCACTTACCGGTAGTTCAGAGGAGATGTCAAACAGAAGTTTTATAACAGACAGATTGATTGAGGAACATTGCAGTGAGAGCATTTATTTGTGTGAAACCATTTATTAAAATGGTTAAGTGTAAAAGGAATGTTTGAAAAAAGCATTATTTCGGAACTAAGCCGTTCATATATATCCAATCCATATATGGAAAGTTTTCATAACTTACCTTGTCAGATCCTGTTTTCCTCATGCTTCTAAGCCTTGAACTTGAATGTGGAATCTGATAAAGAAAGTATTAAATACCTTATGCATTTGAAGGATATCATTGTCATTTAAACACTACTCTTACAAAAGATAAACTGTCACCAAAAACATTTGAGATAGTAGAAATAATTCAGAACTGATTTGTGTGTGCAAACGTTTCCCTGCCTGACTTATGGTTGAATTGGCAGTAACTTGAATGAATGAAGTCTCCACAGAACATTGCAGAACATTTAAAACTCCAAAACACTGTGTGTGTGTGTGTGTGTGTGTGTGTGTGCGCGCGCCAGCTATATCAAGCGGCCTGTATTAATATTGAAGTTTGGACCAGACACGCCGCCACTGAGCCTGACCACCTGATACATCAAACTAATAATAGCAATAACATTCTTTTCAAGCTAATATAGTAATTCATTTAATATATGTTGTTCATGAAATGAATAATAAAATAGTTTTTATAATTACCTTTCAACTCTTTTGAGGTGCTCTTCCTTTGTAACATATCACCTGAAAATAGTAGTTTTTCGAAAAGATACATCAGTCGATACATAAAGTTACATAAATTGCATACTTCTCTAATTATAGCTGCTCAAAATAGTTTATTTGATCATGTGGATCATAATAACTTTCAGTTACACACATGTAGTAATATTTTATTATAATTAAGAATAAACAAACCATGTGCACTCATGATATTTAATAGGCACTGTAAAATGAGGTTATAGTAGTATCAGATCTGACAAAATACTTACTGGAAGATCCTGGCATTCCATGATGGGTAGATTCTAATAAAAATAAAATGTTATATAGGTGTATGGTTCCATAACATGTTATTCACTGGTCAGTTGAATTAATTTCAATTAACACACTTCACTTCACATTAAGTATATGCAGATACATGCAGGAAGAGAACTGCTGAATATTGGGTCAATATAGCTTTATAAAATTTTATGGCATTTAAACTCTATGGCAAGATTAAGTATACGATCATAAAGTAGTGAGTGAGTGAGTTGGGTTTAGCGCCGCTCTTAACAGTATTACAGTTATATCGTGGCGTGTCAGCTTAATGTAGGAGGAAAGCCCGAAGTGATGCAGATCTCAGACCTTTACCACTTTGGTGAAACCCTAGAGCACGGGTATGGTGCTGACAAACCTGGGAACAGGTATTCGAACCCACAATCATAGGTTTCTGGCATGCCCAAAGGACACAGCTCTGCACACCGAATTGTGGTGCCATAGACGACTCGGCCACCAGTGTCCCCGGTAACAATAGTATGCAAACTTTCATTTGGTACAGGTGTGCTATCTGGGTTTCTGTTTCTGCTTTACTAACCTCATGATGTTCCTGTGCTGATTCCTCATGGAGTAACCCCTGCAACATAATATCAACGTCAAACTAATGGCATTTTTTCTGAGGATAAATAAAATTCACTATCCACTTCTGATTTTCTTCTGCCAATAAACATCCAATCCAAACAAGGAATCAGCACCTATAATTAGCCCAGGGCTTCATTGCCCGTCCAATATTAGGAGCCTGTACATGTCATGTTGCTGTTGTCATCATGTTACTCCTAAAGGCCTCATGACCAAGATGAAATAATTAGGTAATTGTCCCTGATAAGCCCCAAACATAAAGTAAAAGTATTAGCTCTTATAATTAGGTGACATGGTTCATTTTCATTGAGTATGAATTGTTGTAACTCACCCGAACTAGGGTCCCTTGTAGGTCCAGGTCATCATCACTGAATGCATAAACCTGTAAACAAGACAATACAATATATACAGAGGTCCTTATCATATACATGTATCTCTTATTTTGTAGAAGATAGGGCTCTTGTGCTACTTAACTGGAGAATTTCATGTTTGAATTGGTCCACAGCAACCTATGTTGACGTGTCAACATACCCTGATGGCAAGGATTGTTGCTCATAATAACAATCACCTGACAGGCCGGCTTGAATATTGCCAAGTGTGGCATTAAACAACAAATACAAACTGACACAAGTGACTGAACTTGACATAATACATAATGCACAAACACCACTAAAACAATTGATTGAGATGTTATATATTGTGAAAAAATTCATTCAAAATTCATTCAAAAGTAATTCATCAGGAAGATATAAAATAAACAATGTCTGTGGTTATAATAAATAATGTGTGAAACTATTCCCATAGATGCATGTTAAACATAACCTTATGATAACCACCAGCCAATCATACATATACATATTGATATAAGAACATATAATTATATTGTTAAATATAACTTTTCATGATAATTATGTCACTAAATCTGTATCTTAAGTAATGCATCACCAAATTAATGCTGACCCCTGAATTTAATGTGAGTAGCCCTGCCTATAAATACTGTAGAAGACAAAGTCTTCTTATTTTACATTTGTAAACAATGTAGAGTCTAAAATAAGAATGATACTCACATCCAGCTCAGGCAATCTTCGTATTTCCTGTGATTTCTCCTGATCCTGACATCTTCGAGGCTGCTGTGATTTCTCCATTTCCTGAAATTAAGAGGGAGGATCTCCAGAATTAACGTTTTTTCTCTCTATTTTTTGTATTGTTTCATTAACACCGCATTCAGCAATAATCATGCCTGTACATAAGTGAGTCTCGACAATCTAGTGATTGATCTTATGACCATACTGGCATGATTGGGGTACGACGACACACAATCACTTAAGTCACAGAGTCTGACCACACAAACTAAGTAGTCACCCAAATCGACCAGCACAGATATCTAGGGACCAATAAAAAAAAATTTATTCTAACCCGGACTCCAAACAGACTAAGAATGAAAGTACATTGATCAAGTGTAACTAACCACCAGTGTAACTAAACATACCATTTTATCCAGTTCCTGTCTTAGAACTTGGTTGTTTCCTCAGCTCCTGAATCAAAATGTCCTTCTCTTTCAGTTGTTCTTGCAGCACTAATACTTCAGCAGCTGCCTCCTGATTGTTTCCAGTTCCCTTCAAATATAATATACATTTTCATTTTCATACTAATGACAATTAAAAACAACAACTATATAAATTATTCACATGTTGAAGTTCCTTGAGTGAGTGAGAGTGTTTAAATGACAAAGATCTGATTCTGTCCTTAGTACTCCTTACCTTGTTTTCTTGTTTAATCTGTTTAAGTTGATTGTTGAACTCTTCTTTGGAGATTTCACCATTTCTAAATTCTATTAGCTTCCTATAAAGGGTTGCCTCATCTTTAAATGAAGCAGTCTCCAAGAAAAGACAGGTGTTGACCTTTGTGTTCTTTTGTTCCTTAAGTTTACCAAGGCTGAATAATTCCATAATATCAAGGATGAGACGATAACATCTGTCTGACATCGTAGCTACTGCTAGCTGAACTTTGAAACAACCACCAAAACGGTGCTGGAAAAAGGCATCAAATAGAAGATTCAACACATATTCAGTAAAAATCAACAAATGCATACATCTTAACATGCATGAAGATCCAGGGTAGAATAGGTCTTCAGCAACCCATCCTTGCCGTAAAAGGAGACTATTTTCGTAAGGGGCGACTAACAGGATCTGTTGGTCAGGCTCGCTGACTAGGTTGATGCATGTCAACGATCCCAATCCCGTGGATCGATGCTCTTGATATTAATCACTGGATTGTCTGGTCCATACTCGATTATTTACAGACCGCTGTCAAATAGCTGGAATATTGCTGAGTGCGGTGTTAAACAACAAACCAACTAACCAATCTTAGCCTGCATTACATGACTTAAAGAATACAAGGGAAAATGTGAAAAATAATATGTAAGCCAACTGCTACACTAGCTTCAGGTGCTGAATAACATTTTGGTTTTTTAATTAGCATGTCCAATAGCGCAATCGTTTTCCATGAGTACATGTGTTTAAAACTGTGCATCACACTGATAGAATTGTAATACATGACATGACATCATGGAATATTGTTCTGGTACATAACCTCATGTGTGGCCACATGGAAAATAGAGTATGATATCTTACACGTGATGTCTCTGTTGGTTTCACTGCTGCCTGGCACTGTTTCCTCCATTTAGTATCTGCACTGCAAAGAAGGGCTGTCTCACTTTTACCAGCTGTTGGGTGAAGGTTGTGAAATGCCTAGAGAAAAAATAAAACGAAACATTACATGTAATGTATCAAAAGTGCAGGAAATAAGACAGAAATGATGGTCCATTGAATTGATAGGTGCACACATATTTTGTAAAAGATGTATCTTCAACGGCTTTACAGTATTTGAAATTAAGGGGAGGTTGGGGTGTCGAGGTTTTCATGTATGAATCCTTGAATCTAAGAACCTTCCAATCCTTAACTTGTAAAATTTGGATATGACAAGGACCCCCATGCTTAATTTGGTACCAGTGAGTCAGTGGTCAGTGGAGTGGATTAACAATGCATCCTCCCTATTTCCTGGAGAGGAATATTCATAATGGAAACACGTAAAAAAAATATGATACCATTACGGCAGCCTTAAAATTAAGGGGTTGTTCACCTGCTGGGGAGGTCTCTGCCAGTGATATGCAGGGTATGTCCCCTGGTTTGGCAGCCGAAACAGCTCCTGAACAAATACACATGAGATAGATTCTATAGGCCAATATAAAAAGAAATTGCAATGTAGTAACTTATAGTTTTGTTTAATATACATTAAGTATTTTCTCTCTACCTTCATATTCAACATTATATACACTCATCAGCATGTCAAGTGTCTCCAGGAAGTCGTCTGCATCTTCTGTTTTGTACAGGTCACTCCATAAGTTGTCAGTGACTGCATATTTGTGTAGGGGGCACTCAATGTCCACACTGTCATGAAGCTGAAAATTATATAAGGATGAGTATACTGCGAAAATTACATTGGATTAATTCGTTAAAAGAGACTTATGTATCATGTTTGGGAGAGGCATTCAGATAAGCAAAATTTGCTTGTTTGCCAATCCCTCAACTTTATGGAAATAAATATGTTTATATCAAGAGACTTCTAAACCATAACCGAACTCAAACTAGCCCCACGTGTCGTAAATTGGTGCTCTAAGCTAAAAGGATGGTAAACACGTAAATCATTGGCAAGGGGTACTCAACCCTTATGATCGGAAGGGGGGTCCAAGGACAAAGGAGAGACCAGACCTACTACCCAGAGGGGCCAGTCTGGTAAAGCTAGCATAGTCTATGTCATCAGCAGCTGGTCACTGCGGGATAATGTGGTTTGGGCGTTGCTGTTCAAGTTCGAATTTCCGACAGGCCTGTCTCCACTAAAAAAAATAGATAAATTTTCGGACAGCATAATTTGGTGTCAGATCTTTAAAAACTTCCGAACGACTGTGAAACCATGGTAAGAAGTATTATTATTAATGAAGCAACCTTCCCAAATGTGTGTGCTGCATAAGCTGGAGTGGTTCTCCTTGAATTTCCAAAATATGAATCGACAGACGAAAAGAAAATTAGTTCGCTTGACATATCCATTTGGGGGTTATTCTTTTTTAGTTTGGTGGAAAAATGATATGAAACACTGGGGCTGCCCGAGGACTAAATAAATCATTCATACAATTATTGAAATACCCGTATACATTCTGATTGTCGAGTGACCCCGTGAACAACCAGCACCCTCCTTACCCCCCTTGCCGGTTTTCAATATATTCGATAACATACTACTTAGATGTGAACTGTTTAACTGACAGCTGTTAATTGGTAACGGTCAAGCCTCAGTGAATTTGCATTGGGAGTGTGTGTGTGTGTGAGGGGGCGTCTGGAATATAGGTGGATTCAAGTCGGAATAAAGATAAGATAATGATCTCATAAATTTTATTGAAGGCTTTGAAAGTTTAGGATCGGCGAGACCGTAACACAGAGTAATTAACAAAACGATCACGTGATCGTGGCGCTGATAGACAATACCCACCGACCACGTGCGCGAGACAATGGAAACAGGCCCTAGTCATACCAATCCCTAAACCTAATAAACCAGCTAATCAAGCTAACTCATATAGGCCAATATCCCTAACTTCAAACTTATGTAAAGTAATGGAATCAATGGCTAAAAATAGATTACAACATTACTTAACCCAAAATAACATCATAAACCCAGATCAAAGCGGTTTCACTCCTGGCCGCTCAACCCTAGATAACCTCGCCCGACTAGAACAAGATATTAAGACAGGACAACTAAATAAACAATATACCACAGGCATCTTCTTAGACTTCTCTAAAGCTTTCGACATGGTATGGCACGATGGGCTAATACAAAAACTTAAAACAATAGGACTCAAAGGTCAGATAATAAACTACATCCAGGACTTCCTAAACAATCGTAAAATAACCGTGGGTATAGACCAAACTCTATCGGACCAATGTCCCCTAGAAAATGGTACTCCACAGGGCAGTATCCTCAGCCCCACCCTCTTCAATATAATGATAAACGATCTATTCGAGGGCCTAGCCCCTAAGGTAAACACATCAAAATTCGCGGATGATGGAGCCATCTGGATCCGCACTAAAAGCATGAACATGGTCCAAAATCTACTCCAAAAATCTCTTAATAAAATACAACAATGGGCTGACAAATGGGGCTTCTCCCTTAACTCAGAAAAAACAACAGGAATAGTATTCAAACATAAAAACATGAAACCCGCCTCCCCAATCCTCCAGCTAAACAATCAAACAATCAAATTTCAAAAACAAACCAAATTCTTAGGACTTATTTTCGATGAACATCTCACCTGGGATGCTCACATCCAAAACCTAACAACTAAATGCAGTAAAGACCTAAACACCCTAAGATGCCTAACTGGCTCTAACTGGGGAGCATCCAAAGATACCCTCCTCTCTCTCTCCATATCACTAATTAGATCAAAACTAGACTACGGCTGCGCCATATACAACACCCTAAACAACTCTCTATCTAAAAAACTTGACTCAATACAATATCAGGCTCTCAAACTAATTACACGCACCCAACATGGCACCTCCTACACCTCACTTCAGGCCTTAACAGGAGAAATGCCACTAAGTCTACGCAGGGAACAGCTAAGCTTAAATTTCTGGGCCGCGTCCCAATCAAACCCTCTCATCCAAAACTTAATAAACCAAAACATCAGCCCCAAAAACCAAGCTCTAGCTCGTAAACACCCCTTACTTACCCCAATATCCCAAAGAATAACAAACTACCTAAATGAACACCAAATTAAAAAACTTAAACAAAACTGCAAACAATCAAATATCTTCACCCCTAAACTTAAAATACCCAAAATAGACACAACACTAGCTAGCCAAATAAATAAACAAACCGACCCAAACATAGCTAAAACTACCACACTAGCATACATACACGAAAATTGGCCAAATTGGTGTCACATTTACACGGACGGATCCTCAGATCCGACCTCCAAACACACAGGTTTCGGAGTCCATACCACACAACCAACTAAAACCACACGATCCTTCCGACTCCCAAACAACCAATCAATATTCACGGCAGAACTAATGGGCATGGCCTCAGTCCTCCATAATCAAGAATAAAAAAACACAAAAATATCCTAATACTTACGACTCCCTAAGTGGACTGCAAGCCCTCCAAAACAAAAATACCAAAAACCGACCTAAATTAATAAATCAAATACTTAAAAGCTCCAACGACCTAACTAAGGCAGGCAAACAAATAACCTTCTTGTGGATACCCGCCCACGTAGGAATATACGGTAACGAAAACGCCGATAAAGCAGCTAAACTATCCCTCAAAATCCCAGAAATAAGCTTAAACTTACCCATCTCAAAATCAGAAATTAAAAGTGTAATCAAGCAAAAACTCACAAAAAAATGGCATAACCTATATCTAAACTCAAATAGCCAAATCAAAAAAGTGCTCAGCAAACCACTAACCAAACCCAAAATTCTCCATCCATCGAAAAAAATCGACAGAGTAATCACTAAACTCCAAACAGGACACACCAACCTAAATAACCACCTAAATTTTTTTTAAAAACACACTACAGGTAACTGCCCACACTGCAAACAACCAGAAACCCCAGAACACGCACTCATCCACTGCACACACTACCTAACACATCGAACCGCATTACAAACCACCCTCAATCTAAACAAGGCTCTAACTCTAGAAGCAATACTAAACCCACAAAATAAACTAGAAAACTTCAAGGCCTTAGGCGTATTCTTAATAAAAACGGAACTAATAAAACGCATCTAAAAACACAATAACCTACCAAATCAAAATCACATAAACAAACAAACATCCACCATACCCAGCTCCCTTAGTTCTCCTCCCCAATCCCATCGGCATCTATTCCAAATCTCAAAATTCCCAAATTCTATATAAGCAACCCCTAAAACCCCCCTCTTGGGTTGCACAGACCACCTTCGCCCCTTTCGGAAACACATTAAATGGCCTGGCCGGGCCCGTGTGCGAAATACGCATCAGTCGGAAAGCGCACGTTAAATCTCCAAAGTAAGTAAGTAAGTAAGTAAGTAAGCGCGAGACAATGTATCACCGTATGAAGTGACAATACCCGAGGAAATTTAATTGCCAAGTTGGCAGGAAGTCTGGCGGCACGTCACGTACAATATGCGTCGTTTGGGTATTCTAAATTGTCCCAGCACCAGCTTTGATGGGGCAATAAGAGAAGATGACATATATGTTTTTTTTAGGAAAACCAAAGACGTATATAGTATATACGTCCGTGGGAAAACATTAATACAACAATTTGTTATATTCATAAACATTGGGTCCAAAAAGTTATTTTTATCTAAATATTTCTAACGTTAAAAATAATAGAAAACTCGCATGTAAATTATCAAAATACTGCATGTATTATTTTGTAATTTTTCGTGTTTTCACTGATCACCACAGGCAAATTCATGGTCACATAGCTACCCTACAAGTGTCGCCATACAGCTACAATAAGTTGCCTAATGTACATGTAGAAAGTATACAAGTCGCAATAACACCACAGGGGATGGAGATATCTCCTTTTCGGATTAGTTTGTTCGCGTATTTTTTTATCAAAAGTTGTAGAACTAAATACACTAAAATTAGATTCTTACAAAACGCGTTTCGCATGGCAGCAAAGCCACACAATCACTGTTTGGAGTACAGTTTGTTATTTGGTTGTTGTTATATAAAATAACCTTGTTACCAAAATGGTTTATTTCCACGTTCTAGGGACGGCGTTTCCAGAAATAAAACAATAAATATTTTGACGTCTTACCTGTATCGTAACTGCAAGACGGTAACCAGACGCTGTAACTTTGCTGACTGCACGTGGTTCGGGATCTTTGCTGTGGCTGAAATAAAGAGTGCTATTTTTTACAGAAAGAGACCACGTTGCTTGTGCCATTGTGCAAGAATGCGAAGGTACATATACACGAATATATACAAGTCACATGACAAAGAAAGGTTTTTACATGAAAGGTATTTCAAATCTCGATGTTAGATACCTTGAGAAATGTAGATTTAACTGAATCCAATCCGATTACGTGTTACTATCATTCATTACAAATGGATAATACGATATTGCATTATAGAGAGGGTAATTATAGCTACCTGAAGGAGCAACCATATGTCCACTCTTTTAAGTTGCCGCCAAACCGAACGCGTAATTGTAACTCGCAAGAACACTGTGTACACAGCTTCTTTCTAAATTTGGAGAAGCGTAAGTGTGGTGAATGAAACAATATGAATGTAAGTCAGGCATGAAGTTGCACGGAGGAACCAACGTGAGACTTTATAATCACATGGTTGTTCATATATGTTATTTAATGCGTGATAGGTATTACCGCTTAAAAGGTGGTTTTGTATTTATAATAAAAACCGATCGTTTACATTTAACATAGAATATAAAAATAGTTTTGTCTGGGTAGCAACATAACTGTTGCATAGGGTATGTTGTTTAATGATAATACTATATGAAAATTCCTCGAGCCAGCTGACTTACACTATGGATAGTTTTTTAACAGTTATACAAAATCACCTTGAAACGGCAAAATATTTATTTACTATATATGTGTTTCCAGGGGAAAAGCCTGTTACAAAGTCTGTGTCTAAAAAAGAGTAAACTCGCTCCTTGTCGGACCAAACTGAATGTAATTAAGTTAACTACCTATGTACATTATTAGTGGAGTACTTGAATTAATATCAAATTGTAACCCGAGATGCTGGTGCCACACCTTATTACGTGACCACCCAGTGAGGGGTGAACACTCAAGGGGGCGTGATGTGATATACACCCTTGTGTTTGATTTGGTATACCAATTACGCCCGACCGACCATAAAAATGGTATATATAGATTTAACCCTAATCAGGTATCGTTTGATATCGTTAAATCTTCGAGAACGTTCTGTCAGACGAGTAAACGATAACTATTTAACAAGTCGGTAAATCACATCGAAAACCCAAGTTCTGGTCGCAGTGAGAAGCTCTGGATGCCTTCAGGAGGGTTCACCAGCTCTGCTTCAACAACGTTGACATGGGTAAGAAGCATTTTATTCTATTTTTGTACACCAAACACTTTTACAGATCTTACCAACGTCATCAACAGTCAAGGCAGACATCTTTCTTCAAGAAATCTGCCCAAAAGGAAAAACACTGAAATTGGTAAGTAATGTTTATGTGCAATGTCGTTAAATATAGTTCATTTATTGCATCGGCACTATTAGGTTGAGCTACGAACGCGAAAATAAACTGGTAAGGCGAATGTAGGGGTGAGGTCTTGCGTTGCGCTGGGTTTTTTTACCACCACCGACTGTGTTGCCAATTTAAATTTCGTTTCGGAATCTAAGCACGGTGCATGTTTTTTTTATCAAAATTTCAACATGAGCTAGGAAAGGAAGTTCGGAAGAGTCAGGGCTCTGCGAACGTACGCAGATTGTGTAGCCTTTATATATATGGCTTCGCGTGGCATTATTTTGGTGTTAATTGCTAGGGTTCGAGTTGGTGGGTGGCTCGGTGTACTCTGTGGTGCTAACAGTAGGCGTAGGGCTATAGACTACTAGGCAAGTTTACGAGATATTGCGCATGCGTGTGACGTCACTGCCCGCTCTCCCATTCATCTTTTCTTGAAACCACACCCGCAATTGTTTATGTCAACATGACCGACCAATGGGATTAACTGGATCAACGCTTGAAAAGGTAAGAATTTATGGCTAACCCTTGCCCAAAGCCAGCTGACCTTAATGACCGAAAAGGGGTTTTGGATCATAAAGACGTGTAAGTTTCCCTAAGACCGAAAAACGGGTGTTGGATCGTAAAGTTGTGTAAGTTTCCCTAAGACCTAGAACGGGTGTTTGATCGTAAAGATGTGTAAGTTTCCCTAAGACCGAAAACGGGTGTTTGATTGTAAAGATGTGTAAGTTTCCCTAAGTCCGAAAACGGGTGTTGGTTCGTGAAGCGAGAGTCACCAGAGCGTGAGACACGGTAACGGTATAACGAGACAGCGGTGGCGCTATAGCGCGGTAATTGAGCGGATGGTAGAGCTCGGGCTGCGCCCGGTAAACTGCATTGTTGAATTTTCTTCGTGAAATTCTGAAAGCCCAGGAATATTGCAAAATCTATATTAATAATTGCTGTTTCCAACTGGATACATATAAAGGTGATCTTCAAAATGGAACCGAATTTAGCATGAAAACAATATTGATAAAAGTAAGGGTTTGGCAAGGAGTATTATGGATAAGACCTTGAATAACGTATCGATACCAACCATATACATACACTACCAGGCATTGTTGGTATATGTATCCAGTTGGAAACAGCAATTATTAATATAGATTCTATGCACAAGCCAAAAGTTGAATGTTGTGATTACGACAGGTTGGGAGTGTCAGATCATAAGTACCTGGTAACTGTTTTGGGGACAAAGTGTCTAAAACATAATTTAGGATTTATTCATATTCAATGCATCTATTCTCAAATCTCACAAATTATCATCCTTGGTACATACCTTTTCAAACAAAATTTTGTGAAACAGGAATAATCTTGTGAAAGTAATAAGATGTTACTGCTCCCTGAGGTAACAAGATTATCAAAAACATTGACAAGAATCATTCATCACCAGTCAGAATGTGGATAAGGATTAAGGTACTTTGACAGAATCATTCATTCATAAAATCGTGAATGTCATTACAAAGCACATCGATAACAGAATTGCGTTGCAAAAATTGTAGTTGTAATACAGATAGGATTAAGCACTATGAGCAACGATGAGACATTCAAATCCACACTTGTCTGTCTGTTTTTATAAAGGTTCACATTTTGCTGTTGTGTTTTAGTTCAGTTTTATATCCATTTTGATATGTACTTAGAGGTGACAAATATTAAGTAAGTGAAATAGCCACAAGTTTCAAAACATACTTTACATAACTTGTTTACTTCAATATAATATATTGTGCTTACATTGGTAATTCATGTTTTATATAAAAATACACATTAATACTTATTTCTACTTATGTCATAGAAAAGCAATAACTGTTGACATTGGTTTGGGGAAAATGAATGTAATTTAATAGCCAACTGGATACTTTTTACATTATTATTTTAATTGCCCATTCAATCAAAAACAACACACACTTGTGATTCCTATGTCAATTGTTCAATATCATTTAAAAATATACACTTGGAAATAAAAGTTGGAATAATTACGTCAGCTTGGAATAATTACATGAGATAATACTGTTTTAATATCTTAAAGGTTTCATTTTTTTTTATACAGCAACATGCGAGCTCGACGGTAACATTGATGCAATCATGTAATCTATAGGATCTATGGCTACATGTATCTGAGAGAACTTGATTAATCTTGACAAATATTGTATGACTTATTCATCATTCTTGTTGTGAATTTCAACCAGTTCCGAACACTACATCTGTGGCACTGACAATATGGCCCAAAACATACAGTTTATGTTAAGTGGGAAAGACATTGTCACAATACTTAATGATAGATTATCATTTTGAAAATACATGACACTGATCTTATTGCATCACAGTTTTGTGAATTAAGATGTTTGTTTATGAATGGTTTTTTGTATTGCATTATTCATCAAAATTTAAAAAATCAAGTTTTCATTGACTTGACATTTTCAGTATTAATGTTTTGACTACACTAGTGTCTTTAGACTTTAAATACATGTCATTCTCATCTTACTGTCACTCTGTCTAACTCTGTCTATTAATACCTATATATATGCAACCAAATTTATCCAGTATTTAATCAGGAGATCAAAATACTGTGTTTCAATGTTTCACTTCGTAACCTGTAAACTGCACTAAATTGAATTTGGAAAAGAAAATGTGAACAGATAACCGTGCTCCACATTAAAAACATGTTGTGTTGTGTCTATACTTGTGGTAAGAGGCGACTAAACAATAAGTTCACTGCTGCATCCCAGCAACAGTGTTTTTGGAAACTGCTCATTAATAAGCCTAATTGATTGAATAGATGAATTTTGGCAAAACTCACAGGCATTTCTGTCCGTATAATTGTTTTTTTTATGTGCATGCATGTGGTTGCATGTTTAGTTTGTCCATGTATTACTGCATTAAAGCCAATATGGTTGTTGTGTAGAAACCCTCATTGCTTTCTTCTTAAACCCTGAGTAGTTTGGTAGCCAAGTGGTGAAAGCGTTCACACATCTCGCCAAAGACCCGGTTTCGATTCCCCACATGGGCACAGTGTGTGAAGCCCTTTTTATTTGTTGCATTTCATGTCAAACAGAAAACAACGACTGCCATGTTATGAAAATAATGTATGCCATGAAGACAAAAAATTATAGAATCTGTCTTATTCCCACTCATAAATGCTGTTCATTTTGAGATATCATTCTTATTTTTCTGCAATCCCAAAACAAGTGTCAGTTTCACAAAACCCATGCTTGCCATAAAAGGCGACTTTGCTTGTCTTAAGAGGCGACTAACGGGATCGGGTGGTCAGACTCACTGACTTGCATTGATGCTCATGATATCAATCTCTGGAATATATGGTCCAGACTCGATTATTTACAGACCGCTGTCATATAGGTGAAATATTGCTGAGTGGGGCACTAAACAACAAACCAAACCAAAACATATATTACTGTCTACATATCCTACTGGTAGGGAGTTATGTAGATTCTTATTTAGAAACCATTGGAGCTTAGTATCCACAATGCACATATATAGGTTACGTTATTGTAGTTTGTCCAGTATTATTAGTAAAGGATGTAATGGGATCATGCCATGTATGTCAAGACATTTCTTTGTACATTATATTTTGTAACACAAGTTTGTCTTCTTGTAAGTCATCTACATAACACATACCTTTTCTATACCAATCTTTCATAAAATCTACCTTTTCTATTAATCTGAATTGTTTACTTTTAACCAAACTATTTCTGGTGTTCCCTGTCATGATATAGCAGGAATATTGCTAAAGTGGTGTAAAAACATCATCACTCACCCACTCTTTAATCTCATTTGGACTGTAGTGTTTCAATGTGATTTTGTCTATTGATACAATGGTTGTAAGTGAGTAGTTTACATTGTGAGATAAATGTTTATTTTGTCTTTGCAAAGGTGACCAAACAACTGTGAAGAGAAGACTGGTCAAATTTGAAGACTTGATAAGCGTGACAGAATTGATTTCCCCAGGTACGTTTATTAAACATCAATGGAGAAATTGATTTTACCTTTTTTCAATGTGTCTAGCTAAATGCTTGGTACAGGCCTGTTGAATAAATTCAATGTTCGTCTGGTAGGCTTGTCTAATTTTGGAGGCATTGGGGATTTCTGAGAATGGAAATTGGCAATTGTTATATTTGTATGACTATCCAATTACATTAAGGTTGCGATTTATGTATTTTTCAAATATTTATTTGACATTTCCAGGACCAGTAAAGCTGCAAGATTTTGTTGGCCTGTCAGAAGTGGATGCTGCAATCCAAGGTATCACTTTTAGTGCTATCATGAAGATAGTAATCAATGAAATTTATTGGTATATGATTCCACATACAATATCATGTATTGCGTATTTCTGCGCTGTCCAGCTACATTTATGGAGAACAAATCACTAGATACTCCCCTCTCAAAAATATAGTTGTCATATATATGACGTCATCAAGTTGCGAGCTCATTTTCGAAAGGACGTCATGATAGAAGAAGTACGCTTTGATCTTCATTGTTTAAACAAGTCTATAGTTTATAGGTTACAAGTTAGTTATGCTATACATTTTATTTATTGTTGTATTTCAGTGGCACCATTTTCAAAGGAGGAACCTTATTCTGACAGACGGCCCTTGAGACTTGGTCCAAGTGAGTGCACAATTTATCCTCTCCTTTGGTTATTCTGTTATTGTGGTTTATTGTATATGTGTATATATGCTATGGTGGTGAGTCCAGCGGTAATGCTGCTTCAGAAATAGTTATGGTTTAAAATGATGTATTGCAGGGGAGAGGTCTAAGAGATGTGGACAACGAGAGGAGAAGGCAACAACGTCACAAGTTATAAAAGAAACTTGGATGACCAAGTGCTGTGTCAAAGACTGCATGAAGACACTGTCTCTTGAAGACATAACTCAACTCAGGAGGTCATTTTGGAGGAAGACCCAAACGAAACAAAGCCACTTCATCAACAGCCATTTGAGAGCAGTCTTCAGATATCAGGAAGAAAGACTGTCAGATGTTTGCTTTACCCTCGAGGGGCATGAAGTTTGCAGTGTGTGTTGGTGTGCCGTATTTAAGATCAGCAAATCCAGGTAAGTTAGACATTCCTGTTCTTGAAAAACCATAATGAGTGACATTCAGTAGACAAGTGTCAAGTGTAAAGATGAAATCAGTTACTACATTTTCTTGAAGATTTTGAAGTGATCTTTTTCTTGTGATTTGTCTATGTGGGGATTGTGTCAAGTACAATGGGTTTTTTTTAAATTTCTGTTTAGATTTTTCCATCATGGGAGAGCTGTGAAGGACTCTCTTCCACACAAGGGAGATCGAAGATCAGAACAGCACTATGATTCCAAGAAGTACCTGGAGGCAAAAGTGTGGCTGGATCAGTATTTCAAAAGGTTGGTTTCCAATTTTCTTTCAAAAAGCTTTGAAACAATGTAGACAAATCTAGGTTATGCGACTCATTCATGTTGCTATTGTACACGACACTACTAAGTATACCCTTAAAGGGGAAGTGTACACGCAAAAATCACTTTCTTTCTTTTTCTAAACAAAAAGCAATTTTAGAATTAATTAGTATCTGTGTTTGAAAATAGACACTCATTTTTTTCACAGTGAACGTAGGAAGCTCACAATAGTGTGAAAATGATATGCCGTTATGAGGCCTTCGTTTTTCGAGCTAAACAGGCCTGAGTTATCCCCCTTAGATTATGACGTAATTGGTGCCAATTCAACTGGGTCCCTGTCTATTCTCAACGCAAAAGATATCAAGTACCAGTTTGCGGTAAAACAACATGGTCTACGACACACTCCGGCGCTGTGATGAGTCAGCATAACACAATTATGGCTGGCATCTGAGACGCTAGAATCACAAAACTGTACCTACACCACGTGAAGCGGCTCTAACAAAGCATGATGACGTCATAATGTTTATCAATTGGCACCAATGACGTCATATTGCAAGGGGCATAAGCCATGGTGTTTTTGTTATGGAAATATAACACTTGGTTAATGTGAAAAATATAAATCGTTTTAATGCAAAAAATATGTTAATTAAATATGATGTTTTTATATTTTTGTCTATGACACTTCTATGTTAACACTTTTAATGTGGAAAAAGTACAAGAAAAATAGGTTCATTTCCGTGTGAACTTGCCCTTTAAGTTCATGTTTATGATGCTGTAATATGTGTATTTGCTTGGGATCGACTTGTCATCATATTCCAATGTGGATGATGCTCATGATGTTGATCATTGGAATGTCTGGTCCAGACTTGATTATTTACAGACCACCATCACGTAGCTGGAATATTGCTGAGTGCAAACAAACAAACATGTTTTTTTGTCACAATGCGGCTGCTGTTATACATTTTTGGTGTTTTTGGGTGGAATGGATCCCAGCTGTTGGGGATGTAACGATACAGTATTCCAGGATAGGATACGATCATGATCAATCATTACCATCATCAAAGGACATAAAAATTAGCCCAAATAAAACAATGCTGTAGTGGGGCTGTAGTGGTTTGAGATAACACACATGATGTAATTCTCATCATTGAATGCTATACATGTGTCAGGGATAAATGTTTCATTCAAACATGTAAACCAATAAGAGAATGTATTAGTAGATAGCACTACCCTTTTTGTGGATGCCTGGTGTCATTTTTTTCAGTGATCCATTCACTGATATTCAATGATATAATTTTCATCTCCCTTTTTGGCCTTTTGCTTTTTGTTTGGGCAAACACCTAGTTTTACGCCACTTTTAGCAACATTACACCAATATTGCGGCAGGGACATCAGCATTGAGCTTCATACATTGTACCCATCATTGGTGTTATGAGCAAAAGCTTTTTAACCCCTTGGCTACCTGACCATTTCCACCTACTTTAAAAGAATTCTTCTTGATGGCACACTTATGTGTTTTTGTGAGTGTACATTTCCATACCATCTCAAACATGGTATACATTTTCTTGAAAATTGGATTGCTATGGGTGCTGAGTTTCTATATTCATGAGATCAACTTTGCAGTAGATAAATACAAAAGTTTGTTTGCAGACATGGTGACCACATGCCACACAAGACTGAGATTCAGCTGCCATCATGCCTTACAAAGGGGCAGATCTTTGAGATATATGTTGAAGATTTTAGCAGTATAGGCAAGCCAACTATAGGATATAGCCGTTTCAAGGAGCTCTGGAGGGAATTCTTCCACTCAGTGAAAATACTGAAGGTATGGTTTTACTGTCAGAGGCATACCAAGTACCAATTTGGAATAGTGTCAACATTTTGCTTCATGATACCGTGAGCAAAGCTGCATCTGGAGTTTTCCAGAACATTAAAGTACATTATTATGACTGTTTGAAAGATATTGTATCTGTCAAATGTCTTGTGTACAAATTGTTAAAAACTATGAATGTATGATATAAAACTGTATGAGTGTAATTTGTGTTCTTGTCATTCCAGTCCAAGGACTTTACACAGTGCTCACTGTGCATCTTATACAGAGATGCCCTACAAAGACGAAACTTGGCAAAGGAAGAGGTTGAGTCCTTAAAAGAATCAAAACAGGGACACTTAGCTTTGCAAAGGTTTGCTTTCTTTCTGTAATAGATGTGTAGAGGTTATATGTAATGGGGATTAGGAATCTGATTTGGGATCATGAGAAGATTCCAAAGAATAAACACATGACTAAATGTGGGCAACTCTTCCTACATGAAGGGACCACTAACTACATTGTGATTGTTAATAGCTTCAATGTTAGGTATCACCACTACCTGACTAGGTACTGTTTATTTCAATGTCAAAATACATTTATATCAATAATTCACATGTTTTTATTACAATTAATTTATGTTCACAGATTACTTCGAGAAAAGTACTACAAACACGGGACAAAGCAAAGAGGTCACCATCAAAATATGTCTCCCTCAATATTGACAACATGGACCAGAACAAAACAAACCTTCCTGTCTTTCCGGATCAATCAAAGGTACATGTAAAAAGAACTTATTTAACCTAAGGCTCCTTTAACCACATTGAAATTCACATTTCTGAAACTAAATATCATGAATGAAATTAAAATTAAGTGTAAAATAAATGTTGATATGGTTCCTGCACATACTAAGTCTGTTCTTACAGGTATTAATTAACAGTCAATGTTTGTGACATTTCAGACTGATGTCAGCTTAGCGCATGTCAAGCACCATGTGACAGGTGTCGTAGATCATGGAAACCAGGAAACCCATGCTGTCATCTGGAATTCCTGTATTCCAGGTGATGCAAATGTCACCTGCACAGTGCTATTAGATGTCCTCCATAGGATTGCACAGGTAATACTAATAAATATTTTCAATATCTCTCGTGTCATTTAGACAATTGTGGTTATAATATTTTACAATGTAATGGTTCTTGTATGCCTCTGATAATAATTCCTAGTTTTGTTTATTTACTTTACAGGTAATATAAAAATAGTATTTATTTAGATAAATATTAATTTCAGATGAACCATGGACAACTGCCAGAAACTTTATACTTGCAAGCGGACAATTCTCCAAAAGACAATAAAAACAAGACGGTCTTGTATTTTTTGGCATTGTTGGTCAAGTTAAAAATCTTCAAAAAGGTATGTGCTTTTTAGATATATTTTTTTTCATATACAAATGCTATTGATTTTCAACAGTGGATTTTTCAATGTGACAAATGTGACAGTGTCACAGGTAACACATTTACACCCAATTTTTTTTCGAGATTTTATACATAAAACTGACCCTATAATATGCAAAATTGAATGTTCTGTCATAGGAAAGACTGCAACTCACTATTTATACAAACGTGCAAATTGGCAGTAATCAAAGATCAGACCAATGATTGGAAATGAGCCACTGACATACAGGGTTTCAAATTTACATTCATTTTCTAATCGGTGACTAGTAAAATCAGGAAGGACCAGTACCATTTCTTTGTGTTTTACCATTAGGTACATGGCAACTCTGCAGCAGATCATTTATGTGAACTTATATCAATTAATTTCTAAGTCTTATATATGAATGACTACATTAATGGACATTCAAAATATATAAATGTAAAAGCCTTTGAAAAAAGGATGTATTTATTCCTAGAGGCTATACTAGACAATTCAAAGTAAATGCTGAAATCACATGTGGTTAATATTTTTACAATTTATGTAAATTGTTTTAAACCACATTAGAATTGTTTTGAAGCAAAGGTATTTCATGTCCAATTGCTCATCAAGTGGAAACGAATCTGCAATGTTGAAACTTGAAAAATGCACAAGATTGATTTTTCTCTCAATATACTCAACATATTCAATATTCTCAAGTCTGTATTCTGTAAATAAACAAGTTTTGATTTGTTTTCATAGTGATAATACTATTTTAAATTCTATTTTCAGGTGAAACTTTCTTTTCTCATGGTGGGACACACGCATGAAGATGTGGACCAACTGTTTAGTGTATTTGCAAGAGAGCTAAGACAGAAGCCTGCAAGAACACGCGATGCCCTCCTTCAAGTCCTTGCCAGTACAAATGATCCAAGACCAACAACGACTGCACTGGAAGGGGTTTGGGACGTTAGGCAATTGTTTATGGACTCGGATTCCCCAAAAGGCCACAAGGAGACACATGTGTTTGTGTTTCGGATGTATGGATCCGAGGTCTGCATGTATTACAAAGATTGGCCAGTGAAAAGTGAACAGTATAGGATGTTAACATTGGATGTCAATGTTGACCCATCTACACTGACACCAGTCAGACTGGACAGGCAAAAGGTAGACGACACCTGTAAGGCCATGGAGAAAGACTTGGCCAAATGGGTGTCTTCTACCAGGTTGTCTGCAGAGGATAGCTTGTGGTGGATGTCCTACCTTAGAAAGATGGGGGACATCCGGACACCCACCATCAAGCTATCAGACTTCAAGCCCTTCATGCCTGCCCCAAGGGAAGCAACAACCCTCCCAACTAAAGTTCAAGAGGCAATAGAGAAGAACAATGATAGACTGCAAAAACAATCGAAGGTAATTTCAATAAATATTGCATTTCTTTTGAAATATGTATTGTGATGTGTTATATTAGGGTTAGTCAGCATTACTGACATCCCAACTTCCATGAGGTTACTTTTATACTTGTATAGATGCACAGTGATTTGCCTGTCATTTTAATTATGTTCTCATATTCTTTACAAAAAATTATTTTCATTACTTTCAGATCACTCTGACAAAGCACCGAAGACAAGCGTCAGTATCCGAACAATAAAGAAGGAGCAGCAAGTATCGCTGAAATCTACATGTTTTGTCTAAGCTATGTGGCTGAGATATTGCTGCGGATTGCATTGGAGGAGTTTTGTACTTTGTATGTTTTTGTATCTTAGTAAAGCTGTGTATTTAGAATTGTATATATAAAAGATGAATTGTGCACAATGAAATTTATGAAACAATATATGCAGTTGTATCGAAAAATTGGTTGTGTTCTATATTTTCTTTCTGTGTCTGAAGTTAACCTATTGAAGATGGTCACTGAAATTCTCATAATAATTAAGATTATAAAAAGGTAAGCTCAGGGTTCAAGGATTTGTACTGTCTAGTATACAAACGTATGAGGCCAACATATTGTTCCAATTTTTATAAATGATAAAGTTATATAAAGTAATGATAAAGTAATGATAAATTTGGTAAATAAGATAAATATCTTCAGTTGCTGAATTCAATTGAAACTCTCCAAAGATTGATGCTGGATATTGCTGCAGAAAAAAATTCTGCCAGAAATTTCTGCAGTAATGCATTTTCTGAGCCAATTTTTGAGCTTATGAACATGTGAACACACTGGGACAGACATTATTTGGATTCGTCTCCTCGGGAGCTTTCCAGTGATATAAAACATGTTTTTGTAGCTCGCTTCCTTCTGTGTGGTCAAGTTCGGACTCCTGGCCATTCCTAAGTTGTCCCGCCCTGCCTTCTAGGATAGACCCTTAACCTTTTTTCGTTACCATCACCCACTCATTCCCAAATTAATTGTCCCAAATTTTGATTAATTTTTACCCTGTGTCGTATAGTTGTTTAGTTGAAATCCAAAGAATATCAAGATGGTGAAGATTTTAACGGAAGAGTTGTTTTTCCCTGCCTAATGGCTGAGGCAATTATTGGTGACGAGTTTTAAATCGTTTTCAGCTTACTGATGTAAACGTCTTGTACATTTTGAAAATAAACTGATGGGAAAAAACTTTATTTATCTTGTTTTCCGTGGTAAAATTGGCCACCAGTAGCCATGGCTCTTTGAATATCAGCGTACTCCAAAGAAGTGGGGCGTTGCTCTTAATATCAACCACCAGTTTGACTGTTCCAGACTCGAATAACTACAGGCCGCAGTGTTGTAAAGTAAATATTGCAGACTGCTGTGTAAAACAACAGAGAAGAGGCAATCATACATTTTAACGGCACAAGCTTTTAAGTCACTTCATTCAAATAAACGAAGGCTACAAGTAATTTATCTTGACTTGTGCATTCAACCAAAACATAACACGTCAAAATGCTCCTCATTGTACAAGACAAAGCTCGAAACAGCACGAGCAGCAACATGTGGTCACATGACAGCACATAAAACGGTTACACTAGTCAAATGACAACGAATCATTATCTGTTATCTCGCTTCCGGGAAAGTTGAGCTCTTTCCCAGAAAACCTACACGCAAAACAGAAACAACAGTTTGTTTGCATGGTATCACGAGGGTGCAGTGACAGAGTAAGCTAGCGATGCCGAAACGGCGAGGGGGGCGACGACGCCCGAAATTGGAACGGGTGTACGGGTGGTTTCATTGTAAAAAGTGCAGACGAGGCTGGGAGAGTTCTCATGTATACTGTATAGAGGGGACTTTGAAGGTACGTGTTGATCTATGTATCTACCGACATGTGTATGTATTTATTGACAACTTATTATTGACGGGATTTGCAGATTTAAAGCTATTTGTTAACACACTCTTTTTGATAATGACACTTATTAATAGAGAGGTGGGCGTGTCACAGTGACCTTCGTTATTAGCTGGCTGCATTCGCACTATGCACCATTAAAGGTACATTCTCGTGTTTTTAATTATAAAATAATTATTGTAATAATCTACATAGGAGAATAAATCCCGGAATAGGACATTATAGTACTGCCCTGGCCCGCTCTGTGTAGAGTAAAATAGATTTATCATAATAACTTGACTAGAATCTGTCTCCAACACGGCATACCAATGTTGATGTGCAACAACTACCTGCCAAGAATCAGGCTGGGTAGGAATACATTTACTGTCACACCTAGGCTTATATGACAGGTGTCCCCGTCCCCTAAAACGCCGCAATTCGCTGCCACTGGGCACGCCCGAAGCGGAGAAACCGCATTATCTGTGGTTCGAGAAGGGAGAGAACTCCGTTTGCCTAATCGAAACTAAACGCACTTGTTGTTGAGAATATGAACTACGTAAACAAACCCGCATTACGAACTGCTATTTTGTCTATTGAAAACAAGTATTATGACTTATAATTGGATTAGAATGTACAAATGTGATGACGATACAGCAGAACTCACTTCTACGAACCACGCCAAACTAGGTCGTGGGGTCATTAATATTCATGAGTTATTCCTTTTATGGAACAAGTTCTCGGAAAGGTTTGAGGCTTGTATCATGTCCAAGATGAAGTCAAGAGTAGACATATTTTCAGGCTTATATCGCCACCAAAACGTATACTGGAAAAAGTAGAATGAGTGATGTTGCCTCTGTAAATTTAAATTGAAGCAGATCTAATTAAGATTCTTGCTTTGTAACTGTTTTTACAAGTAGTCAGCTGTGATGACGTTATTCAAACTTCAAAGACTTTGTGTGCCTTTCGTGGAATTAACGTCACACTAAATAATTTATAAAGACATTTCCCATCAATATTACAAAATGAGAATAATATATACCCATTCAAAGTAATGACAAATGTGAGCCCAATAACCTAAATGATTTAGTCAACCCAATGAAGCCCAGCGATTTACAAATGTAGGCCCACCTGTTTCGATCACTATCAAACGGGAACAATGTGGGCCACATTTTAGAAAATGGTTATATGTAAGCCATGCTAATGAAGCTTAGCGATTTATAAATGTTGTCCCTCCTGTTGCAATCACTATGACGGAAGAACGTCTGCCCACATTTAGGAATCGATTATCGTCACTAATTAAACAACCTAACGAAGCTAGGCGATATACAAATGTGGGCCCAATTGTTTCGATATTTAACGCATTCAAACATTTAATTAAGAATACGTTTTACCTTAGGGATAAGCTGGGCATTTAAAAGCTGGACCAACAACGTACATCGTGACTGACGCCATTTCTCGCAAACACGAAAACAACGGAGATAGCTCCCGTTTGAAATTAGAGTGACCTCCCTTTCCCAATATGAACCACTGATAATGCGGTTTCGCCCCCGAAATCTAGGATTGTGGGTTCCAGAACAGGTGGCCCAGTCATCTAAGACGCAGCAATTCGTTGCCACTGGGCACACGAGAACGTGACCCAGGATTGTGGGTTCCAGAACAGGTGGCCCAGTCGTCTAGACGCCGCAATTCGTTGCCAATGGGCACACCAGAAACCTAGGATTGTGGGTTCCAGAACAGGTGGAAAAACTGATGGCCAAGTTGTCTTGAGATGGCTTTACTTAAATCTCTCTCATGTTCAAATATAAGAGAAAAAACTTCTGAAAATGTCTATAATTTACAAACGTTACACTTTGTTCTGTTGTAAGTAAGAAACATGGAAGCGCTGAAAGGTACATGGCCAAATTTTCATTCACATGAATACGTATGACAACTTTCACAACGAATTCAAAGACTGTCCCAACCCCATCATGGATACATGCAAGCAGACAGGAACTATTCTCTGACAAAATCTGGCAACAGTCGCTAACTTTAAAAATTTTCAAATTGTATCCGTGTGTGTTGGCAAAATAAAGTGGATACCCAATTTCTGTTTAGAACAGAATAACAGGTCTTCGGTGTCATGTTATGCGAACTAAATGCGGCAGTAAGACATGTTTGGTCGCATTAATAATCATTGCATAAATACATCACATGACGTTGGTCAACACTGTAAAAGTGTTTACATCTTAAAGACAACCCTAAACACGTTCCTTGACCCATACTTTTGACATGATTAGGATTAGGATTAGGTGTTTGGGGTCTGAATGTGGGAAAGACCCTTATACCCCCCTTGAAAGTCATTGTTTGGTTATTTAAAAAGGGTCCCTTTCTATGGGTTTTTAGCGGTTAAAGGGGATGCAATAGTGTAACAGTAAAAAGTGTATCGGAGGAATACCAACCTCCACCCTCGAGGATCTTGACTTCTGATCCTTCAATCAACCACCTGTGCCACTGAGACTGTAGCCCTCACAAATGTCAAATTTCATAGTCACCGTCACCTAAGCTTGGTCTATTTGTACATTAATATTGTATTAAAAATTCTGGTAGTATATGCGGTGCGAAAGTGCCCTCATCTGATTTGCACATCTAATTTAAATATATATTACACACACACACACACACACACACACACACACACACACACACACATATATATATATATATATATATATATATATGTTATCCTTGTTTTCCTTAAAGCTCAATGTTATGACCTTTATTGTAACATGCATGTTTAAGTTCGGAATGTGTTTAGATTATTAGGATAATAGACAATGATATGTACACAATGACTAAACATGTGTAAATTTTGAACAATAGACGTGTCTAAATTCGAAATGTTATTTAGTATTAAGCATGTCCTAGAAAATTCTTGAAAACAATAATTATACTTCAGACTGATGAAAAAAAGAACATGTCTGCCACAAAGATGGCACTATGAATACACAGTGCCTTTCAGAAAGTGGTCAAATGGAACAAATGTTATATACACCCACACACCCTGGGTTCGACTCCCGGATGTGACTTAAATAAAAAGAGCTCGAATTTGTACTTCACTGAGAAAGTGTTATCCCAAATATAACATTTGTTAAAAATGACATTGTTGGAAGCTGTTGTTCTTTAAAACATATTCCAACTCACAGTTTTAATAACAAAAATATTTGGTTTTGCAGCTGTAACTGAAAAAAAATATTGAATCTCAAGACAAAATCTCTGTAACCCCGTGATATCACTGAAATACCGTTCACAGCGTCAAACCAAACTCACTCACTTTCAAGTGATGTAGATTATTTTTAAATGATATTAAAGTTATGAAATATATCCCGACATTCTCCATTGTTGCAGGTTGTTTATCGTCAAGGATGTAAGCATGTGACGCCTTCATTTTCCCATACCAGACAGACTACCTCATCTGTTCCAAATGTGGGGAACAACAGTGCCAATGTGACTCCTACGACGACGAGGATGATGCATACGACTCCGACGACGATGGAGACTTACGAACATCCCGGAGTGGCCGAGATCGCCATGTTGATGCACAGAAGCCACATCTTAAACATCTCTGTCAGAAGTGTCAGGCAGGATACTTGTGTGCAAGGGCGTAGGGCGGGGGTCGCAGTGTCTAGCACGACTTTTGACCTTGACCTTTATTGTCCGTTGATAGCAAACGCTATATCTGGGCCGTATGAACGAATATGATTTGGGTTATCAGATGGATGAAATAAATGATTTGTTTATACGTTTTATTGCCTTTTTCCTGGGTGACTTACAGAGATATTTCAATTGATGATCTTAAAAAAAGTCCCTTCATTAAAATTACCAGACTGGAAGACTATTGAAAATTCATTTAATAATCATAGACAGATTTTACTTTGATGACGAGAAGCTAATTAACACCAAGTCTGTTATTGAAATGTACAATATTTTACATTAGTATAAACAATTTTGCTAACTTATTTTTATTTTCGAAGGTATGTACCTTGATACGTTATATTACGTTTCCTTAAGAGCCCAGATGTATTCCCTTGAACAGTATTTATTATAAGATAATTAGTTTCCCTTTGACATTCTAGCGATTATTTCCATAATATTCTGTACGCTAGTTTTTTTGTTAATTTACAAAAATGTGTTTTGTATAACGCAGCTTGAAACAATATTTAAGTTATTTTATGGTGTCTCAGTTTCATGTGAGATGAAAACCAAAGTGATGCATGTCTCAGATGTTGACAAATAAGTAAACACTCGATCACGGGGATATGACGTTGGCAAACCAAACCCCAACTAAAACTTACGACCACAGGACTCCTACTCGGTGAAGTAATGGTATGATGTACACACATGCTGCTTCTAACTAATACACATAAGTCGCGTTAAAAAAACAGACGGGGCCCTAATAAATATCGTCCACCTCTCGCGCAAACACATGCACAGAAACTCATTACCTACCCCGAACTTAAACCCTAATACCGTTTATTATCGACATACACCTGAATTTTATAAGGATAGCCCCCCATCCAGTTTGATAGAATTAACTGAACACACACCACAATCACACTCTTTGACGTTTAAGCGTTAACAAAAGACAGATATTTCAAAATAAGAATATAATTTTATTATGATATAAGAATCCCCGGAAGATGTTGAAGTGTACCAAAAAAATACATTATAAAATGTTATACATCATGGTATCTCAACTCGCCTGTTGCCATGGTTAATAGGGCGTGTGATTGATTCCAGGTTGTCGTACACGGCCATGCTGATGGAGTTGCCTTGTGTAGGTGACGTCACAACGACGTGGGTTGCTCCCGATGGAGGCGTCAACATAAACACAGGACGATGGGAGGAGGAGACGGTGAGATCAGTCAGGCTCTCGCTGTTAGATAGCGTATCCATGAAGGTTGCCCCTCACACCCACTGAAAGTGACTCCTACCGCCTCGAAGCATGTTTTTTTCCCGCGAGATAGTCGTAGCCTAGGTCGTAGCAAGCAGCATGACGTCACATGGTCCTTCCACAAAGGTCTGATGGCGTGGTTGAACCATTTTATATAACCATACGCGCAGGTATGGTGCTAAGGTTGTTCCAATTTGTACCATGGTTTAAGTCCACCACTTTGACTTAGGCGTTTTCCAGAGCGCAGGTGGAGCCACTGACGGTGGTGTTGAAACGGGGAAGAGGTACGCCATACACGTATTTGCCGACCCTCTCGTTGCAGGCGGACTATTGATGAGGCTGTGGACGCGGCTATGAATGTAAGGACGGCGACGCTGAGAAACCTGTGTAACCAAGGACGGGGTTCCCCTACTACATCACACTACCACCACTAAATAGTCCACTCCCTGTAAGCCGTTTCGTGCATAACGTTGCTTGCCACGCCTGTAAACACGACTTCTACCATCCACACGGCGAAGCATAAAACGTGACTCGTCAGTAAACCAAACTTGTCACAATCACAGCTGTGGCCATACTCTGTGACCTTGACGATGCAGGCTCGTCAAAATGACACCTCGAACTGGTCGTCTAGCACGAATACCTACAGCGCTTAAACGGTTCGTCACTATCTGGGCTGATATCATACGCAGTCGTGGGCCCACTTGCACAAAACGACCTTAGCGCTGCGACTATTGTAAGCCTATGTTAAAGTATGGGCGTTACGATCATCTGAGTGCTAAGATCGCTCTGTGCAAGTATTGCCGTAGTTGTAGCGGTGGTCATGGTGTCTTTCACGCAAGTGACGTAGCCGTAGAAATCTGTCCTGTGCTCTAGTAGTGACACGTGGTCGACCGGATCTGGGAAGGTCACGTGTTGCCCCGTGTTTCGTCTTCAAACGGTTTCACAGTAATGGTGCTTGGTGCTACGTTGAAAACCCTGGCTTCAGCTGAAGATGATTCTCCTCTTTGCAGTCGGCCTATGTCGTTGTTGCGTTCGGTCAGTCGTGGCATGTTTTTGCTGTTCACTTGCTGTAAAATTGTGATGGCATGCATATGAAAACCCAACGTTTTTATAGCCCAACAAATGATATTGTACGTGCATGTCATACTGATGTGTTTCGGCGCCAGGCTCTCATCTGGTTGTACTTTTCACCAAATTGCTGCAGTACCTCATCCTTTCCACACAAATCAATCCCAATCCACGCAGATAGGACCAATTAAGTTTGCGTATTAATTTAGTATGGATGTAGGCAACACTCTGTCAAACATGAACGATGTTACTACGTTTGCGGTTTTTTTCAGAGTCTACACCCAACTGTTGGGATGTATGCCAGTGTTCTGAACAGGTACAATTTCGTATTATTAGATGCTTGTCAAAGGTTAATTTGGTTTCAACACTGAATGTCTTAATTGTTCTTGAGGGAATTAGGTATGGCAGTATAAGTTTAATGTTTAATCTGTTTCTGTTGACTATTTCAATCTATATTTGGTTTAGAAACATACATTGTTTGTAAACAATTTAGACGTAGTTCATACCGTTGATATATGTTAATTGTTATAGTTGTAAGTATGCCAAGAGACCATAGCATTTGCGTATATGCAATACATTGGATAAACTGATTATGAATACCATTTATTAATATACAGGACATATGGTGATGTTTTCTTGCCGATAGTATCATATATTTAAAATATATATCTGTTACTCGATAGAATTTTAATATGCGACAACAGTGCAAAACATGCTGTAGACGCAATGAGTCCTTTTAGATCATTATGTAAGTAAAAAACCAACCTTCCCTGTGAAACATACAGTCTCAAAAAAAATAATATTGGTATAATTAAGTCAGAGTCAGGAAATGTAGTCTATATATAATCGAACTACACCGATAATAATATCTTCTAATCATTTGAAAATGAACTCTGCAATTTCCTAGTTCGATTGTTCCTTAATCATAGCTAACTTTTAAGACAAAACATCATATATATGGCGTACCACTGCACACCACAGAGGCTTATACATGTCGGAGGAAGGTACCTTGACCATTCTACTTACGGAATGGATAACTCAACACAATGGAGTAGACACTGGTCATTGACGTCAATTTAGGTAAATATTAAGAAAAGGACGCAAAAATACGCTAAATAGTCCTTACCCTTACTTACTACTACTAGCCGTGAGTTGAAAGGTTTGATATTGTTTTAATTTAGATCTTGCATAGGTAGATATCCAATATGCCTGCCATATGTACGTCTCCATACAGAGGCGCGATCTGTGGGGTGTCATCGTAAGAGTTCACCTTAACTGCATCTAAGTACTGTGCACCAACACATTAAAAAACTAGTATTTTTAATCTCTTCCATGTGTCAATTTGAACAAAGGTAAAACTGTCACAGTTCACTAAAAATGAATTAGCAATAGCTGAATATATGTCTCTGTAATATATTACTTAATCATAAAACACGAACAAATTTAAAAATAATTTTAATTTTCATAATAGGACTTACTTTCTTCCCGAAATGTTAAAAATCCGTCCCATTACGGTATTTACATGTATGTACATCATATTAGATAAACATGAGCATGCATAATTGATTAATGTCGCTTTCTCAGAAAAATATATCAAGAATTATTTAACACGATTTGACGTGTTGGACGCACCGGAACCTTCATTGTGGTAAGCGTCGCCACTTAACATGTTAACCCCCACCACCAATATTGGCAAAACGTGTACATCAATAGCCATGGACCCTAGTTTACGAGTTTCTTCAAACGTAGTTGCATATGGAATGTTTTCTTGCCGTATCGACGTGACCGAATTTGTGGCTAGTATTTCTTACGCAACATTCATGATGCGAGTCGAGGTAATTCTTTATGATTTATCAATCGTAAATGCATTACAATAATAGCTGTACAGCTATAGTATCTAAAAGTCTAACGGTTCGAGGACCTTTTCAGAAGGCAAACTCTCTTGCGATCTGAACATTGGTGAACAGGTATTATTATGGAGGTAATAACAGATGAGTGTTTTTAAGTTCACGAAGAGTGATGAGGAGATACACCTCCTCTGTTTTCAATGGATAGGTCATTTTAGTGCTACATGTAACTTTGGCAGTACTCAATTCATTTTGAAACCGCACGCTTAGGATCTACAGGTAACACGCCTCCACTCCACTCCATGGACAGTCTTAAATTGGAATTATTTGTGGTAGAGCAGTATGAGTCAAGCCCTGCGTCCAGTAAATTTCGACAATTTCTTTGGAGACATCAGTACTGCTGCGTGGCGTCAACCAACACACGCTTACTTTTTATGAATCATGTGGGAGTGGCTGGTGCTGCCGGTGGGTCGGGATATGCTTACCCTTTTCGTGAACACCAGGTGTCATCATTGATTTTCAGTGATCCATTCATATAATTTTCCGAGTACTTTTCGGCAGATAATCGAGACTGGTTATTCTCTGTCGTTGATGTTCCATATTTAGAAACGGCTACTCACAGACTCATCTATAAAGTGAGTGAGTGAGTGAGTGAGTATGGTTTACGCCGCTTTTAGCAATATTCCAGCAATATCACGGCGGGGTCACCAGAAATGGGCTTCACACATTGTATCCATGTCGGGAATCGAACCCGGGTCTTCGGCGTGACGAGCGAACGCTTTAACCACTAGGCTACCCGACCGCCCCTCATCTATAAAGATGACAGGTACTGTCATGGCAGCCATAATTAACGTTTAGTCCATGCACTTTGTCAAATATGATGCAGATATATATTCATCGGATGGGCTCAGAGTCATATTAACTTTCACACGACACTGGTGAACTATTGTCAATGCTGTGTTTACATATTGAACTAAATAATCTATCAGTTATACACAAGAACGCAGTTTTGAATCAAATATGAAGTAACCTCTAAGGATTCTCAAGTGTTTGTTTCTTTTATATCTTTAGCTCCGTGTCATTGTTTATATAGGTGACGATGAAAGTAATAAAACGCTTTAGAAGACAAAGTTCCTTCACACAACACAACATACTTACCCTAAGGCACGCAGACTTACAACATGACAGAATTCCAGTTTTGCAGTATTTATGTGATAGTTTAGGTAACATTAACATCTGTTGTTTGCTATATATTAAACATAATTTAGCTCCTTTTGCTTCGTTAAAATATGAAACATGTTAAGTATATGTTTAAAGACGCCTTGAATTCCAACATTTTTATAAAACAGTTAGTTACAATAATAAGGATACATTGTTCCTTAGGGTAACGTTTTGCAAGAAAATTCCAAAAACATATTTTAGGTGAATGTTCATTTCCGCGACATAACCCACTAGCTGTTCAATATTTGTTATGATATTTAGCATACACATCAGGCAAGTGATTATTCATTGTTACTTTCCTAAGGCAACACGTCGGACTTAATATGTGGAAATGAGGGTATGGTTCATTTCGTTGGTATAGGCTGCTCAGTATTAACTATGGAACTTTGTGTACAGATCTGACAAGGGCCGAACTGCATATATGAATCGAAACTATTGTTTACGTTTTCAAGGCAACACGTTGTCTTTGTGACGCCGTTTGCTATTCATTTTCAGATTTTGCGTTGCAAGCAACAAGTTGGATTTCGAATCAAGTACAGGTTGGGATCATGTACGGAGCATAACTCATAAAGCGTTCAAAAATTTTCATATAGATCAGGCAACCACTAAAATGGGGCTACTGCTATTCAAGAGACTCAACATACGCTATACGTGTTGCTAATGCTACAACGGACCCTGAACGTGGTGCCAAGGCTGTTATCAGTTATTGATATTCAGGTCACACAAACAAGATGAAAATACACGTATTTCATACATTTCGACTTTGTGAGAGAGATAGCAGCTTAAAAAAACAACTCGGGCAACCGAAGCTGAAAGAACTTTAGCGAATATTGCTGACTGCCAGTTTAAACAGATATGTATATATATTTGTGTAGTTAGCAAAATGTCTTCTATTTCCATACATATGTCAACCCGTATGTTGACAGGGAAATTAGCTCAGATTGGAGACGAAGAATACGTTGAGTCCAAACTTCTTTTAGTTGGCAATAAAAACACAAATACAGTTACCAATAGAAATATGTCGAGGGGTGATTCCAATTCTACTATAAGTCCAGTCCAGCAAGCAAGCGTATCCCACTCGCGGCAGTACATATACAAACAGTAGAGATGTAAACGTGTATGTACGCTATTGGACAACAATGGACAGACAAAGAGTCAATGGCGTTGCCCTGGATATGGGACTTAGGATGTGATTAGAGACATGGCCCAGGGGAATATAGTTAAACTGTCATAACTTGAAATGCTGTGTTAGACAATGGCACAATTGACCGCTGTTACGCGTGAATGACATCATGTTAAATAGTCCAGATTTCCTAAAAGATATGTAACTCAACACTGTTCAATAGGAAAGTATTTCAGAAGCTATAATTCTTAAAAGATAATACCTTTTCCAAACAGAGTGCTATTAAATCACTCTGTGACAGACACTTGATATGATTGGAACACGTCCCATTTTAATTCTGGAAACCCAAAAGTCCAGAAACTCAACGGTCTTTTCCCAGTCTCGGTCAAAGGTATTTACAAAAATAAGCATGCTGTTTTCATGGGAACATACTAAGGAAGAAAAAATGAAAAAAAAAGAAGTTAAAAAACTCAATATTTACACCATCTCGCCCATGGGCGAGAATATTTTCCTTTACTCAAAACTAATGTGTTTGTTTCGCAAATACTTAACTTGTATTCCATCAAGTATCATACACAAAATTTAACTCATTTTAACTTAATTCAACGATTTTATAGCGATATTGAAATAGTTCGCCCATGGGCGAGAATATTTTCCATTATACAAAACATGTGTTTGTTTCGCAAATATATTTTAATGCATTCCTTCAAGTATCATGACACAAAATTTAACTCATTTTAACTTAATTCAATGATTTTATAGCGATATTGAAAATTTCGCCCATGGGCGAGAAAAAGGCTTGGCCCATGGGCGAGAATATTTTCCTTTACACCAAACTCATGTTTTTGTTTCGCAAATACATAGATGTATTCCTTCAAGTATCATGACACAAAATTTAACTCATTTTAACTTAATTCAACGATTTTATAGCGATACTGAAATTGTTCGCCCATGGGCGAGAAAAAGGTTTGGCCTATGGGCGAGAATATTTTCCATTATACAAAACATGTGTTTGTTTCGCAAATATATTTTAATGCATTCCTTCAAGTATCATGACACAAAATTTAACTCATTTTAACTTAATTCAACGATTTTATAGCGATATTGAAAATTTCGCCCATGGGCGAGAAAAAGGCTTGGCCCATGGGCGAGAATATTTTCCTTTACACCAAACTCATGTTTTTGTTTCGCAAATACATAGATGTATTCCTTCAAGTATCATGACACAAAATTTAACTCATTTTAACTTAATTCAACGATTTTATAGCGATACTGAAATTGTTCGCCCATGGGCGAGAAAAAGGTTTGGCCTATGGGCGAGAATATTTCCCATTATACAAAACTTAGGTGTTTGTTTCGCAAATATATTTTAATGCATTCCTTCAAGTATCATGACACAAAATTTAACTCATTTTAACTTAATTCAACGATTTTATAGCGATATTGAAATGGTTCGCCCATGGGCGAGAAAAAGGTTTGGCCTATGGGCGAGAATATTTCCCATTACACAAAACTTAGGTGTTTGTTTCGCAAATATATTTTAATGCATTCCTTCAAGTATCATGACACAAAATTTAACTCATTTTAACTTAATTCAACGATTTTATAGCGATATTGAAATATTTCGCCCATGGGCGAGAAAAAGGCTTGGCCCATGGGCGAGAATATTTTCCTTTACACAAAACTCATGTTTTTGTGTTGCAAATACATAGATGTATTCCTTCAAGTATCATTACCCAAAATTTAACTCATTTTAACTTAATTCAACGATTTTATAGCGATATTGAAATATTTCGCCCATGGGCGAGAAAAAGGTTTGGCCTATGGGCGAGAATATTTTCCATTACACAAAACTTATGTGTTTGTTTCGCAAATATATTTTAATGCATTCCTTCAAGTATCATGACACAAAATTTAACTCATTTTAACTTAATTCAACGATTTTATAGCGATATTGAAAAAGTTCGCCCATGGGCGAGAATATTTTCCTTTACAAAAAATTCATGTTTTTGTTTCGCAAATACATAGATGTATTCCTTCAGGTATCATGACACAAAATTTAACTCATTTCAACGATTTAATTCAACGATTTTAAAGCGATATTGAAATATTTCGCCCATGGGCGAGCATATTTTCCATTGCTCAACAGTTTTAGTTTCGCAAATACATTAAGGGATTATAAGCATAACACATGATTTAACTCATTTTAACTTAATTCAACTAATTTTTGGCGTTATTAAAATATTTCGCCCATGTTTTCGTCAGTCCCTTTAAAGAATTAACTAATGGTTTACAAAGTATATTGTATCATGTGAAACACACTTTGTATTATATCATTACATTACTATTTTAAAAGGGCCTTTGGTTGGATGTTTCCTTTGCAGAAGTTTTACAAATTTCACCTTTTTTACATTTTGCAACGATCTTTAATGAACCCGGCCTTATCTCTCAAAACGTTTTGACAGTTTATCATACAAATTCATGCGCGTGTACACCAATTCATTGGCGTTATTTTTCAACGAATTAAAGTTTAGTTTGTTTCTTTTTCACTTCCCATTTTATGTCTCGTTAATACATCACACTGGGAAATTGAGTGACAATAGATATGCAATTTACAGGTACACGTGCGCGTATTTTAATGGAAAAAAACCCCGATTCGTCTTTCATTGCATAACGTCTAGCTGAATATCTCACATTCTAACGAAATCTCGAAATAATTATTTCATTATATGCGGTGCGATGTTTACAGGCGAATGAGTGAATATTATGACACTAAAGCAACTTTTAAATGCATTGTCACTTTTGGTATGAAAATGGTAACAGTTCAGAAAGAAAAAAACAGCCTTCTTATGATAATTCTCCTATAAAAATGTCTCTTAATAATGATCACAATCAGGGCGAAGCTGGGTTTTGAAGCCAACATTGTCGGATCATGCCATGCCGAAGGCTCACAAGTGCTGCTTCAGGTGATTGAGCCTCCTGTCTCCCCATAAAACGGCTACTTCAATATTACTAACCAATAGTATATCTCCTGTTAAAATATCACATATGAATTTTCATTTCATGGAAACCAACTTAAATTTGAACTTGTATATACTTTAATCAATGAAAGCTACAGAGCATATTTTCTGTAATATTTTGACGATCATTCATACGTGATTTGAACGTTGACGTCAGTGATGTCGTTACCCGAGTCAGCAGATACACGCAGGTACAGCGACGGTGACCCAGAAGGAAGCTGATATCTCAACTCGCCTGTCGCCATGGCTAGTGGGGCGGGTGATTCCAAATTGTCGTACACGGCCATGTTGATGGAGTTGCCTTGTGTAGGTGACGTCACAACGACGTGGGTTGCTCCCGATGGAGGCGTCAACATAAACACGGGACGATGGGAGGAGGAGACAGTGAGACCAGTCAGGGTCTCGCTGTCAGATAACGTCTCCATAAAGGTCGGCTCCTGACACCCACTGAAAGTGATTCCTACCACCTGGAAGGATTTTTTTACATCCAGATAGTCGTAGCCGAGGTCGTAGCAAGCACGCATGACGCCACAAGCGCCTTCCTCAAAGGTGGTTGATCGGCCCCAGTAGATGACGTTAGCTCTGAGGAAGCATTCGAACGCTTTTCTGATGGGCATTTTGTTGACCTCCACGAGCTGGTAGAAGGCGTGGTTGAAGATGCCGCTGCTGTAGTGAACGTCGACGTTGTTGTTGTAGTCTCTGGTGTGCTTGAGTGAACCCCCGTCTCGAGAAGGATCTTGAAAGTAACGTAGGGCCCCATTGCTGCTTTTAAAGATTTCAGCTCCAACGAACCAGTCGTTAGATCCACGAGCAAACATCTCAGTTGTCTCCCCTGTTATGTCCGAGAAGGCTTCGTTGATACCGCCAGACTGATCGTCGTAGATGAGGTTGGAGTTTTGTTCGGTGACACCATGGGCAAGTTCATGAGCAATAACGTCTTGGTTAACCAGTGGGTAGAAAGTTCTTCGACCATCGCCGAAAGTCAGGCTGCTTCCGTCCCAGAAGGCGTTCTCGTAGTTACTGCTGTAGTGAACAAAGAGGACTGGCTTGAAGTTGAGGGGAGTCATCGTGTACCATTCGATAAACATACGGGCTGATTTGGTGCCAAAGTTCATGGCGTCCAGGACGGGGGAGTAAGCACCGTTGATGGCGTCGTCATAACCGTTGGCACATGTGTAGGAAGAGGCGGCGCGGTTGTTCCTATTTGTACCCTGGTTTAAGTCCACCACTTTGACGTAGGCGTTTTCCAGAGTGCATGTGGCGCCACTGACGGTGGTGTTGAGGCACAAAGGAGAAACGCCATACACGAACTTTCCAACTTTAAGGTTTCCACCCTCCCCTTTAGCAGGATTGCCGCAGGTTGTTGGGCCTGCTGTTGTTGGTGCGGCTGTAGTCGGTCTTGGTGTTGTTGGTGCGGCTGTAGTTGGTCTTGGTGTTGTTGGTGCGGCTGTAGTGGGGCCTGCTGTTGTTGTTGCGGCTGTTACGGATTCTTGAGTTTGTGGGTCTCCGCCACAACTGTCAGTTGTAGTTTCTGGTTCAGGTGTGGTGTTCTCGCCAGGACACTCATCATCCCCAGGCGACTGTCTTCGGTGTCGTACAACAGATTGACGTCTCTCTACTGCTTTGTTCTGGATGTTGTTGAAGGAACGGACAGTGGTAAGGTCACAGGCGTCGATAAAGTAGCAAGGACGGCTGGGTCTGTTGCCCTTCATGTAAAAGAAGTTGATCTCATAGGTCAGACGAGCCACGCCGTCCTTCTTGACGTAGACGTTCTTCTTGACGTTGACTTTGGTGACTTGAGACGCTCGGACCCCCTCCTGTGTGAAAGCTACCCTCTTGACGGTGTCATGTGTCTGCTCACAATCCTCAGGGTTGGGAATATCTTCCTCCAGTGATGTGAAAAGTTCACCGCTGACGACGCCTGTGTAACCAAGGCTGGGGTTGACGTCGGCGGCCACGCTCCCTCCCACTACTTCCAGACCCCCATAGGTCTGCTGTAGACGTTGCTTGATCTTGCCTCGAACTGTCTTGAGGGATTCCCCGGGGACGATAGCGCTTATGCCACGAAGCCCCAGCTCTGCACGCAGTTCCTCACGAGTGGCATGGAAATGAGACCGAAGCTTCAAACGTCGAGTGACGCCAGCAACGTTAAAGCGACGTGCGGCCTCAGCCGTGTACATTGTGAGGGACAGCAGTCCTGAAAACCCAGGAAAAGTAGAATATATCAGATATCTATATTGAAACCTCAAAGTGATATTATATGAAACCCGTTTTTCATTCCTTTCCAATTTTCACTCTGAATGCAATTTGATTGAAATAAATTACGTTGCAATTAATATCTAGTCCGCGAAATTGTACGATGGATGAATTTATTCTGATAGAGAAAGTCCCCGTTCCAAAACCATTACTTGGAGCATATAGGTGTCTTCATAAAATGTTACAGTCACTTACCCAGTAGGATGATTTGACACTTCATGTTGTCCTCAAGTGTATGAGATGACCAGTGACCACTGGCCTGGACTTATATACCTATGGACATCACGAAACACGCACCTGTCCTCATATTAATTTGTCCGAGAACAATGCATAATATCATAACCCCAGGACATAATCTCATACGCCACACTCCATTCTTGTGCTACAAAGCACAAAGATACTCGATATATAATACACGTGCTGATTACATAAGTTTCTCATCATTTGTACGTGCTGGGGGAAATATGTACGATGTGTTTGCGCTGCCATTAGTGATAAGAGCTATAGTCCTCCAGCATGACAACGCTAGAACCATGCATTCTGTAAAACTGACAGGGGAGTTCCTTATCAACATGAAAGTTATATATACTCGTCAAAAAAGGAGGGGGCCATGAAATATAAATATTAATATCAAGCATAAGAACAAATCTAAGTGTTGACGACCAACATCCGGTTCAAGAAAGTTTATGTCTGTAAAATTAAACACCAAAACACATCCTATAGTTTGCACGTGCCCCACGATGAAGCTCCGACCACATGCTTAGGGTGTCATTCCTGACATTGACACCTTCCTGGAAGGTTAACTAATCTGTGGGTCCATACGTTTTGTCAATTCTATTGATTCTGCGTATCGATTTACTTGTTCTCCTTCATTTTTAGTGTGTGAATAGCATCTTCGGGCTATTTTCATGCTGTGAACAGGCAGATTGCAACGTTGAATATTTCAGTCTGTGATTAGCAGACTATGGAACAGGTACCTACAAACCCAAAATGTTGACGATCGACCCGTTCAGGGTGTCCCAGGGCAACGACAAGAGTACAGGATCGATTGATCCTAAACCCGGCTCTACGAAATTGAGCTCATACGGTGACTCAAATTGCTGCATACTTTCATCAGACTACTGGACTACGAGTTAGTGAGTGAGTGATTGAGTTGGGTTCTACGCCGCTTTTAACAGTATTCCAGTTATATCCCGGCGTGTCAGCTTAATGTGGGAGGAAAGCCCGAAGTGATGCAGGTCTCAGACAGTCACCACTTCGGTGAAACCCATGAGCACGGGTATGGTGCTGACAAACCTAGAAATATAATCGGGGCGAACCGGGATTCGAACCAAATAGGTTTCTGGCTTGCCAAAGGGACGCAACTCTGCACAGCGAATCGCGGCGCCATAGACGACTAGGCCACCCGTGCCCCCTATTGCCAACAGACGTCAGAGATATAGACAACGTCAAATTGGGGTAATCATCGTTGGTCACGTGTCATGTTTTCACATGAGTCTCGATTCACTTTGATAGGCATGATCGCGTCTGACTTCCTTGATATGCGTGGTCGTGTCTGGCGACGTCGAAAGTCAATATAAACCTGAGACCTCATGTCAGATTTGGGGGTTGATCGGTTGTGGTCTGGGGTGGTATCACTATAACTGAGCGAACCCCACTCCATATTGTGAAGGAAGGGTCACTGAACAGTACTATCGGGACAACATACTGTCACCCTTTTTCCCCGTTTGCAAGGCGTGTGGGTCGACGTTTCGTCTTTTAGGACGACAACGCTCGTGTTCACCATGCACGAATTGACAATGGTCTCCCCAAGCAGCACAACGTCCATAGTATGTCTGGCAGCACTGATTCATGACCTTTCCGTCACTGAACACGCCTGGGACATGATCGATAGGAAGACGTGTGCGTCATAGGTCGCAGACCACGTTGGCTGAACTTGGCCAGGCGCTGCAAGAAGAGTTGGACAGACTCCTTCAAATCGCCATTCGGAGACTCATACGCAGAAACACCTCGTCGAGTGAATGAAAGTTTGACAAATCGTGGCGGTATGACGCACGACTGATCCAAAAACGTCAACTTTGAAACTTTGGTCACATCTTACACCTAGCGGTCATAACATCCGCTGTTATACTAAAGTACGACAACTACCGGTTGTAATGTGAACCAAATTGGTTCATTACTATCATATACTAGTATAAGATAGCTGCGTGATAAATCGCAAAGAATAATGAAGAACGAAGCTTGGTCTACTCGTATTTCACGATAAAACATTGTTCTATCATGACGCCATTTCTCGAGACTCGAATATGCGCTCGAAACTTGATGACGTCATATACTGGACGATGTTATTTTTTAGAGGGAAGTGTCTAGTAAGTTCTTCCCATAGATGTAGGTGGGCTACGCAAGTAAACGCAGTGGCCGAACAATCGCATCCAAAAAGCGGGAGAGATATGACAATCGGTATTGGGAGTAAAAGGTACAGATAATCGACGTGAGAATATGCGGGTAATACCAAACTGAACCCCATCTGTTCGTAAAATGGACTTGTCCGACATTTCCTTTGTCGGAATCTATTCAGAGAGGCATCATTATTATAATTTTGGTAAATATGTTTTAAGCTGGTACATTTTATCAGCATCCTTAAAGATGCACCCTCATGGTTTATTCTCCCTGCAGTGTTTTATTGTACGATAAACAACTCTTACTCGTCGTTTATTTCTTAAACACTGTACAACTCTTACTAGCAACTAATATCTCATACAGTTTTGGAAATTTTAAGTTATGTCCGAGTATATAATGTTTTGCCATGGCCTGCATGTTCATCTGACATGAACCCCACCGAACATTTGAGAGGTCATCTTTACAGGCAAGGCAGAAGGCGACCGGTACCGACGGTCAGTCGTGAGGAACTGGAGCGATGTAAATATACTAGCATATGAAGACAAAAACCAATCCACACTCTAGCATCTTATAGGTAATTAACTGTAAGTGACGTGAAAGCAAGGGAGAGAGGCGAGTCTGTAGATTCACATCCCTATATAACCTTACAGGATGTCTAGGAGGATTTTGTGTAAGATTTTTATGTTTTTGAAATAAACATCCATCCTGTAATTAAAACTATCCATGTTTTTCTGTATTTAGTGCTGTCTTTTTCAACGTGATGACTCATGCTTAATGTGACCACGGATACTTTGAAGCAAGTGACATTTGGTGCGGAACTGGGAGTAATGTGTTTAGCTTCCGGTACTCGGAAAAGGAGCTGGCTCACCTAGTCAATTTCGTTGTTTTTATTGCTGCTCTAAGGCCAAACTGTGCACACACGTAGAGGTAATAGCTTTTTAATGATTAATTATTTTTAAAATAAATATAACGTGACTAAAGGAGTCAATGGGAAAACATTTGTTTGTGTGTAACCTCTAAAGGCTCAACAATTATTTCCCTTTGTTATGAACACAACATGCCGCTAGGATAAAGTAGATTCCTTTGAAAAAGGACGAAAAAACATTTATCATGAAATAAACTTGATTATTAATCATATGAAAAAAGCAGTCTCTTCATCACTTATCTCAGAAAGATGACCAAACATAAATAACGGGAGCATAGCACGGGTGAGTGAGTGAAATGTTAATAACGTCGAAGATAAACTAACGGGCAAAAGAAACGCCAACAAACAATTTTCTGGTCTAAATCAAAACACACGCAAAATTTAGTAACAGTTGATGTTTTATTATGAAAAAAACACAATTATTCAAAAACGGTACACGTTTATCATGCTGGGTGCACTGTCCAGTATTCGATCGCACCCGCAGAATCGACGCCGATCTCTTTTCAAGTCCCGTGCTACACACATGGCTCAGTATCGAATGTGGCTCCCTATAGCCACGATGCAGGCCCTAACATGACGTCGAACTGAGTACACGAGTCTCCTGACATCACCATTAGGGACCCTACGCCATTCTTCCTGCAGGACAATTGCCAAGGCATCCCTCGTCAATGGCGGGTTTGAGGTTTCCGAATCCTGCGTCCAAGGTGCTCTATGAGCAACAGGTCCGGTGATCTGGCTGGCCACTGTAATACGGTCACATTGTTGGTGTTCAGAAAGTCGACAGTGACTCGAGCTGTGTGAGGGGTGGCGTTGTCCTGCTGAAGCAGCGTCCGTGGGTGTCGTTGCAGGAAAGGCAGTACCACAGGCTGCAAAACCTCATCAATGTTACAACGTGCAGCGATATTTTCGTCGATGATAACCAGATCTGTCTTCTGGTCCCCGCAGATGCCACCCCAGACCATGACCTACCACCTCCATAAGGCTCCACTTCTTGGACGCAACAACGTGCCGTACGTTCACTATGCCGTCGGTAGATTCGAACCCGCCCATCAGACTTGAAAAGCTGGAACCTACTCTCGTCGCTGAAGAGCCCTGGCCCATCTCAGTCTGTGACGTCGGTGTAGAAACGTTAACGTCATGCCCTTGAAAGTTCGATAGGCACGAGTGAGTATGGTTTTACGCCGCTTTTAGCAATATTCCAGCAATATCACGACGGGGGACACCAGAAATGTGTAAAATTAATAATCGAAAAGAGAGCATTTCACCATAACACCATATATGTGAGTATATGTGTGTCTCGGTTTGTGTGCGTGTGTGAGTATGTGTGCGTAAGTGTGAATGCGTGTGCATATATTGGAGCGATCAAACCGCATGTTGTGTGAATTGCTTCCACATGTCGTCTGGCCTTGATTAGTTTGAAAAAAAGTAAAAGCTACCAACATCTCATGATTTGGTTCGGTATGACTTCGAAGAATTCAACCATGTAGTAAACAATACCGATGGTAAGTATTCTATAGCATCGATAGATGTAAAGATAACTTGGGAACATGTGGTAAAAAAAGGGACATCACTGAAGGTCCTATTTGGAAATGTCCTCCACATCAAACGTTCTTAAACCTCTACATGAGTCCTTGATGGTTTTAACCTTGATCAAACACCAATAGTCGTAAAACATAAAATAATGTTTCTTGTTTGACGAGACTCGTGACGCGCTATACTTTTGTTAGAGAATAGAAGTAGTAATATTTCCCTCACTGAACATGCAATGCATTTTCCTCGAAAGCTGGAGCCGAAGAATCTTTTCAATTGTTCAAAATACATTTTTTGAGGCCATCAAGTATATCTGCGAAAATAGATGCCCTTGTCTTTAATTGTATGCGATCACACATGGAAGAGTCGACGAGGCAGTGAAGAAACCCTATTTTGGTATTGCGTGTATTATGTTATTGTGTGTATTATATTAATATAAAGCTCATGGCAACGATCCTATTTAAAGTATTGTTATTATCCACTGCACGTAGATCACATGTTAATTTCCTTATGCGTGGAGTATATTTTGAGTGAGTGAGTGTGTGAGTGAGTGAAAAGGGACATAGTGCTGACAAGCCGATGACCACAATCAGGACAAAGGTATGTTTTGAAGCCAACATTGTCGGATCATGCCATGCCGAAGGCTCACAAGTGCTGCGAATAGCTTCAGGCGATTGGGCCTCCTGTGTCCCCATACACCGGCTACATCAATATTACTAAGCAATCGTATATCTCCTGTTAAAATATCACATAATAATTTGTCATTTCATGAAAAACAACTTAAATTTGAACTTGTGTATACTTTAATCAATGAAAGCTACAGAGCATATTTTCTGTAATATATTGACGATCATTCATACGTGATTTGAACGTTGACGTCAGTGATGTCATTACCCACGTCAGCAGATACACGCAGGTACAGCGACGGTGACCCAGATGGAAGCTGATATCTCAACTCGCCTGTCGCCATGGCTAGTGGGGCGGGTGATTCCAGGTTGTCGTACACGGCCATGTTGATGGAGTTGCCTTGTGACGTCACAACGACGTGGGTTGCTCCCGATGGAGGCGTCAACATAAACACGGGACGATGGGAGGAGGAAACAGTGAGACCAGTCAGGGTCTCGCTGTCAGATAACGTCTCCATAAAGGTCGGCTCCTGACACCCACTGAAAGTGATTCCTACCACCTGGAAGGATTTTTTTACCTCCAGATAGTCGTAGCCGAGGTCGTAGCAAGCACGCATGACGCCACAAGCGCCTTCCTCAAAGGTCGTTGATCGGCCCCAGTAGATGACGTTAGCTCTGAGGAAGCATTCGAACGCTTTTCTGATGGGCATTTTGTTGACCTCCACGAGCTGGTAGAAGGCGTGGTTGAAGATGCCGCTGCTGTAGTGAACGTCGACGTTGTTGTTGTAGTCTCTGGTGTGCTTGAGTGAACCCCCGTCTCGAGAAGGATCTTGAAAGTAACGTAGGGCCCCATTGCTGCTTTTAAAGATTTCAGCTCCAACGAACCAGTCGTTAGAGCCACGAGCAAACATCTCAGTTGTCTCCCCTGTTATGTCCGAGAAGGCTTCGTTGATACCACCAGACTGATCGTCGTAGATGAGGTTGGAGTTTTGTTCGGTGACACCATGGGCAAGTTCATGAGCAATAACGTCTTGGTTAACCAGTGGGTAGAAAGTTCTTCGACCATCGCCGAAAGTCAGGCTGCTTCCGTCCCAGAAGGCGTTCTCGTAGTTACTGCTGTAGTGAACAAAGAGGACTGGCTTGAAGTTGAGGGGAGTCATCGTGTACCATTCGATAAACATACGGGCTGATTTGGTGCCAAAGTTCATAGCGTCCAGGACGGGGGAGTAAGCACCGTTGATGGCGTCGTCATAACCGTTGGCACATGTGTAGGAAGAGGCGGCGCGGTTGTTCCTATTTGTACCCTGGTTTAAGTCCACCACTTTGACGTAGGCGTTTTCCAGAGTGCATGTGGCGCCACTGACGGTGGTGTTGAGGCACAAAGGAGGAACGCCATACACGAACTTTCCAACTTTAAGGTTTCCACCCTCCCCTTTAGCAGGATTGCCGCAGGTTGTTGGGCCTGCTGTTGTTGGTGCGGCTGTAGTTGGTCTTGGTGTTGTTGGTGCGGCTGTAGTTGGTCTTGGTGTTGTTGGTGCGGCTGTAGTTGGTCTTGGTGTTGTTGGTGCGGCTGTAGTGGGGCCTGCTGTTGTTGGTGCGGCTGTTACGGATTCTTGAGTTTGTGGGTCTCCGCCACAACTGTCAGTTGTAGTTTCTGGTTCAGGTGTGGTGTTCTCGCCAGGACACTCATCATCCCCAGGAGACTGTCTTCGGTGTCGTACAACAGCTTGACGTCTCTCTACTGCTTTGTTCTGGATGTTGTTGAAGGAACGGACAGTGGTAAGGTCACAGGCGTCGATAAAGTAGCAAGGACGGCTGGGTCTGTTGCCCTTCATGTAAAAGAAGTTGATCTCATAGGTCAGACGAGCCACGCCGTCTTTTTTGACGTAGACGTTCTTCTTGACGTTGACTTTGGTGACTTGAGACGCTCGGACCCCCTCCTTTGTGAAAGCTACCCTCTTGACGGTGTCATGTGTCTGCTCACAATCCTCAGGGTTGGGAATATCTTCCTCCAGTGATGTGAAAAGTTCACCGCTGACGACGCCTGTGTAACCAAGGCTAGGGTTGACGTCGGCGGCCACGCTCCCTCCCACTACTTCCAGACCCCCATAGGTCTGCTGTAGACGTTGCTTGATCTTGCCTCGCACTGTCTTGAGGGATTCCCCGGGGACGATAGCGCTTATGCCACGAAGCCCCAGCTCTGCACGCAGTTCCTCACGAGTGGCATGGAAATGAGACCGAAGCTTCAAACGTCGAGTGACGCCAGCAACGTTAAATCGACGTGCGGCCTCAGTCGTGTACATTGTGAGGGACAGCAGTCCTGAAAAACCAAGAAAAGTAGAATATATCAGAAAATATATTTGCAACCTCAAAATGATATTATATGAAACACGTTTTTCATTCCTTTCTAATTTTCAGTCTGAATGCAATTTGATTGAAATTAATAACATTGCAATTAATATCTAGTCAGCGAAATTGTACGATGGATGCAATTTATTCTGATAGAGAAAGTCCCCGTTCCAAAACCATTACTTGGCGCATATATGTGTCTTAATATAATGTTGAAATTACTTACCCAGTAGGATGATTTGACACTTCATGTTGTCCTCAAGTGTATGAGATGACCAGTGACCAGTAGCCTGGACTTATATACACCATGGACATCTCGACACTCGCACCTGTCCTCATATTAATTTGTCCGAGAACAATGCATAATATCATAACCCCAGGACATAATCTCAAACGCCACACTCCGTTCTTGTACTACAAAGCACAAAGATACTCGATACATAAGACACGTGCGGATTACATAAGTTTCTCATCATTTGAACGTGCTGGTGGAAAATATATATGCAATCATTACTTGTTATCTCTAAACATCAGCAACATAGTGTAAACACTGTCAGCGGGTGTGCCTTGTTTGCAAAACAATGTTTCTAACCTATCTCAGATCCCGGGGTACACGGGCGGCCCAGTCGTACCGTACCTCGTTGTGCAGAGCTTCGTAACAGAGTCACACCAAAAAACTAAAATAGGGTTCGAATCTCAGATACGTTTTGATATGTTACTCGGTTTGTCGGCACCATACCAGTGCTCGTCGGTTTCACCAAAGTGGAAAACGTCTAGGACCTTCACTTCAGGATTTCCTCCCACATCAAGCTGACACGATGCAACATAACAGAAGATGTTGAAACTGACGAACATCCCAAGTCACTCTATCTTTAGTCACTTAGCTATATAAAAACCTGTATAAAGGGGTTAACCATTGGTACTACTATAGGACAATAAACGACGGTTGTTAATAACCTTGAATATAGGCCAGTGCACGAGAATATGATGAAATTTAAACAGAGGATGTATGACTGTCTTTCTCAAAACTGGCATCTCTCCATAGAGCTCTCATCTAAATGCAAATATTACTCACAGTACAAATCTCTCCTTAATGTAGAAAAATACTTATTATCATGTGAAATATCTCCTTATCATAAAAGATTAATATGTATGTTCAGGTGTAACAACTTTAAACTTGCAGTTGAAACTGGAAGACATTCTAAAATCCCATATGAAGAACGTGTGTGCGTGTATTGCCACTCCAAAGGTTTAACTCTAATTGAGGATGAGTATCATATATTGTCAATCTGTGACAGATACTGAGCTGCAAGAAGAGAATGCTTTGCTGAAAGTGAAATCAACTTTACCACATTTCAACAGTTTTTAAACCTTATGTCAAAAAACTCCACAAGAACTTTAAAATACATTGGACTATTCCTATCTAAAGTTATGAATATACTTAACTCATCACTATTCTAACGTATTCTAAAACTATTTGTCTTAACATAACACCATAGTATATAAGCATGTATGATCTACATTATATCAATATGTATTATGGGCTGGAGGCCTGATTACTGAATAAATGTGTCTGTCTGTCTGTCTGTACGAGAATAGTCTATCATCACGAACGTTGCAGACAAAACGAGGATGGTCTATAAGCTTGAAAATTGGACAATACACCTGGATGGTATATAAGCTTGAAGATTGGTCGATAAACGAGGGTAGTGTGTAAGCTTGAAGATTGGACAATACACGTGGATGGTCTATAAGCTTGAAGACTGGACAATAAACGTGGATGGTCTATAAGCTTGAAGGCTACACAATAAACGAGGATGATCTATAAGCTTGAAGATTGGACAATAAACGTGGATGACCTATACGCTTGAAGATTGGACAAAAAACGTGGATGGTCTATAAGCTTGAAGGCTACACAATAAACGAGGATGATCTATAAGCTTGAAGATTGGACAATAAACGAGGATGGTCTATAAGCATGAAGACTACACAATAAACGAGGATGGTCTATAAGCTTGAAAATTGGACAAGAAACGAGGATGGTCTATAAGCTTGAAGATTACACAATAAACGAGGATGGTCTATAAGCATGAAGATTACACAATAAACGAGTATGGTCTATAAGCATGGAGACTACACAATAAACGAGGATGGTCTATAAGCTTGAAGATTGGACAATAAACGAGGATGGTCTATAAGCTTGAAGACTACACAATAAACGAGGATGGTCTATAAGCTTGAAGGCTACATAATAAACGAGGATGGTCTATAAGCTTGAAGATTGGACAAAAAACGTGGATGACCTATAAGCTTGAAGATTGGAGGATAAACGAGGATGGTCTATTAGGATGAAGATTGGGCAATAAACGAGGATGGTCTATAAGCTTGAAGACTACACAATAAACGAGGATGGTCCATAAGCATGAAGATTGGACAATAAACGAGGATGGTCTTTAAGCATGAAGATTGGACAATAAACGAGGATGGTCTCTAAGCTTGAAGGCTACACAATAAACGAGGATGGTCTATAAGCATGAAGATTGGACAGTACACGAGGATGGTCTATAAGCATGAAGATTGGACAATAAACGAGGATGGTCTATAAGGGTGAAGATTGGACAATAAACGAGGATGGTCTTTAAGCATGAAGATTGGACAATAAACGAGGATGGTCTATACGCTTGAAGACTACACAATAAACGAGGATGGTCTATAAGCTTGAAGGCTACACAATAAACGAGGATGGTCTATAAGCATGAAGATTGTACAGTACACGAGGATGGTCTATAAGCATGAAGATTGAACAATAAACGAGGATGGTCTATAAGCATGAAGATTGGACAATAAACGAGGATGGTCTATAAGCATGAGGATTGGACAATAAACGAAGATGGTCCATAAGCATGAAGACTACACAATAAACTAGGATGGTCTATAAGCATGAAGATTGGACAATAAACGAGGATGGTCTATAAGCATGGAGACTACACAATAAACGAGGATGGTCTATAAGCTTGAAGGCTACACAATAAACGAGGATGGTCTATAAGCATGAAGATTGAACAGTAGACGAGGATGGTCTATAAACATGAAGATTTGACAATAAACGAGGATGGTCTATAAGGGTAAAGATTGGACAATAAACGAGGATGGTCTTTAAGCATGAAGATTGGACAATAAACGTGGATGGTATATACGCTTGAAGGCTACACAATAAACGAGGATGGTCTATAAGCATGAAGATTGGACAGTACACGAGGATGGTCTATAAGCATGAAGATTGAACAATAAACGAGGATGGTCTATAAGGGTGAAGATTGGACAATAAACGAGGATGAGCTTTAAGCATGAAGATTGGACAATAAACGAAGATGGTACATAAGCATGAAGACTTCACAAAAAACTAGGATGGTCTATAAGCATGAAGATCTGACAGTACACGAGGATTGTCTATAAGCATGAAGATTTGACAATAAACGAGGATGGTCTATAAGGGTGAAGATCTGACAGTACACGAGGGTTGTCTATAAGCATGAAGATTGGACAATAAACGAGGATGGTCTATACGCTTGAAGGCTACACAATAAACGAGGATGGTCTATAAGCATGAAGATTGTACAGTTCACGAGGATGGTCTATAAGCATGAAGATTGAACAATAAACGAGGATGGTCTATAAGCATGAAGATTGGACAATAAACGAGGATGGTCTATAAGCATGAAGATTGGACAATAAACGAAGATGGTCTTTAAGCATGAAGATTGGACAATAAACGAGGATGATCTATACGCTTGAAGACTACACAATAAACGAGGATGTCTATAAGCTTGAAGGCTACACAATAAACTAGGATGGTCTATAAGCATGAAGATTGGACAGTACACGAGGATGGTCTATAAGCATGAAGATTGAACAATAAACGAGGATGGTCTATAAGCATGAAGATTGAACAATAAACGAGGATGGTCTATAAGGGTGAAGATTGGACAATAAACGAGGATGGTCTTTAAGCATGAAGATTGGACAATAAACGAAGATGGTCCATAAGCATGAAGACTTCACAATAAACGAGGATGGTCTATAAGCATGAAGATTGGACAGTACACGAGGATGGTCTATAAGCTTGAAGATTTGACAATAAACGAGGATGGTCTATAAGGGTGAAGATTGGACAATAAACGCGGATGGTCTTTAAGCATGAAGATTGGACAATAAACGAGGATGGTCTATACGCTTGAAGACTACACAATAAACGAGGATGGTCTATAAGCTTGAAGATTGGACAAAAAACGTGGATGACCTATAAGCTTAAAGATTTGACAATAAACGAGGATGGTCTATAAGCATGGAGATTGGAAATAAACGAGGATGGTCTATAAGGATGAAGGTTGGACAATAAACGTGGATGGTATATAAGCTCAAAGACTACACAATAAACGAGGATGGTCTATAAGCCTGAAGGCTACACAATAAACGAGGATGGTCTATAAGCATGAAGATTGGACAGTACACGAGGATGGTCTATAAGCATGAAGATTTGACAATAAACGAGGATGGTCTATAAGCATGAAGATCGCACAATGAACGTGGATTGTCTATAAGCTTGAAGAGTGGACAATAAACGAGGATTGTCTAAAAGCAACCCTGGTTAAGATACAGACACTAAAAATCTAAGATACAAATTAAACGCAACCAATATTATAAAATTTACAAAAAGTCTACCAAAAAAATAAAAATATGAATAAGTTAAATATTTTTTAAAGAAACAATTATTGAAAGATAACAAATTCTAAGAAAAAGATCCTTAATAGATGATGAATCTTTGAACTACAGTAGGTTAGGGTTATAAGGGACTCCAAGGGGCCACTTATATCAGTACGTTATAACCGTAGTTTGTTATAAGCACATGCAGTAAATGTACAGGAAATGATCGGAACAAACAAATAGGTTCGTTATAACCGTCAGTTCGTTATACACGTAGTTTACTGTATTCTGATACTGAAATGAGGTGTAACGTTGCACAAATCGTATCACTGGCTATCCATTGGCAGGAGAAAGGAACTATATTTTTATCCTTTAACTAGTTGAGGTTAGTTTTGTTTAATTGGTTGTTTGTTTTCATTTTCATTTTTCTGTATATTCGATGATAAACTGGACACAATTAAGTCATACAAAACCATGCCACAAACATGTGAAATTAAATTAAGAGTCTAATGTCATGCATAAGGACCCATTGCTTCATATCAACCAGTGATTGGGAATTGACAAATTGGTTAGAAAACCCTACCCTCATGTGTAAAATTAATAAAACATAAGAGTGAGTGAGTATGGTTTTACGCCGCTTTTAGCAACATTCCAGCAATATCACGACGGGGGACACCAGAAATGGGCTTCACACATTGTAACCATATCGGGAATCGAACCCGGGTCTTCGGCGTGACGAGCGAACGATTTAACCACTAGGCTACCCGCCCGCCCTAATACATAAGAGTATATTTAACCATGACACCACATGTGTGAGTATGTGTGTGTCATGGTTTGTGTGCGCGCGTGCGTGAGTATGTGTGCATAAGTGTGAATGCGTGTGCGTATATTGGAGCAAACAAACCGCACGTTGTGTGAGTTGCTTCCAAATGTCGTCTGGCCTTGATTAGTTTGAAAAAAGTAAAAGGTACCAACATCTCATGATTTGGTTCGGTATGACTTCGAAGTATTCAACCATGTAGTAAAAAAACCGATGGTAAGTATTCTATAGCATCGATAGATGTAAAGATAACTTGGGAACATGTGGTAAAAAAATGGACATCACTGAAGGTCCTATTTGGAAATGTCCTCCACATCAAACGTTTTTAAACCTCTACATGAGTCCATGATGGTTTGAACCTTGATCAAACAGCAATAGTCGTAAAACATAAAAACACGTTTCTTGTTTGATGAGACTCGTGACGCGCTATATTTTTGTTAGAGAATAGAAGTAAAAATATTTCCCTCACTGAACATGCAATGCCTTTCACTCGAAAGCTGGAGCCGAAGAATCTTTTCAATTGTTCAAAACACATTTTTTTGAGGCCATCAAGTATATCTGCGAACATTGTTTTTTTCAATTTTAAAGCAATTTCTGTATTAAGTAATCAAAAAATAGATGCCCTTGTCTTTAATTGTATGCGAACACACATGGAAGAGTCGACGAGGCAGTGAAGAAACCCTATTTTGGTATTGCGTGTAATATGTTAGTGTGTGTATTATATTAATGTAAAGCTCATGGAAACGATCCCATTTAAAGTATTGTTATTATCCACTACACGTAGAGTGAGTGAGTGAGTGAGTGAGTGAGTGAGTGAGTGAGTGAGTGAGTGAGTGAGTGAGTGAGTGAGTGAGTGAGTGAGTGAGTGAGTGAGTGAGTGAGTGAGTGAGTGAGTGAGTGAGTGAGTGAGTGAGTGAGTGAGTGAGTGAGTGAGTGAGTGAGTGAGTGAGTGAGTGAGTGAGTGAGTGAGTGAGTGAGTGAGTGAGTGAGTGAGTGAGTGAGTGAGTGAGTGAGTGAGTGAGTGAGTGAGTGAGTGAGTGAGTGAGTGAGTGAGTGAGTGAGTGAGTGAGTGAGTGAGTGAGTGAGTGAGTGAGTGAGTGAGTGAGTGAGTGAGTGAGTGAGTGAGTGAGTGAGTGAGTGAGTGAGTGAGTGAACAAACAGGGACATGGCGCTTACAAGTCGATGATCCCAATCAGGGCGAAGCTATGTTTTGAAGCCAACATTGACGGATCATTCCATGCCGAAGGCTCACAAGTGCTGCGAATAGCTTCAGGCGATTGGGCCTCCTGTGTCCCCATACACCGGCTACATCAATATTACTAAGCAATATTATATCTCCTGTTAAAATATCATGATGATAATAATTTTTTCATTTCATGAAAAACAACTATAATTTGAACTTGTATATACTTTAATCAATGAAAGCTACAGGGCATTTTTTCTGTAATGTATTGACGATCATTCATACGTGATTTGAACGTTGACGTCAGTGATGTCGTTACCCGATTCAGCAGATACACGCAGGTACAGCGACGGGGACCCAGATGGAAGCTGATATCTCAACTCGCCTGTCGCCATGGCTAGTGGGGCGGGTGATTCCAGGTTGTCGTACACGGCCATGTTGATGGAGTAACCTTGTGTAGGTGACGTCACAACGACGTGGGTTGCTCCCGATGGAGGCGTCAACATAAACACGGGACGATGGGAAGAGGAGACGGTGAGACCAGTCAGGGTCTCGCTGTCAGATAGCGTCTCCATAAAGGTCGGCTCCTGACACCCACTGAAAGTGATTCCTACCACCTGGAAGGATTTTTTTACCTCCAGATAGTCGTAGCCGAGGTCGTAGCAAGCACGCATGACGCCACAAGCGCCTTCCTCAAAGGTCGTTGATCGGCCCCAGTAGATGACGTTAGCTCTGAGGAAGCATTCGAACGCTTTTCTGATGGGCATTTTGTTGACCTCCACGAGCTGGTAGAAGGCGTGGTTGAAGATGCCGCTGCTGTAGTGAACGTCGACGTTGTTGTTGTAGTCTCTGGTGTGCTTGAGTGAACGCCCGTCTCGAGAAGGATCTTGAAAGTAACGAAGGGCCCCATTGCTGCTTTTAAAGATTTCAGCTCCAACGAACCAGTCGTTAGAGCCACGAGCAAACATCTCAGTTGTCTCCCCTGTTATGTCCGAGAAGGCTTCGTTGATACCACCAGACTGATCGTCGTAGATGAGGTTGGAGTTTTGTTCGGTGACACCATGGGCAAGTTCATGAGCAATAACGTCTTGGTTAACCAGTGGGTAGAAAGTGCTTCGACCATCGCCGAAAGTCAGGCTGCTGCCATCCCAGAAGGCGTTCTCGTAGTTATTGCTGTAGTGAACAAATAGGACTGGCTTGAAGTTGAGGGGAGTCATCGTGTACCATTCGATAAACATACGGGCTGATTTGGTGCCAAAGTTCATGGCGTCCAGGACGGGGGAGTAAGCACCGTTGATGGCGTCGTCATAACCGTTGGCACATGTGTAGGAAGAGGCGGCGCGGTTGTTCCTATTTGTACCCTGGTTTAAGTCCACCACTTTGACGTAGGCGTTTTCCAGAGTGCATGTGGCGCCACTGACGGTGGTGTTGAGGCACAAAGGAGGAACGCCATACACGAACTTTCCAACTTTAAGATTTCCACCCTCCCCTTTAGCAGGATTGCCGCAGGTTGTTGGGCCTGCTGTTGTTGGTGCGGCTGTAGTTGGTCTTGGTGTTGTTGGTGCGGCTGTAGTTGGTCTTGGTGTTGTTGGTGCGGCTGTAGTTGGTCTTGGTGTTGAAGGTGCGGCTGTAGTGGGGCCTGCTGTTGTTGGTGCGGCTGTTACGGGTTCTTGAGTTTGTCGGTCTCCGCCACAACTGTCAGTTGTAGTTTCTGGTTCAGGTGTGGTGTTCTCGCCAGGACACTCATCATCCCCAGGAGACTGTCTTCGGTGTCGTACAACAGCTTGACGTCTCTCTACTGCTTTGTTCTGGATGTTGTTGAAGGAACGGACAGTGGTAAGGTCACAGGCGTCGATAAAGTAGCAAGGACGGCTGGGTCTGTTGCCCTTCATGTAAAAGAAGTTGATCTCATAGGTCAGACGAGCCACGCCGTCTTTTTTGACGTAGACGTTCTTCTTGACGTTGACTTTGGTGACTTGAGACGCTAGGACCCCCTCCTGTGTGAAAGCTATCCTCTTGACGGTGTCACGTGTCTGCTCACAATCCTCAGGGTTGGGAATATCTTCCTCCAGTGATGTGAAAAGTTCACCGCTGACGACGCCTGTGTAACCGAGGCTGGGGTTGACGTCGGCGGCCACGCTCCCTCCCACTACTTCCAGACCCCCATAGGTCTGCTGTAGACGTTGCTTGATCTTGCCTCGAACTGTCTTGAGGGATTCCCCGGGGACGATAGCGCTTATGCCACGAAGCCCCAGCTCTGCACGCAGTTCCTCACGAGTGGCATGGAAATGAGACCGAAGCTTCAAACGTTGAGTGACGCCAGCAACGTTAAAGCGACGTGCGGCCTCAGTCGTGTACACTGTGAGGGACAGCAGTCCTGAAAAACCAAGAAAAGTAGAATATATCAGATATCTATTTGAAACCTCAAAGTGATATTATATGAAACACGTTTTTCATTCCTTTCTAATGTTCACTTTGAATGCAATTTGTTTGACATTAATAACGTTGCAATTAATATCTAGTCCGCGAAATTGTACGATGGATGCATTTATTCTGATAGAGAAAGTCCCCGTTCCAAAACCATTACTTGGAGCATATATGTGTCTTAATATAATGTTGAAATTACTTACCCAGCAGGATGATTTGACACTTCATGTTGTCCTCAAGTGTATGAGATGACCAGTGACCAGTAGCCTGGACTTATATACACCATGGACATCACGACACACGCACCTGTCCTCATATTAATTTGTCCGAGAACAATGCATAATATCATAACCCCAGGACATAATCTCATACGCCACACTCCGTTCTTGTACTACAAAGCACAAAGATACTCGATACATAAGACACGTGCGGATTACATAAGTTTCTCATCATTTGTACGTGCTGGTGGAAAATATATATGTAATCATTACTTGGTATATCTAAACATCCGCAACATAGTGTAAACACTGTCAGCGGGTGTGCCTTGTTTGCAAAAATATGTTTCTGGCCTATCTCAGATCCCGGGTTACACGGGTGGCCCAGTCGTACCGTACTTCGTTGTGCAGAGCATCGTAACAGAGTCACACCAAAAAAATAAAATAGGGTTCGAATCTCAGATACGTTTTGATATGTTACTCGGTTATCGGCACCATACCAGTGCTCGTCGGTTTCACCAAAGTGGTAAACGTCTAGGACCTTCACTTCAGGATTTCCTCCAACATCAAGCTGACACGATGCAACATAACAGAAGATGTTGAAACTGACGAATATCCCAAGTCACTCTATCTTTAGTCACTTAGCTATATAAAAACCTGTATAAAGGGGTTAACCATTGGTACTACTATAGGACAATAAACGACGGTTGTTAATAACCTTGAATATAGGCCAGTGTACGAGAATATGATGAAATTTAAACAGAGGATGTATGACTGTCTTTCTCAAAACTGGCATCTCTCCATAGAGCTCTCATCTAAATGCAATTATTACTCACAGTACAAATCTCTCCTTAATGTAGAAAAATACTTATTATCATGTGAAATATCTGCTTATCATAAAAGATTAATATGCATGTTCAGGTGTAACAACTTTAAACTTGCAGTTGAAACTGGAAGACATTCTAAAATCCCATATGAAAAACGTGTGTGCGTGTATTGCCACTCCAAAGGTTTAACTCTAATTGAGGATGAGTATCATATATTGTCAATCTGTGACAGATACCGAGCTGCAAGAAGTGAATGCTTTGCTGAAAGTGAAATCAACTTTACCACATTTCAACAGTTTTTAAACCTTATGTCAACAAACTCCACAAGAACTTTAAAACACATTGGACTATTCCTATCTAAAGTTATGAATATACGTAACTCATCACTGTTCTAACGTATTCTAAAACTATTTGTCTTAACATAACACCATAGTATATAAGCATCTATGATCTACATTATGTCAACATGTATTATGGGCTGGAGGCCTGCTTACTGAATAAATCTGTCTGTCTGTCTGTCTGTCTGTACGAGAATAGTCTATTATCACGAACGTTGGAGACAAAACGAGGATGGTCTATAAGCTTGAAGATTGGGCAATAAACGAGGATGGTTTATAAGCATGAAGACTACACAATAAACGAGGATGGTCTATAAGCATGAAGATTGGACAATAAACGAGGATGGTCTATAAGCATGAAGACTACACAATAAACGAGGATGGTCTATACGCATGAAGATTGGACAATAAACGAGGATGGTCTATAAGCATGAAGACTACACAATAAACGAGGATGGTCTATCACCTTGAAGATTTGAAAATAAACGAGGATGGTTTATAAGCTTGAAGACTACACAATAAACGAGGATGGTCTATAAGCATGGAGATTGGACAATAACCGAGGATGGCCTATAAGCTTGAAGGCTACATAATATACGAGGATGGTTTATAAGCTTGAAGATTGGACAAAAAACGTGGATGACCTATAAGCTTGAAGATAGGACAATAAACGAGGATGGTTTTTAAGCATGAAGATTGGACAATAATCGTGGATGGTCTATAAGCATCATCATTGGACAATAAACGAAGATGGTCTATAAGCATGAAGATTGGACAATAAACGAGGATGGTCTATAAGCATGAAGATTGGACAATAAACGAGGATGGTCTATAAGCTTGAAGATTGGAATATAAACGAGGATGGTCTATAAGCATGAAGATTGGACAATAAACGAGGATGGTCTATAAGCATGAAGATTACACAATAAACGAGGATGGCCTATAAGCTTGAAGATTTGACAATAAACGAGGATGGTTTATAAGCTTGAAGACTATACAATAAACTAGGATGGTCTATAAGCATGAAGATTGGACAATAAACGAGGATGGTCTATAAGCATAAAGACTACACAATAAACGAGGATGGTCTAAAAGGTTGAAGATTGGACAATAAACGAGGATGGTCTATAAGCTTGAAGACTACACAATAAACGAGGATGGTCTATAAGCTTGAAGATTGCACAATAAACGAGGATGGTCTATAAGCATGAAGATTGGACAATAAATGAGGATGGTCTATAAGCTTGAACATTGGACAATAAACGAGCTTGGTCTATAAGCATGAAGATTGGACAATAAATGAGGATGGTCTATAAGCATGAAGATTGGACAATAAACGAGGATGGTCTATAAGCATGAAGATTGGACAAGAAACGAGGATGGTCTATAAGCATGAAGATTGGACAATAAACGAGGATGGTCTATAAGCATGAAGACTACACAATAAACGAGGATGGTCTATACGCATGAAGATTGGACAATAAACGAGGATGGTCTATAAGCATGAAGACTACACAATAAACGAGGATGGTCTATAAGGTTGAAGATTTGACAATAAACGAGGATGGTTTATAAGCTTGAAGACTACACAATAAACGAGGATGGTCTATAAGCTTGAAGATTTGACAATAAACGAGGATGGTTTATAAGCTTGAAGATTGGACAAAAAACGTGGATGACCTATAAGCTTGAAGATAGGACAATAAACGAGGATGGTTTTTAAGCATGAAGATTGGACAATAAACGAGGATGGTCTATAAGCATGATGATTGGACAATAAACGAGGATGGTCTATAAGCATGAAGATTGGACAAAAAACGTGGATGGTCTATTAGCTTGAAGACTACACAATAAACAAAGATGGCCTATAAGCTTGAAGGCTACACAATAAACGAGGATGGTCTATAAGCTTGAAGATTGGACAAAAAACGAGGATTGTCTATAAGCATGAGGACTGGACAATAAACGAGGATGGTCTATAAGCATGAAGATTGGGCAATAAACGAAGATGGTTTATAAGCATGAAAATTGGACATTAAATGAGGATGGTCTATAAGCATGAAGAGTACACAATAAACGAAGATGGTCTATAAGCATGAAGATTGGACAATAAACGAGGATGGTCTATAAGTATGAAGAGTACACAATAAACGAGGATGGTCTATAAGCATGAAGACTACACAATAAACGAGGATGGTCTATAAGCTTGAAGACTGGACAATAAACGAGGATGGTCTATAAGCTTGAAGACTACACAATAAATGAGGATGGTCTATAAGCTTTAAGATTGGGCAATAAACGTGGATGATCTATAAGCATGAAGATTGGACAATAAACGAGGATGGTCTATAAGCATGAAGATTGGACAGTAAACGAAGATGGTCTATAAGCTTGAAGACTACACAATAAACGAGGATCATCTATAAGCATGAAGATTGGACAATAAACGAGGATGGTCTATAAGCATGAAGATTGGGCAATAAACGAGGATGGTCTATAAGCTTGAAGATTGGGCAATAAACGAGGATGGTCTATAAGCTTGAAGGCTACATAATATACGAGGATGGTCTATAAGCATGAAGACTGAACAATAAACGAGGATGGTCTATAAGCTTGAAGGCTACATAATATACGAGGATGGTTTATAAGCTTGAAGATTGAACAAAAAACGTGGATGACCTATAAGCTTGAAGATTGGACAAGAAACGAGGATGGTTTTTAAGCATGAAGATTGGACAATAAACGAGGATGGTCTATAAGCATGAAGATTGGACAATAAACAAGGATGGTCTATAAGCATGATGATGGGACAATAAACGAAGATGGTCTATAAGCATGAAGATTGGACAATAAACGAGGATGGTCTATAAGCATGAAGATTGAACAAAAAACGTGGATGGTTTATAAGCTTGAAGACTACACAATAAAGGAGGATCATCTATAAGCTTGAAGACTACACAATAAACGAGGATGGCCTATAAGCTTGAAGGCTGCACAATAAACGTGGATGGTCTATAAGCTTGAAGATTGGACAAAAAACGAGGATTGTCTATAAGCATGAAGATTGGACAATAAACGAGGATGGTCTATAAGCATGAAGACTACACAATAAACGAGGATGGTCTATACGCATGAAGATTGGACAATAAACGAGGATGGTCTATAAGCTTGAAGACTACACAATAAATGAGGATGATCTATAAGCTTGAAGATTTGACAAAAAACGTGGATGACCTATAAGCTTGAAGATTTGACAATAAACGAGGATGGTCTATAGGGATGGAGATTGGAAATAAACGAGGATGGTCTATAAGTATGAAGATTGGACAATAAACCAGGATGATCTATAAGCTTGAAGATTGGACAATAAACGAGGATGGTCTATAAGCATGAAGATTGGACAAGAAACGAGGATGGTCTATAAGCTTGAAGATTGGGCAATAAACGAGGATGGTTTATAAGCATGAAGACTACACAATAAACGAGGATGGTCTATAAGCATGAAGATTGGACAATAAACGAGGATGGTCTATAAGCATGAAGACTACACAATAAACGAGGATGGTCTATACGCATGAAGATTGGACAATAAACGAGGATGGTCTATAAGCATGAAGACTACACAATAAACGAGGATGGTCTATCACCTTGAAGATTTGAAAATAAACGAGGATGGTTTATAAGCTTGAAGACTACACAATAAACGAGGATGGTCTATAAGCATGGAGATTGGACAATAACCGAGGATGGCCTATAAGCTTGAAGGCTACATAATATACGAGGATGGTTTATAAGCTTGAAGATTGGACAAAAAACGTGGATGACCTATAAGCTTGAAGATAGGACAATAAACGAGGATGGTTTTTAAGCATGAAGATTGGACAATAATCGTGGATGGTCTATAAGCATCATCATTGGACAATAAACGAAGATGGTCTATAAGCATGAAGATTGGACAATAAACGAGGATGGTCTATAAGCATGAAGATTGGACAATAAACGAGGATGGTCTATAAGCTTGAAGATTGGAATATAAACGAGGATGGTCTATAAGCATGAAGATTGGACAATAAACGAGGATGGTCTATAAGCATGAAGATTACACAATAAACGAGGATGGCCTATAAGCTTGAAGATTTGACAATAAACGAGGATGGTTTATAAGCTTGAAGACTATACAATAAACTAGGATGGTCTATAAGCATGAAGATTGGACAATAAACGAGGATGGTCTATAAGCATGAAGACTACACAATAAACGAGGATGGTCTAAAAGGTTGAAGATTGGACAATAAACGAGGATGGTCTATAAGCTTGAAGACTACACAATAAACGAGGATGGTCTATAAGCTTGAAGATTGCACAATAAACGAGGATGGTCTATAAGCATGAAGATTGGACAATAAATGAGGATGGTCTATAAGCTTGAACATTGGACAATAAACGAGCTTGGTCTATAAGCATGAAGATTGGACAATAAATGAGGATGGTCTATAAGCATGAAGATTGGACAATAAACGAGGATGGTCTATAAGCATGAAGATTGGACAAGAAACGAGGATGGTCTATAAGCATGAAGATTGGACAATAAACGAGGATGGTCTATAAGCATGAAGACTACACAATAAACGAGGATGGTCTATACGCATGAAGATTGGACAATAAACGAGGATGGTCTATAAGCATGAAGACTACACAATAAACGAGGATGGTCTATAAGGTTGAAGATTTGACAATAAACGAGGATGGTTTATAAGCTTGAAGACTACACAATAAACGAGGATGGTCTATAAGCTTGAAGATTTGACAATAAACGAGGATGGTTTATAAGCTTGAAGATTGGACAAAAAACGTGGATGACCTATAAGCTTGAAGATAGGACAATAAACGAGGATGGTTTTTAAGCATGAAGATTGGACAATAAACGAGGATGGTCTATAAGCATGATGATTGGACAATAAACGAGGATGGTCTATAAGCATGAAGATTGGACAAAAAACGTGGATGGTCTATTAGCTTGAAGACTACACAATAAACAAAGATGGCCTATAAGCTTGAAGGCTACACAATAAACGAGGATGGTCTATAAGCTTGAAGATTGGACAAAAAACGAGGATTGTCTATAAGCATGAGGACTGGACAATAAACGAGGATGGTCTATAAGCATGAAGATTGGGCAATAAACGAAGATGGTTTATAAGCATGAAAATTGGACATTAAATGAGGATGGTCTATAAGCATGAAGAGTACACAATAAACGAAGATGGTCTATAAGCATGAAGATTGGACAATAAACGAGGATGGTCTATAAGTATGAAGAGTACACAATAAACGAGGATGGTCTATAAGCATGAAGACTACACAATAAACGAGGATGGTCTATAAGCTTGAAGACTGGACAATAAACGAGGATGGTCTATAAGCTTGAAGACTACACAATAAATGAGGATGGTCTATAAGCTTTAAGATTGGGCAATAAACGTGGATGATCTATAAGCATGAAGATTGGACAATAAACGAGGATGGTCTATAAGCATGAAGATTGGACAGTAAACGAAGATGGTCTATAAGCTTGAAGACTACACAATAAACGAGGATCATCTATAAGCATGAAGATTGGACAATAAACGAGGATGGTCTATAAGCATGAAGATTGGGCAATAAACGAGGATGGTCTATAAGCTTGAAGATTGGGCAATAAACGAGGATGGTCTATAAGCTTGAAGGCTACATAATATACGAGGATGGTCTATAAGCATGAAGACTGAACAATAAACGAGGATGGTCTATAAGCTTGAAGGCTACATAATATACGAGGATGGTTTATAAGCTTGAAGATTGAACAAAAAACGTGGATGACCTATAAGCTTGAAGATTGGACAAGAAACGAGGATGGTTTTTAAGCATGAAGATTGGACAATAAACGAGGATGGTCTATAAGCATGAAGATTGGACAATAAACAAGGATGGTCTATAAGCATGATGATGGGACAATAAACGAAGATGGTCTATAAGCATGGAGATTGGACAATAAACGAGGATGGTCTATAAGCATGAAGATTGAACAAAAAACGTGGATGGTTTATAAGCTTGAAGACTACACAATAAAGGAGGATCATCTATAAGCTTGAAGACTACACAATAAACGAGGATGGCCTATAAGCTTGAAGGCTGCACAATAAACGTGGATGGTCTATAAGCTTGAAGATTGGACAAAAAACGAGGATTGTCTATAAGCATGAAGATTGGACAATAAACGAGGATGGTCTATAAGCATGAAGACTACACAATAAACGAGGATGGTCTATACGCATGAAGATTGGACAATAAACGAGGATGGTCTATAAGCTTGAAGACTACACAATAAATGAGGATGATCTATAAGCTTGAAGATTTGACAAAAAACGTGGATGACCTATAAGCTTGAAGATTTGACAATAAACGAGGATGGTCTATAGGGATGGAGATTGGAAATAAACGAGGATGGTCTATAAGTATGAAGATTGGACAATAAACCAGGATGATCTATAAGCTTGAAGACTACATAATAAACGAGGATGGTCTATAAGCATGAAGATTGGTCAATAAACGAGGATGGTCTATAAGCTTGAAGATTGGGCAATAAACGAGGATGGTCTATAAGCTTGAAGGCTACATAATATACGAGGATGGTCTATAAGCATGAAGATAGGACAATAAACGAGGATGGTCTATAAGCATGAAGGCTACATAATATACGAGGATGGTTGATAAGCTTGAAGATTGGACAAAAAACGTGGATGACCTATAAGCTTGAAGATTGGACAAGAAACGAGGATGGTTTATAAGCATGAAGACTACACAATAAACGAGGATGGTCTATAAGCATGAAGATTGGACAATAAACAAGGATGGTCTATAAGCTTGAAGACTACATAATAAACGAGGATGGTCTTTAAGCATGAAGATTTGAAAATAAACGAAGATGGTCTATAAGTTTGAAGACTACACAATAAACGAGGATGGTCTATAAACTTGAAGACTACACAATAAACGAGGATGGTTTATAAGCATGGAGATTGGACAGTACACGAGGATGGTCTATAAGCAGGAAGATTTGACAATAAACGAGGATGGTCTATAAGCATGAAGATTGAACAATAAACGAGGATGGTCTATAAGCTTGAAGATTGGACAATAAACGAGGATGGTCTATAAGCATGAAGATTGGACAATAAACGAGGATGGTCTATAAGTTTGAAGACTACACAATAAACGAGGATGGTCTATAAACTTTAAGATCACACAATGAACGTGGATTGTCTTTAAGCTTGAAGAGTGGACAATAAACGAGGATTGTCTAAAAGCAACTCTGGTAAAGATACAGACACTAAAAATCCAAGATACAAATTAAACGCAACCAATATTATAAAATTTACAAAAAGTCTACCAAAAAAATAAAAATATGAATAAGTTTAATATTTTTTAAAGAAACAATTATTGAAAGACAACAAATTCTAAGAAAAAGATCCTTAATGGATGATGAATCATTGAACTACAGTAGGTTAGGGTTATAAGGGACTCAAAGGGGCCACTAATATCAATACGTTATAACCGAAGTTTGTTATAAGTACATGCAGTAAATGTACAGGAAATGATCGGAACAAACAAATAGGTTCGTTATATCCGTCAGTTCGTTATACACGTAGTTTACTGTATTCTGATACTGAAATGAGGAGTAACGTGGCACAAATCGTATCACTGGCTATCCATTGGCAGGAGAAAGGAACTATATTTTTATCCTTTAACTAGTTGAGGTTAGTTTTGTTTAATTGGTTGTTTGTTTTCATTTTCATTTTTCTGTATATCAGATGATAAACTGGACACAATAAAGTCATACAAAACCATGCCACAAACATGTGAAATTAAATTAAGAGTCTAATGTCATGCATAAGGACCCATTGCTTCATATCAACCAGTGATTGGGAATTGACAAATTGGTTAGAAAACCCTACCCTCATGTGTAAAATTAATAAAACATAAGAGTGAGTGAGTGAGTGAGTAAGGTTTTACGCCGATTTTAGCAATATTCCAGCAATATCACGACGGGGGACACCAGAAATGGGCTTCACACATTGTAACCATATCGGGAATCGAACCCGGGTCTTCGGCGTGACGAGCGAACGCTTTAACCACTAGGTTACCCGACCGCCCTAATACATAAGAGAACATTTAACCATGACACCACATGTGTGAGTATGTGTGTCTCGGTTTGTGTGCGTGCGTGCGTGAGTATGTGTGCGTAAGTGTGAATGCGTGTGCGTATATTGGAGCAAACAAACCGCATGTTGTGTGGGTTGCTTCCACATGTCGTCTGGCCTTGATTAGTTTGAAAAAGTAAAAGCTACCAACATCTCCTGATTTGGTTCGGTATGACTTCGAAGTATTCAACAATGTAGTAAAAATAGCGATGGTAAGTATTCTATAGCATCGATAGATGTAAAGATAACTTGGGAACATGTGGTACAAGTCAAAAAAGGGAAAAGCGTCGGACATCAGTTTTGTCACTGAGGGTCCTATTTGGAAATGTCCTCCACATCAAACGTTTTTAAACCTTTACATGAGACCTTGATGGTTTTAACCTTGATCAAACAACACTAATCGTAAAACATAAAAACACGTTTCTTGTTTGACGAGTCTCGTATTGCGCTTATCACTTGTTAGAGAATAGAAGTAAAAATATTTCCCTCACTGAACATGCAATGCCTTTCACTCGAAAGCTGGGGCCGAAGAATCTTTTCAATTGTTCAAAACACATTTTTTTGAGGCCATCAAGTATATCTGCGAACATTGTTTTTTTCAATTTTAAAGCAATTTCTGTATTAAGTAATCAAAAAATAGATGCCCTTGTCTTTAATTGTATGCGAACACACATGGAAGAGTCGACGAGGCAGTGAAGAAACCCTATTTTGGTATTGCGTGTAATATGTTAGTGTGTGTATTATATTAATGTAAAGCTCATGGCAACGATCCTATTTAAAGTATTGTTATTATCCACTACACGTAGAGTGAGTGAGTGAGTGAGTGAGTGAGTGAGTGAGTGAGTGAGTGAGTGAGTGAGTGAGTGAGTGAGTGAGTGAGTGAGTGAGTGAGTGAGTGAGTGAGTGAGTGAGTGAGTGAGTGAGTGAGTGAGTGAGTGAGTGAGTGAGTGAGTGAGTGAGTGAGTGAGTGAGTGAGTGAGTGAGTGAGTGAGTGAGTGAGTGAGTGAGTGAGTGAGTGAGTGAGTGAGTGAGTGAGTGAGTGAGTGAGTGAGTGAGTGAGTGAGTGAGTGAGTGAGTGAGTGAGTGAGTGAGTGAGTGAGTGAGTGAGTGAGTGAGTGAGTGAGTGAGTGAGTGAGTGAGTGAGTGAGTGAGTGAGTGAGTGAGTGAGTGAGTGAGTGAGTGAGTGAGTGAGTGAGTGAGTGAGTGAGTGAGTGAGTGAGTGAGTGAGTGAGTGAGTGAGTGAACAGGGACATGGCGCTTACAAGTCGATGATCCCAATCAGGGCGAAGCTATGTTTTGAAGCCAACATTGACGGATCATTCCATGCCGAAGGCTCACAAGTGCTGCGAATAGCTTCAGGCGATTGGGCCTCCTGTGTCCCCATACACCGGCTACATCAATATTACTAAGCAATATTATATCTCCTGTTAAAATATCATGATGATAATAATTTTTCATTTCATGAAAAACAACTATAATTTGAACTTGTATATACTTTAATCAATGAAAGCTACAGGGCATATTTTCTGTAATGTATTGACGATCATTCATACGTGATTTGAACGTTGACGTCAGTGATGTCGTTACCCGATTCAGCAGATACACGCAGGTACAGCGACGGGGACCCAGATGGAAGCTGATATCTCAGCTCGCCTGTCGCCATGGCTAGTGGGGCGGGTGATTCCAGGTTGTCGTACACGGCCATGTTGATGGAGTTACCTTGTGTAGGTGACGTCACAACGACGTGGGTTGCTCCCGATGGAGGCGTCAACATAAACACGGGACGATGGGAAGAGGAGACGGTGAGACCAGTCAGGGTCTCGCTGTCAGATAGCGTCTCCATAAAGGTCGGCTCCTGACACCCACTGAAAGTGATTCCTACCACCTGGAAGGATTTTTTTACCTCCAGATAGTCGTAGCCGAGGTCGTAGCAAGCACGCATGACGCCACAAGCGCCTTCCTCAAAGGTCGTTGATCGGCCCCAGTAGATGACGTTAGCTCTGAGGAAGCATTCGAACGCTTTTCTGATGGGCATTTTGTTGACCTCCACGAGCTGGTAGAAGGCGTGGTTGAAGATGCCGCTGCTGTAGTGAACGTCGACGTTGTTGTTGTAGTCTCTGGTGTGCTTGAGTGAACGCCCGTCTCGAGAAGGATCTTGAAAGTAACGTAGGGCCCCATTGCTGCTTTTAAAAATTTCAGCTCCAACGAACCAGTCGTTAGAGCCACGAGCAAACATCTCAGTTGTCTCCCCTGTTATGTCCGAGAAGGCTTCGTTGATACCACCAGACTGATCGTCGTAGATGAGGTTGGAGTTTTGTTCGGTGACACCATGGGCAAGTTCATGAGCAATAACGTCTTGGTTAACCAGTGGGTAGAAAGTGCTTCGACCATCGCCGAAAGTCAGGCTGCTGCCATCCCAGAAGGCGTTCTCGTAGTTATTGCTGTAGTGAACAAATAGGACTGGCTTGAAGTTGAGGGGAGTCATCGTGTACCATTCGATAAACATACGGGCTGATTTGGTGCCAAAGTTCATGGCGTCCAGGACGGGGGAGTAAGCACCGTTGATGGCGTCGTCATAACCGTTGGCACATGTGTAGGAAGAGGCGGCGCGGTTGTTCCTATTTGTACCCTGGTTTAAGTCCACCACTTTGACGTAGGCGTTTTCCAGAGTGCATGTGGCGCCACTGACGGTGGTGTTGAGGCACAAAGGAGGAACGCCATACACGAACTTTCCAACTTTAAGATTTCCACCCTCCCCTTTAGCAGGATTGCCGCAGGTTGTTGGGCCTGCTGTTGTTGGTGCGGCTGTAGTTGGTCTTGGTGTTGTTGGTGCGGCTGTAGTTGGTCTTGGTGTTGTTGGTGCGGCTGTAGTTGGTCTTGGTGTTGAAGGTGCGGCTGTAGTGGGGCCTGCTGTTGTTGGTGCGGCTGTTACGGGTTCTTGAGTTTGTCGGTCTCCGCCACAACTGTCAGTTGTAGTTTCTGGTTCAGGTGTGGTGTTCTCGCCAGGACACTCATCATCCCCAGGAGACTGTCTTCGGTGTCGTACAACAGCTTGACGTCTCTCTACTGCTTTGTTCTGGATGTTGTTGAAGGAACGGACAGTGGTAAGGTCACAGGCGTCGATAAAGTAGCAAGGACGGCTGGGTCTGTTGCCCTTCATGTAAAAGAAGTTGATCTCATAGGTCAGACGAGCCACGCCGTCTTTCTTGACGTAGACGTTCTTCTTGACGTTGACTTTGGTGACTTGAGACGCTAGGACCCCCTCCTGTGTGAAAGCTATCCTCTTGACGGTGTCACGTGTCTGCTCACAATCCTCAGGGTTGGGAATATCTTCCTCCAGTGATGTGAAAAGTTCACCGCTGACGACGCCTGTGTAACCGAGGCTGGGGTTGACGTCGGCGGCCACGCTCCCTCCCACTACTTCCAGACCCCCATAGGTCTGCTGTAGACGTTGCTTGATCTTGCCTCGAACTGTCTTGAGGGATTCCCCGGGGACGATAGCGCTTATGCCACGAAGCCCCAGCTCTGCACGCAGTTCCTCACGAGTGGCATGGAAATGAGACCGAAGCTTCAAACGTTGAGTGACGCCAGCAACGTTAAAGCGACGTGCGGCCTCAGTCGTGTACACTGTGAGGGACAGCAGTCCTGAAAAAACAAGAAAAGTAGAATATATCAGATATCTATTTGAAACCTCAAAGTGATATTATATGAAATACGTTTTTCATTCCTTTCTAATGTTCACTTTGAATGCAATTTGTTTGACATTAATAACGTTGCAATTAATATCTAGTCCGCGAAATTGTACGATGGATGCATTTATTCTGATAGAGAAAGTCCCCGTTCCAAAACCATTACTTGGAGCATATATGTGTCTTAATATAATGTTGAAATTACTTACCCAGCAGGATGATTTGACACTTCATGTTGTCCTCAAGTGTATGAGATGACCAGTGACCAGTAGCCTGGACTTATATACACCATGGACATCACGACACACGCACCTGTCCTCATATTAATTTGTCCGAGAACAATGCATAATATCATAACCCCAGGACATAATCTCATACGCCACACTCCGTTCTTGTACTACAAAGCACAAAGATACTCGATACATAAGACACGTGCGGATTACATAAGTTTCTCATCATTTGTACGTGCTGGTGGAAAATATATATGTAATCATTACTTGGTATATCTAAACATCCGCAACATAGTGTAAACACTGTCAGCGGGTGTGCCTTGTTTGCAAAAATATGTTTCTGGCCTATCTCAGATCCCGGGTTACACGGGTGGCCCAGTCGTACCGTACTTCGTTGTGCAGAGCATCGTAACAGAGTCACACCAAAAAACTAAAATAGGGTTCGAATCTCAGATACGTTTTGATATGTTACTCGGTTGTCGGCACCATACCAGTGCTCGTCGGTTTCACCAAAGTGGTAAACGTCTAGGACCTTCACTTCAGGATTTCCTCCCACATCAAGCTGACACGATGCAACATAACAGAAGATGTTGAAACTGACGAACATCCCAAGTCACTCTATCTTTAGTCACTTAGCTATATAAAAACCTGTATAAAGGGGTTAACCATTGGTACTACTACAGGACAATAAACGACGGTTGTTAATAACCTTGAATATAGGCCAGTGTACGAGAATATGATGAAATTTAAACAGAGGATGTATGACTGTCTTTCTCAAAACTGGCATCTCTCCATAGAGCTCTCATCTAAATGCAATTATTACTCACAGTACAAATCTCTCCTTAATGTAGAAAAATTCTTATTATCATGTGAAATATCTGCTTATCATAAAAGATTAATATGCATGTTCAGGTGTAACAACTTTAAACTTGCAGTTGAAACTGGAAGACATTCTAAAATCCCATATGAAAAACGTGTGTGCGTGTATTGCCACTCTAAAGGTTTAACTCTAATTGAGGATGAGTATCATGTATTGTCAATCTGTGACAGATACTGAGCTGCAAGAAGAGAATGCTTTGCTGAAAGTGAAATCAACTTTACCACATTTCAACAGTTTTTAAACCTTATGTTAACAAACTCCACAAGAACTTTAAAACACATTGGACTATTCCTATCTAAAGTTATGAATATACGTAACTCATCACTGATCTAACGTATTCGAAAACTATTTGTCTTAACATAACGCCATAGTATATAAGCATGTATGATCTACATTATGTCAACATGTATTATGGGCTGGAGGCCTGCTTACTGAATAAATCTGTCTGTCTGTCTGTCTGTCTGTACGAGAATAGTCTATCATCACGAACGTTGGAGACAAAACGAGGATGGTCTATAAGCTTGACAATTGGACAATACACCTGGATGGTCTATAAGCTTGAAGATTGGTCGATAAACGAGGGTAGTGTGTAAGCTTGAAGATTTGACAATACACGTGGATGGTCTATAAGCTTGAAGGCTACACAATAAACGAGGATGGTCTATAAGCTTGAAGATTGGACAAAAAACGTGGATGGTTTATAAGCTTGAAGGCTACACAATAAACGAGGATGGTCTATAAGCTTAAAGATTGGGCAATAAACGAGGATGGCCTATAAGCTTGATGGCTACACAATAAACGAGGATGGTCTATAAGCTTGAAGGTTGGACAATAAACGAGGATGGTCTATAAGCTTGAAGACTTCACAATAAACATGGATGGTCTATAAGCATGAAGATTGGACAATAAACGTGAATGGTCTATAAGCTTGAAGGCTACACAATAAACCTGGATGGTCTATAAGCTTGAATATCGGACAATAAACGTGGAGTGTCTATAAGCTTGAAGATTGGACAATAAACGAGGATTGTCTAAAAGCAACCCTGGTAAAGATACAGACACTAAAAATCCAAGATACAAATTAAACGCAACCAATATTATAGAATTTACCAAAAGTCTTTAAAAAAAAAAAATATGAATAAGTTAAATATTTTTTAAAGAAACAATCATTAAATGACAACAAATTCTAAGAAAAAGATCCTTAATAGATGATGATTTGAAATAAGTATCCCTTGTGAAGACATGCTTGACTGTGATTCTTTCATCGCAAGGGATGCAGAGCAGAGAATCCTAAAATTTCAACAATATTCATGGATATAAGGAGAATGGCCAATACGACATCGCCGTAAAATGACCTCTTCAAATCTGAACTGGCAACCCAAGTAGGTTTAACCAATATTTGGTTATATTTCATGTAATGTATTAATACCTACTAGGGTGTCCCACTTCTTTTGCATAAGATCTCTGATGTAGCATCTAATTACAGGTTTATAATTACTGTCTGGGATAAGGTGAGGTGAAATGGGGTTTAACGTCGCGTCCAAGATTATTGCACTTATATAGCGACGTGCATGCACGTGTGTGTGTGTGTGTGTGTGTGTGTGTGTGTGGCTGCTTGTACTGGTCCGGACTGTTGTCGATTTATAGTACTAGCTCAATGAGATACCATGCCGCAGTTTAACATGATTACCCCACTCAGGCACAGTATACTGACTCCAAGCCGACCAGTCCTTGTTTTAGCCCCTTAATGCCGAGCGCCAGACAGGGTAACAACAAGTACCATATTTTAACGTCTTTTGGTATGACGCGGTCGGGGATCGAACCCCGGACCTTCCGCTCTCCGGGCGGACGCTCTACCACTAGACCACGGAGGCGGTCTGTTTGGGATAAGAAGTGTTGTAACAGATTTGCTTTTGTTGTGTTACCAATTATACCAACATGCCTGGGAAACCAACTGAAGACTATGTCACATTGCCCAGTAGCAATATCATTAAATAATTCAAGAATCTCAATAAAAAATGACACGACACAAAATAATACACTGAGTACAACAATATTTATGAATAACGCATTTAGTTTAAAAAGCACAATATTAAATGAGAATTTACTTGACTGGAAAGATCATTGACTGTTTTTACACTACAATATATATCCTTGTGATGAAAAAATCAATACAGTCAAGGAGGACATGCTTGACCGTGATTCCCTCATCACAGATGATACAAAACAGATGATTCTCGTCTCTCAACAACCTATATTTATAAGTATATCAGGAATTACCAATACGACATCGTCTTAGAATGACCTCTTCAAATCTGGACTGACATCCCAAGTAGGTGAAACGAGTGGTCGATTTTATTGTATATAAATTATAGATACCCACTTGGGTGTGCCACTTCTTTTGCATAAGATCGCGGATGTAACATCTAATTACCGGTTCATAGTCACTGCATGGGATAAGAAGTGGTGTCACAAATTTGTTGAGCATTGGCCATTGTGTTATCAATCATTCCAACACGGGTGGGTAACCAAAAAAAGACGTTGTTATATTGGCCAGTTGCAAGATCATTTATTAATTCAACCATTTGATGTAGATGTTTACATGACATGTTTTAATGACCTTGGGGCACGAAAGGGAATCTGAAAAAATAATGAACTGTTTGTGTTTAGTTTGGTTATTGATAAATTTAAGTGCTGTTAAAATGGCAGTTGCTTCTGCTGTAAATATGGAGCTGTTATCTGGTAACCTGGAGAATACTGTTCTGGATCCAATGACGTTTGCACTAGCAACTGTGCCACCAGCTTTAGATCGATCTGTACATACAGGTGTTTGTTAATTGATTGTATTCTTGTTTATAAATAAGTGGGTTTGTGCCTGATTTCTTAAGTTTAGTTAATGTCGAGTCTACATTTGTCCTCACCATTTGCCCAGGAGGTGATGAAAAAGGTTGGATGGGAGCTACATCTTGAAGGTTAATTTCAGCAGCAGAAATAGCAGATTTAATTCTGATTCCGAGCAGTGGAACAAGAGATGATTTCTTTATTGTAAAGGATTTAATACACAATCAAAAGCTGGATTTGACTGTTTAGAATATGATTTAGTGATATATTGCAAGGATACTTTCAGACGGCGTTGTTTAAGGGAAAGCTCATCCAACTCCACATATAGACAATGAAAAGGTGACATTCGAAAGGCTCCAAGGCAAAGAATCAGGCCTTGATGATGATGATGATGTGCTAGATTTAACGAGCGCTTCCGGTGTTGCCGATTTCGCACTCGGTGCATACCTAGAAACGTATGAAGGAATCATTAAAAATTGTAAATTTGCAAATGTAAAATATGCCCCCCAAAAATCCCTTGAAGGGGGTAAAGGTTTAGAAAGGGATATAAGCGATTACTCAATAATAAGGCCTTGATGATGGGCAGTATCTAGCTTTTGTAAATTGCTTTTAGAGGCTCACACTTGGAATTAGAAACCATTTTCAACAAATCGAGTGCCTTCAGACATTCAGCTGTAAGGTATTTAATATACGGAAGGAAAGTTAAATGGTTATCAAAAATAACTTGACCGCCTTCACAATTTTGATAGGGGTTCCATTCATTCAATTTAGAAAATTTAAGAGACCATTTGTGATTTTTATAAAGACAGGTTTGTAACTGCCTCCCTATTGCATGTTTATTTTTACAACAAGAAATATTTATATCATCCACGAAAAATGATCCATCAACTGAATCACTTAAAACCTTTGAAAGACTATTTATTTTAATACTAAATAAAGTGACAGACAAAATACTGCCATGCGGGACACCCTGATCCTGATTATAATGATCGGACAGGGTGGAACCCACTCGGACAAGAAATTGCCGATAGAAAAAGCGATATAAAATGAGGTAAACGACCTCTCACGCCAAAATCATGTAAATCCTTTAAACTGACATGCTTCCACATAGTATCGTTTGCTTTCTCAAGATCAAAGAAAATTGATACTAAGGGTTGTTTATTTACAATAGCATTCTTAACAAAGGATTTCAATCGTACTAAATGATCAATAGTATGTCTAGTTTTACGGAAACCACATTGAATATATTTGCAATAAGATTATGGTTTCCAAATTCCAAACTAATCTCGTATTCACCATTCGTTCCATGGCTTTGCAAACGAAACTGGTTAAAGATATAGGGCGATAATTTGAGGGATCTCTATGATCCCGGCCAGGGTTTGGTATGGGGACTACAATGGCATTATGCCACAAAGGAGGAATATTCCCTGAAGTCCATATGTGGTCAAGTATATATAAAAATGTCTCAAGACATGATTCCGGCAAATGACATGATAGTGCATAATTAGCATAATCTGCTGCAGTATCATGAGCTTGCTCAAGAGCAGCATGGAAATACTTCATTGTAATCTTCACCGTTATTAGAAGCAAAATTGTCCCTTTTCTTTTTCTGCTGTTCCTGATATCTCTGAAAGACAGGGACATAAGTTGATAATGAAGAATTTTTTGCAACAGTTTCACCAAGTTAATTGGCAATGTCGGATTTATCAGTTATGAATGTGTCACTATCTTTAAGATGGCTAACAAACGATTTAGAGCCTTTGCCTTATATATTTTGAATTATGTTCCACACCTTGGACAAAAAGTTTGCGTGAATTAATTGTGGAGACATACTTCCTCCACGATTGCCGCTTATTTTGCCTATAAGCATGTTGTGCCTTGGCACTAGTAGTTTTAACGTTATTCAAATTGTGAACTGTACGGCAGAAATATTTTCTCGCTTTCTTCCTACTCTTTCTTGCTTGTTTGTATTCAGTATTAAACCATGGTTTACGAATATGATGATTTGCAGAGGACTTAGAAATTGTTTCATCAGCTATTTCGTTTGGTTGAGCTGAAAACAACTGGATGGGATCGGGAACATTTCCAAATTATTTTCAGGTTTTATTTTTTCAGCATATAATATTTCTTACAAGGATCAATTGGCCTCAGTAAAATCCCACCGTGGTTTGATGCAGATGGGTCATCCTCCGGTTTCACAGCTTTTAGGACAGAAGGGAAGTGATCACTCCCACAAAGGTCGTCATGTACAGACCATTCAAATTCATTGTAAATATCTGAATCTGTGAGGGACAGTTCCAGTGGCAGGATGTAAATATGTGCTCGAATCGTCATTAAATACACATAAAATATTATCAGAAATAAAATCTTCAATGATTTTCCCTTTATTGTTTGTATTTGCACTTCCCCGTAGAGGGTTATGCCAATTGAAATCGTCCATGGTGATGATGCAGGGCTTTGGGAGCTCATCATATAGTTTCTGAAGATCAGACTGTAAAAGAGCATATGAAGGTGGTATATACAGAGACCACAAAGTAAATGCAGTGTGCAATATAATTCGGAATGCAACAGCTTGACGATTAGTTTTTAAATGAACAGCACAATGAATGATGTCTAGTTTTACGGAAACCACATTGAATATATTTGCAATAAGATTATGGTTTCCAAATACCAAACTAATCTCGTATTCACCATTCGTTCCATGGCTTTGCAAACGAAACTGGTTAAATAATTTGAGGGATCTCTATGATCCCGGCCAGGTTTTGGTATTGGGACTACAACAGCTTGACGATTAGTTTTTAAATGAACAGCACAATGAATGGTGTCCTGCCTGACTAAACTAGTAGAGCCTCCAATCGCTTTATCACCTAGAGGAGAAAATGAATTATGACAGTTGTACTGCCTAAGGTCAACTGTATCTCTATGTTTAAGATACGTCATTTTGAAGATAGATTGCTGACAGCTTATTATCTTGTATTTATAAGTGCAACTCATTAAAATCTGTCCTAAGACCTCTGCAATTCCACTGAACTAAGTGATCTGCGTTACTCCTTGAGAAGGAGATGTTGCACTTGCATGTCATGTTGGTATGTTTCGGCGCCAGGCTCTCGCGTGCTTATGTTCTTGCGATTTTTCCATCTTTTCACCAAATTTCTGCAGTACCTCATTCTTTCCACACAAATCAATCCCGATCCATGCAGAAATGACCAATTCATTTTTGGTATTCCTTTGGGTATGGATGTCGGCAACACTCTGTCAGATATTTACGATTTTATTACTTGGCGTTTCTGTTTATGCAGATTATTTGAAGCTGACACTGAAACATTGACGTGAAACCCAAAAGCCTGGGAGTCTGCTGTAAAATCTTTTGATGATAAAATGATGGTGTGTTATATTACACGACAAATATGTCATAGATAAAGCCTTGGCTGTTTACTCCTTTTGGAATGCACAAAGACCTCAATGTTCCTTCAGCATTCACCACATATATGACCATTAATGTCCTTGCAATCGGTGTGTAACAATTACTCGAGCCACGTCACTCGATGCATCGCGATTGTTCTTGACCCTATGGTAAATTCATGAAATTGCTTACACTGATGCACTCAGATCCTGAATAAAACACACTTGTGCATTTCTCTTGGCACCCACCAGAGTGAGTTAGTGTGAATGGTTTTACGCCGCTTTTAGCAATATTCCAGTAAAATGACACTGGGGGGACACCAGATATGGGCTTCATGGCAATTGAAGTTGATTTGAATTGAAGTTTGTATTAGATCTCCTTGAAAATGAGAACGGCATTTAGAAGTGATATATATAAGGAAGAGAATTTATGGATGTCAACATTTTAATTATGGGGAACACAAAGTTTCTGGGTATACACTTACTCCTTCGTCAGGTGAATAAGTGCTATGAAGCAGAGAACAAGCATGAACAAGAAAAGTTATAAGATAACAAAGGTGGAAACTTAACAAGGGAAGCCAACAGTCGGGTGTATTGAATCTGCTGGCGGACGCTCTATCCACCACTAGGACACGGAGACAGTCCGTCGCTAGGTGAAAATCCGCGGGAATTGGGTAATGTAGATAATATTGCACATATTAAATTGCGCTGTATTGTACGCGTGTCAATGTCAAAACTAATGTCAACGCTGTATGCCACACACAATAGTATCATAAATAAACAAAAGAACATATCTTAAATTATGAATGAAAGAGGGAAGAACATAGTTGTACAAGTGTCGATTGAGTATGCTTTTACGCTGCGCTTTCAGCAATATTAAAACAATATGACGGTGGGGGGACACCAGAAATGGGCTTTACACGTGGGGAATCGAACCCTGTCTCTTCGGCGAGACGAGCGAACGCTTTAACCACTAAGCTATCTTAAGTTAGCGATATTATGTGCAAAAAATGAACTTAAATGGCGTGTAGTCAGTAATCAAAAAACATTTCCTACATGTTTTTGTTTAAAAAAAATATAATTTGATTTTAAAACTTTAAAACAATAATTTCGCATACTGCTGATATTTTTGAAAATCAATAAATCTTTTTTCGGCGCACATTTATAATAATTTAAACATGGTAGTGGCCATCTGGTTGCAAATATATTTCTTAACCCAGTCTTCATTGAACTAATTTATAGTTTTACACAAAATTACCCAACCACAGATGACTTATTGCAAACTGTTGCAGGAATGAGTGACTGTTAAATAGACAGAATCAAATCTAACAACAGTTCCATTTTCAATTACATGAAGTAATGATCTCTGTATACGATTTTTGCCCCTCAGATCAGTTTATTGATTATCACATTATATTTGCACACACACACACACACACACACACACACACACACACACACACACACACACACACACACACACACACGCCCGCACACACACGCCAACACACACACACACACACACACACACACACACACACACACACGCACACACGCACACACACCACACACTTCCACTTCCAAGTTTTGATGCATGATGCAGAACTGTGCAGCCTCCGCTTTTGGAATCATAATTAACATTATACAAGTTGTATATAGGTGATCACGTTTGTGGGTAAATGCGTGAAAACATTATAACTAACTTTTTGTATGTGTTTGTTTTTTGTGTGTGTTTTATGGCACTTAAACTTAAGATTATATACAAAATGATCTTTCCTAAAAGCAGTATTCGCGCTTGCAACAAACTCATTTGCATGTTAATAATACATTGGGTCATATCACTACATTGAGTAGGCCCCTAAAGCCACGGGTTAGAATTGGTTAGAATAGGTCTTCAGCAACCCATGCTTGTCGTTAGAGACGACTTTGCTTGTCGTAAGAGACGACTTTGCTTGTCCTAAGAGATGACTAACGGGATCGGGTGGTCAGGCTCGGTGACTTGGTTGATACATGTCATCGTATTCCTATTGCGGAGATCGATGCTCGCGATGAAGGTCACTGGACTGTCTGGCCAGACTCGTTTATTTTACAGATCGCTGAAATATTCTTAGTGCGGCGTGAAACACCAACAAATAAAAACAACAACAACTACATTGCTTAATTCGTGATGAACAGAATACTATGTAATCCTAGGAGGGACATTGTCGCATTGTCGCCCAACAAAAACAAGCAAAAAGTGTCAAAATTAACAAAAAACGCGACATCCCTTCTTGGATTCGAAAATACTTTTTCAAGGCTAAATACCTTGGCACGCTCCCTGTTCTCTCGACATAGCTGTTATAAACACGTGCACAGTTTCTTCAGTAACGCTAAGTAGTGAATGATGATGATCACCCCATAAACAACATGTCCAGCTGTGCCACGTGGTATGGACCAAGTCGTCGAGTCTGGGCCATGCATCGATCCATGCCGTCGGGGCACAATGACACACACCGTCAGACAGGTCAAACACTTAAATATAAAACCATCAGGGTGCCGCTGTTGAAAACAAACTTAGCTCTACGACGGTCGTAAGTCTATGTTAAGGTATGGGAGTTACGATCACCTTAGCGCTAAGTTCGCATTGTACAACGACACCCTGATCTCTACTTTAAGGCCATCCTATCTACATTCATTTCGGCTTCTTCGACAAGATTATAAGATGCCTAAGATCTTTTCCACACGCCATAAAGGAATGAGTGGGTGAGTTAAAAAGATTCATCGCACCGGCAATATTACAGCCATTTAGCGATGAACACAAGATATTTTTTTTTAAATATCTGTCGACAAAACGCAGTAAAACAGTAAGGTATATCACAGTTTAAGATACAACAAACGTGACCAAAATTAAAAATACATAGATATACAATAGATTAGTCTTCTCAACAAGGTTATAGACCACCAATAAGTTTGACCACCTTATTGAAGATGATGGAGCTTACAGCACCTATGCGCACTGTATGACTCACCAGGAGGAGTTTACACTACGAGTCACTTCTTATCTCCAACACACCATTTGTCCATCTCCCGTGGCCGTTATACTGGTGGAGATGGTATCCGCGTGTGCCGTCACGGCTGGCAGATGCATGTAGCCCGCAGATACTATCGCCATACTCCCGATGGCTGGACATGAGCCCCACGGGGGATTAAACCTCTCTGTGGCTATATTGTAGCACTAAAACACTCGCACCGCTATCTACTGTTATTATCACGTATCAGCGACTGTTATTATCACAGAAATATACGGATATTTCATTACCATTGTTGTATAGTCAACAATGCGTAGATGGTCCCATTAATGCAAACAGCTGAAACTGGTATGCAACACCTTTGTTGCTGATGATATATATATAAGGGACGACCAGAAGATGAAGTGTTGGGCTGTTTCATTATACGGAAGCTAGTATCTGCCATGGTTAAATATTTCTTTCAAGCATTTCCTCGCAATAGTACCGTGTTCCCTCGCAATAATTTCGTGTTCCCTCGTTATAGTATCACGTGCTCTCGAAATAATTTCCTGTTCCCTATCTATAGTGCCGTATTCTCTCGCAATAATCTCACGTTCCCTCGAAATAGTACTGCGTTCCTTCGCAATGATTTCCCGTTCCTTCGTTTAACTATTGCGTTCGCTCGCTGTACTAGTTCGTTCCCTCGCAATAAGATCGATGCTCGTGATGTCAATCACTGGATGGTCTGGTCCAGACTCGATTATTTACAGACCGCCGTCTCATAGCTGGAATATTGAAGAATGCGGCGTTAAACAACAACCAACCAACCAACCAACCCTCGCAATAATATCTTGGCGCACCATGTGGATCAGACAAAAAATATGCGTTTTTGTCCTTTTTGCCCCACATTTATTGAAAACGAATACCATTTTTTGGTTATCTGTCCATGTTATGAATCGCTAAGAACAAAATATTTCCAAGGTTTACCCCAAAACATCAATACACTAATCAAGCTCCTCCGTTTTGATGAAATATCTAACGAGCAACAAAAGAATACTATCCTATACATTAATTATGGTTTACGACTTCGCAACCGTCTTTGTACAAATGATGTTTAATTATTCTTTAGGTTATTTGCCTTCATTAATCAAATGCTTTTATCTCTTCTTGTTGTGTTGTGTTGCGACTTATTTTTCACAAAATTGTACACGTGCACATCTCTGTGCATATAAGTCTGCATGTTTATACTTCTACATGTACAAAATTGTATATATATAATGTTACTGTATGTATATGGGCCTATGGCCAGAATACAATAAATGATGATGATGATGACAAAGGCCCTCCTTCAAGTTTCGGAGTGTCACTTTGTATTCGTGTTTTATTTTCATAAATGTTCCTAATGTTCAATAACGACGCCTGACGTCTTAGCAATTTGACAAAAAATGTCCACTCTTTCGGCGCCAATGATTCGATGCTTCAATATTGTTTAGGGCAAATGTGTGAGTGTGAATAGGTCTGTTCAATAAATTAAGTAAACATGAACAGCATAATGCAGAAGACAGTGTGTAACATTTTATATGCTCGAGTCTCGAGTATGTGGCAGTATTGTTGATAATTTCGATTGTGAGAAGACGTGTGACTACAGATCTTTGATTAACATCTTCAACGTCATTAATTTGTTTTATGGATGTTAAATGCTTTATGAACGTCATATCAAATGATATTCGAACACGTTTGTACATGTTTCTATTTCAGCAATATTGCCATTCACTTAATTCCTACCTTTCATTCAGGTTTGTTTCTGTATTTGGCGCAGAAGGAGTCCATCACGAAGACGTGACAAAGTAGATTGGTACCAAGAAAAGAGCCGTCCATCAAAATAATACCATGATGGAAGTCCACATTATTTCTATAATGATTTATCATTGTCGTGTATATGAGATAAAATAAAAGGATTACAACTATGAAACATCTAGCTTATTTACACCATTACTGTTTAATGGAATAACACCACATCAACATTTTACATTGAACAAAACTATTTGTCCAACATCTTTGTGTTTGATGTACATTGGATTCCATACATATCATTAAGCAAAGAAAACATTCTTCGGTAAGTAGAACGAAGACGAGTGTTCATCACTTGGTGGGTGAGGTGAGGTGAGGTTAGGTGAAATTGAGTTTAACGTTGCATCCAAGATTATTGCACTTATACAGCGACTAGCATGCACTTGTGTGTGTGTGTGTGTGTGTGTGTGTGTGTGTTGGGGGGGGGGGGGGGGGGGGGGTGCTGCTTGTCTGATGCCGATTTATAGTGCTGGCCCACTGAGATACCATGCCGCAGTCCTTGTTTTAACCACTTAATGCCAAGCGCCAGACAGGGTAACAACAAGTACCATCTTTTAACGTCTTTTGGTATGACGCGGCCGGGGTTCGAAACCCCGACCTTCCGCTCTCCGGGCGGACGCTCTACCTCTAGACCACGGAGGCGGTCTAGTACGTCATAAAACAGGGTAGATGAAAACATTGACATGTATGTCATGAAAAGGATCAAGTTTTCATCCATTTCGGTAATATTGGAAAAGGGGTAAAATCATACACAATCAACTTTAATCCTACATGATAACCTCAAGACATCCATATCCCCCAAAGCAAAATAAAACACTATCAAATACCACATGACACTCCTTGGTGGCATTGCTACAATCAAGTCGATGTATTTTCTGCTATATAGTTCATAACCATTCTCAGATAATATAAAATATACAAAGTACATATGAATTTCGCGATAGACCACTGAATGCCTTATTGACATACGCATGATCTTATCATGCTTCCTGCAAAATAAAACATATTACATTATCAGCAACATATATATTTTACGATATGTTACAAATACACTCGATAAATATTTATAACACCAATGTGTTTACTGCTTAGTGTTTATTCAAAGCGTCTTCGCACTGTCTTGTATCCCTAGTTAACATCGTAGAATTGAGAATGGACCATGACACTAGGGCAAACTGTCTCCAAAGTTATTCGATAGTAAAAAAGTAAATAGATCTGTGCGTCATGTCCTTGTGTAGATAAATTAACATTGTCGTATTCGAAGCAGCTCCTGTTCTTGATCCATATGAAGCGATAATTCATAAAGTTACCGAAGGTTATAAACTGCTGGGGGAAAAATAGTATTCACTAAAAAATGGGATTCGACCAAACAAGTACAAACGTTATCGTAACGCTAACAGACTCACCTGTAGTGAGATACTCATTGATATGATGCATGTAATATCACCTTTGATACCCGTTTCAAATACATCACCATGGAATAACCATTTCTTGTTTGTTTCATGTTTAGTCACCATCAAACATGGGTGTATAATTCCTTTAGCCCGGCAGTTAAGTAAAGCGAGGGAACGCGAAATCAAAACGACATGATTACTGCAAGGTCTCGCGGTACTATAGCGAGGGAACCTTATAACAACATAATGTTACCATGGCAGATAGGAGCTTCCGTACATTTTCGTGATTTCGATCGTCAGTCTCATAATTAACCAAAGTAGGATATTCCAACATTTTGATTACATGTCAATCTGATTGTAATGGGTTGTAGGATCCAGGATTATAAAATTTCCGTGGATATATTAGTAAGATAACGGATTTGTTTGAAAATTCGTGAAATTGTATGGGTCTGATAATATCAATGTGTCACGGTAAATGACTACTTTCATGCTAGGAGTATTTAAAAGTGGACGTTGGAGCACATCAGCACATCATCACATTGAAGCTGACCTTCCGGTAAGTGTGCATTATATTCCTTATGGTAAATCTCATATGGTAAAAATAGGATATAAATGTAGGTTTGAACGTGACCATTCCTTGTTTCCTTCATTCCTAGGACCCATCAAACAAGAGTGTTTACTTTCTTTTGGTGATTCTTTAACTTTCTAAGTATAGTTTTCAAGTATTTTAAGTGATTCATTCTGAATTAGATTTCCCGTTTCAGATGTAACCTGTCTAGTGAGTGAGTGAGTGAATGAGTTTCGTTTAAGGCTGTATACCAGTTATATTATGACGTGTCACCTTGATGCGTGAGGAAAGCTGGAGTAATGCAAGTCTTAAGTCTTTACCACGGGCATGGTGCTGACAAACCTTGAACCCTAAACTGGACGAAAGGGGATTCGAAGCACGATCATAGGTGTCCGCCATGCCTAAGGTACGCAGTTTTGCACATCGAATTGCAATGCCTTCGACGATCGTCTATGCTAGAGTATATGGCATATAACAGTATCAGTAGCGTAAACCCCAGTGCTCGGAGTAGATAATCCCTTACTGAATTAATGTAATGCTGTACGGATCAGTCGAAATTGAAAGTGGTTGTGATGTCACCAATTGTAGGTTTGTAGGTTTCATCAGTTAAGCCAATGTGCCTGTATGTATACCGTGAAACCTCTAATAAAGGCGGCACTGTTTGTAGAACAATCGTGAAGATTATCAGATAAACGAATTATGAGTAATATATGATTGTATACACACCTGTATTCCAAATATTAGTCAACAAGAAGGCGGGATAGCTGCATTAACAGGTTTCGGTCTGAACAAGTTTGCAAAAACTACTGAAAAGAAGTTAAAGAACACCCATTTTTTTCATGAGACTAAAGTTTATTTGTCACCTTAAACTTCTTTTGAGTAGTATGTTTATGAAGTTTACTTTTTTGTCATAAATATGAATAACTGATAAATATTGATTAACGTTTCTTTTCAGAAAATATTAGAGACAATGCAGGCTCTCATCTTAGCTGTCATTGCAGGTAGGTGTCAAAACATTTTTGTCAAACAAAAATAATATATAGTTCATTAATTTATCGGAACATTTTGCTTTATGACCAATCAACGTCAATCTATATATTCATGATGAGATATATATTTTCCCATGTATATGCATATTCTTTGTAGAGGTAACTGAAATATTCAATCCTTCGTCGGGTTGCGAAGAAACTCATTACGCTATGAGATTCATTTAGCTGCACAATACGCTTCAGGGCTTCGTTCCACAAAGTGATCTTGCAAACACGATTGTGGCAAGTCTGTGTTAAAGTATGGGAGTTACGATCATCTCAGCGCTGACATCACTTTGTGGAACTGGGCCCACGTCTTGTTTTATCAGCGTAGGCCAGTAACATGAACAAATGACATACTAGTAGGTTGGTATAATATTACTTATACTTATACTGAACAAAAGAGGTTAGCGTTAGCGAATGGTTTTTTTATTTGTTTTATTGAAGACTGGGCACAATTATATAAATATATCCCTCAAAATATTCATGACCCCAAACCATTTTTGTTCTGTATATAAGTATGAACTAGCTAGCTAACTATCTGCATCGTGCGTGGAATTACTTCAGATAAGTCTTCACGCAAGTATTCGGGTTACCGTGCTCATGACTGAACATGTCATCCCGAAAATCCAAATGTATCAGTATTTCAGTTGTATCTCAGTTGTGTCACATGACACTCCTTGGGGGCATTGCTCAATTCAAGACGATGTATTTTCTGCTATATAGTTCATAACCATTCTCAGAGAATATTAAATATACAAAGTACATAATTATGAATTTCGCGATAGACAACTGCATGCCCTTTTGACATACGCATGATCTATTCTTGGGCGTGTACATGCCTTCCTGCAAAACAAAACATATTACAATATCAGCTACATATATATTTCACGATATGTTACAAATACACCCAATAAATATTTTATTTTTTAAAACACCAATGTGTTTACTGCTTAGTGTTAATTCAAAGCGTCTACGCACTGTCTTATATGTTGTATTAGAAAGTTTCCAAAGGATTGTCGAGTTTCTGAAACTTGTATCCCCAGTTAACATCGTAGAATTGAGAATGGCCCATGACACTAGGGCAAACTGTCTCAAACGTTAATCGATAGTTAAAAGGTAAATAGATCTGTGCGTCAGTGTATCAGTATTTCAGTTATATCTCGGCGTGTCAGATTAGTTTTGGAGTCAATCAAAACCAAAGTAAGTGTGAGACGTAGGTTTAGCACTTTGCCACAGCAGGTATGAAGCTAAAAGACCAAGGATAGTTTCCTGGCTTATCTTGGATTCGAACCAACTACCAGCGGATCCTGACAACTAAGGGACGCAATAATTGCGACATTGTTAGATATAGACATGATTACATAACGCTTGTAAAGGGAATCATTTAAGGTGGTGAATGCTACTGTAAATAGTATGTTAAAATTTATATCGGTATTAAATTAGTTGGGTTTGTTGCTTTCTAAAATGTTCAACCCAAAGGAAGAAACTCTCTTTGGTGTTTCATGTATGGAAATCTGTTTGTGTACATGATATGTTTGCCTAAATCTGAAACATAAATCTGTGCCTGTATACTTCATTCCGTTTTATCATTTACAGCTTTGTGTCACGTGACGCACGTGGATGCTGCGCAGGTGCTAGACGCTAACATCCGCTTCCGTTACTCACTACACCGTAACGGGCGTCAGGCATATCGTCATCCCACACTTGCCAGCCTCCTTGGTCTTCCCAGAGATGTCACATTAGAGGTCGTCGACACCATCACCACCGTCCATGGCGCGCAAAGACGTCGTTACCGAGAGTTGTACAAGGGCATGCCTGTCATAGGGTCGAGTATTGAAGCCGACGTTGACGACAACGGCCGATACGACGGTGGCGCCGTGACGGGGACACTGATTCTGTCTATGACCAACGACATCCCCAACCCTGGGCTGTGTCAGTTGACGGAACAGGAAGCACAGGACATCCTCCTTCAAGGGGAAGGACTAGCCTTAGATATACACATTCTACGTAAGGAAATTGTCAAAAAGATATTTGTGGACAACGCCAAGAAAGCTCATCTTGTGTTCGCTACGGACATACTTGTTGAGCTCCCGGAAAAGGAGTCAAGACCATACTACCTCATTGATCGTTGCGACGGTTCGGTTCTCAAGAAGTCAAAGAAGATGAGTACGATGTTCAATCCCCGAGAAGTACCTGTGACAAGTACTCAAGACTGGGGGACGGGGGAAACGACTCTGGATTGGGGAACAGGGGAAACAACTCTGGACTGGGGAACAGGGGGAACAACTCTGGACTGGGGGACTGGGGAAACAACTCTGGACTGGGGAACTGGAAGTACAGATAATTGGTTCAGCCCTTCTCCAAGTGACAATACCAACAAAGTGTCTCCCGTCTCCAGCACTGACACCGTATCTTCCCCTACTACACCGAGCCAAAAAGTCACCACAGCTCCAGTAACATCCAAACCTGACGGTCAGTGTGCAACCTTTGTGAAGGGGACCGGTGGTAACCCAAAGACAGGAGCCATCGTATACAGCACACCCCCCTACTGTCTCGACGTGAGGGTGGAAGGAGACATGTGCTTCCTTGAAAATAAATATGTCAAAGTCGTTGATCTGAAACAGACAAAAAACGAAGAGAAGACTGAGGTTGTTAGCTTCAAATGCTCAGACGGGTACAACGACGCCATCAACGAAGCCACCAACCCCGTCCTCGACGCCCTCTTCTACGGCACAGCTACTTTCAAAATGTTTGAAGACTGGTATAACACTAAACCCCTGAACATTCAGCCGTTCCTCCTTGTTCATTACGGTAACATGATTGATAACGCTTTCTGGAACGGACAGAAGATGCTGTTTGGGGATGGAAGCCAAGACCAGACATATCCCCTGGTAGGACTTGATGTCATAGGTCACGAGCTGGCACATGGGGTTACTGAGCAGAACTCTGGACTTGAGTACTCTGGACAGTCGGGCGGGATTGATGAAGCCTTCGCTGACATTGCAGGAGAAGTTGTTGAGGCGTATGTTCGTAAAACAGACTGGCTAGTCGGTTTCGATCTATCAAAGTCAAAGACTGAAGCGCTTAGATATTTTAAAGACCCAACCAGGGATGGAAGCTCAATAAAAGATGCCAAAAACTTTGAAAGCGACATGGACGTCCACTTTAGTAGTGGCGTCTTCAATCACGCCTTCTACCAGATCGTCGAAGTCGGGAAGATCCCGATTAAATACGCGTTTGAGGGATTCCTTATCGCTAACAAGGTTTACTGGAAGGAGGACACGGGGTTCGTCGATGGCGCATGTTCCACTATCCGGGGCGCTTACGATGCTGGCTTGGACACGGAGATATACGCAGCAGCCTTCACAGCTGTAGGGGTCAATGCTTGTCCTTTGACCAAATTTCTTCAGTTGCTAGCCCCCTCGAAACAGCGCTCCAACATCCGGGTATCCAGCATCCGACAACCACTGTTTGGGATCAAGACCATAGACACAACCAAGAAGATCGTCGTGGAGGCTGTTAGTGTGTCTGGAGCGGCTGTGAAGCTGGCGTTGTCGAGGACGGTGTCTCGAAGTAACCCTGCTGCTTCAGGGACTGGGAGGGTGGAGCTGACGGTGTCGGGAATAGCTTTGTACTACGTCCGCGTCTTCACCGACTCCGTCGACGAGATCAGTGACGTCAAGATCACTTTGAAATTGGAATAGATAACAATGAATGTCGGGTGGAGATAAATCTGAATCCACTGGCGTCAGAATGTGTTGTACATTAATCACTCGCTAATACATGTTAATATCAATCACTGTCTCTTGTTTTCTGTTAGACTTTAATTCCCAATAACAAAAGCAACAAAATGGACGTTCTCAACAACCGTGGCACGTCGTGAAACTATGATAAAGAACTATTTAGTATTCTTTTATGCCGCTATTAGCAGTATCTCTGCTATATCACGGCAGTAGATTCAATGAATGTGAGAAGGAAATTAATACATGCAAACATGAACATTACTGTAATTAATGGCAAATCAAATTAAAATTACCAGAAAATCTTTGCAACCAGACAATAAACTTTCAATATGTGACCACATCTTCATTATTGCAAATGCAAACCGCCTTTAGCAATATTCTAGCAATATCAAGGCGGGGGACACCAGAAATAGGCTTCACAGACTGAATCCATGTGGAGAATCGAACCTGAGTCTTCGGCGTGACGAGCGAACGCTTTAACCACTAGGCTACCCCACTGCCCTTCTATTCTGTATTGAGGGCTGTTATGAGGGTCTTGATCGTCATGTTATCCTGTTGGATAAAGATAATCCGGAAAGCATCGGTTCATATAAATGTTCACTATTTCCGATATTGGCGCAGTGTGCACATACACTATTCTAGGCGTTTGATTGGCTCATTGTGGACCCTGACCTTTACGGGACTACTTTCGCTGACAGTCAGCAGTATGCCAGTGACATCATCGCTACATTTAAATACAGTGTGGATCAGACAAACCAATGATTTGCTTGTGTATATATCTATATATGAGCGTTTGAGTTATTTTGTATGCCGCTCTTAGAAGTATCCAGTCAAATGGCGGTGATTGTGAACGACAGTACAACGCTAGCTGTCGAGGCACGATGACCGACATTCAACCAAGTCGCCTCTTTCATCAAGCTTAGGCTGCTGGAGACACGAATTAGAAATAACACCATTTCTAGCTAATTATCTGCACTCTCGTCTTGGCATCATCCTAACTGACTGTACTGTGAGACCTGGTTTAAACTGATGGTGCCGTCCCCCTAAATCTAGTTTGACCTTTGCCCATGTTACAGAATAGTTGTAACTAAGTAATATTCTCTATATATGAGGGCCTGGATTTTTTGTTTGAAACAGTTGGTTTGGTTGTTTGATGTTTAACACCGCACTCAGCAAAATTCCATCCATCATGACGGCGGTCTGTTAATAATCGAGTCTGGACCAGAGAATCCAGTTATTGATATCATGAGTAATTGGGATACGATGACATGCATCAACCAAGTCACTGAGCCTGACCACCCGATCCCGTTAGTAGCGCCTTGCGACAACCATGGGTTGCTGATGACCAATTCTAACCCGGATTTATACGGGTAAGTGGTTTTGTGCCACGAAAAGCTTGACTCCAACCAACACACCCTTCAAGCTTCCAGACGATTCAAGACATCCTGAGTCATATTTTTTTCAAATTAATTGATCAATGCAAATTTTCCACGATGTTTAAATTTCGGTTTCAGGTACAGCTTGCTCTCCATATGTTTAACATAATGTTTATATTGAGAATTGTCAAATATTTGGCACAGATCTTCAAAGCCTAGAATAGGTATTCTGTAACCCTCGCCTCACTACAATCCGTTGGAAGGACAGAATACCAGCATAGATTATTTGCTTAACTGTTACATCTTTTGATGGCGTACAATGCAGGTCGGCTAGGTTTACACCTAGACCCTGGAGGGAGCTTGTACAAGGGACGAAACTCCATTTGAAATTACCAATTGGTTCCACTATTCGTACGCTTCACAAGTTCAGCGCTTTCTGCCAGACAGGAGCACAGTCTAATTACCAGGCTGAATTACTTCCCTTTGACCAAAAACTTTACCCTTGGACTATAATCGATTGAATTGTCTCCCTTTGACCATGACAATAACTTTGCCCTTGATTGTAAACCTCGATCAGGTTGATCTATTTTTCATTTTCATTTTTATAAATACAAAACATAAAGAAACTATCTAGATCTAAACTTGTTTAGAAAGTTTGTCCCTTGGTCGTACATTATCCGGTTCCATTTTGACCGATATTTGTTTTCAAATTAAAGTGATTTTAGGAGTGATTTGAACTTGTGTTTTATGTTTCATGACTTGTAACAGGTCAATGATAAGAATGTTACAATATGACTTTATGGTGAAGGTTTCTTTTTTTCCACATGTGCTTTCCTTTTCGATCCTTTTCCACCAGACATACCGTTAAAATTGTCAAATATTTGGTTACCATCGTCAGAGCCTTGAGTAGGTATTCTGCAAAAATGAACCTGTTATTTTTTCATTTTTGTTTCTTTTTCCGCACGCCCACTCCCCCTCTGGGAACACATTGGAGATAAGAAATACAGAAATATATAAGGACTCCCCAACGTTTTCGTTCGTGCCAACCGTGAACGTATCGAAAAATTCCGCGGATTTTATTCACATTGCAAAACCTTTTAGGTGCCATTTCTACATCATTTGCACAAATCATATACTCATCTGTCGAAGTCACTATAATATGAAAAAGAAACACAATAACCTGCCAAAAAATGCTCTAGATTGTTTACAGTTAAGAAAAATAGATGGAATTTCCAAAACAATTCATGGAATCGGGGTGGACTAATTAGAAACATTATGAACTCTTGATAAAGGTAATAAATTACGTTCACCTAGAGTTATTACAAATAATTTATTTCAAAATACTTACTACTGTTATTTCTTTATTAAAAGCGTCTCCGAAAAGGACAATATTGATATAGATATAATTCTTCTTTGACTTGATGTGACGTTAAATAGTACCTCACTCACGCACTCTTTGACTTGACCATATGATCGACAGCAAGCAAACCGATCGCCTAGTAAAAGATATTAGGGTTGGGGGTTGTCGAATGGAAGGGAGACTCTTTGTTTAGTAGGGGTCGAAACATATATTTGGGGGCTCCAAACGTCAAGCCATTTACGCCAACTCGCTGACTATTAATAAATAGCTTGTATATGACATTTACAGTTGCGATGAGTTGTCTCCCTTTTGAACACCGAGATAGTCGATAAATACACCCATCCCTTAAATAGGCTCCTGTACACTCGTCTCGGAAAGTGTGCCAAACAGCGACGACTGTATAACTGCTCCAGGAATTTGTGCCGCTGAAGTGTGATACCCGTCTCTCGACCTGTCGGGGCGAGTGCTTTCTGTGTCCCACAATGTATTCCGGCTTTGGATGGAATATGGCTAAACCCCCAGGCTGCGTGGTGCTCACAATGATTTGTTTATTCGGTGGAGTGCATGCAGCAGGTCAGGTTGACCTGTGCGAGGATTCCAATTAACTCACTGCTCCGCTTTAGACAGATCTGATTTTATCCCCTTCTCCAATATAAGGTTTGCTCGACCCACATCGGTAGTGTTCAAAAGTATTGTAATATTCCATATTTATTATTTTCTCTTTTTGTTTCAAAAGTAGAATAGAAGTGAATTGAAATTAAATACTGTTCAAATGTCTCTTTTGTTTCATATAGGGGCAGAATTCTATTATAACCTGAAAGCAACGGACACACCCCAGATCATCACCTCGCCAGGATACCCCTTGAAATATGCGCCGTGAGTATGTAGGTCACCTAGATTCTACCACCAGATATATGCCAGTTCCTGAAGGTGATGCACTGTCAGGATAAAATGCCTACCGAAGTTCTCATAGCATTCATAGATCCCGTGACAGGGAATGTGGTGCAGGTTTTTCTGAAACACGTCACATGACAGGTCATATGACATTATAATGTCACAGGTCATGTGACATATAGACCTATGTAATGTGACAGGCATGCGTTCAGTAGGCCGAGGCGCTTTCTGAGCGCTTACTGAGCGCTCTCCGCGGGCGCTCGGGTGTTATCGAATGATCTTGCAACTACCGCCGGCGGAGGGCGCGGTTTTCAAAATGGCGTCGCAGACTGATTTTAGCAATATTGATGAACATTGTGTATGCGAAGTATTATTGTTTAGAATAAAGATACGATAAACGTACCGTTAGTTAGACAGACACCGATCAGACAACAAAACTCTATTGTATGGCATTATCGTGATATACGTCGACCCAACTCATGTAATCCTACCGAATTATTTAACATTGGAAAATCAAAATATGGACTAGATTGTGTTGATTCGCCGCAATCTGCGTGCAGCCAATTGTCAGTGACAATTGACACTGAATGAGATTTCTCAGTTCGCTGTACAAGTCACTAATTAGTGGTAGATGGGCTCGTTGGGGAAATTAAATTTTATATGATAATATATAGGAGATCGTGGAGTTTGTAACAGCTTGTTGCATCCGTTTGTTCGCTCTATCCGTGTTCGTTATATCCGTGTCGTACTGTATTTACAAACGTACTGGGGTAAATAAAATAAAGTCGAATGGGAACGTTAGGTGAATAAGAACTTCTGGTTCTGCATTGAAGCTGTCGAAGATGTAGATTTAAGAAGACAAATAAAATCTTACTTCTTAAAACTGCATTCCAGGTATTTTATTTACCAGTTATTTGGGTAAAACATATTGGTTTGATGTTTATATTCATATATATTTAATTTCAGTATATTCTGGACAGTTATTAAGGGGACTAAATTTAATACGTCGGGTTAGACATGTCACTATATTGCCAAAACGGCAAGAACAAAGTCTCATAAATCACAAAAAAATAATTACTTACCTATAGGGTTAGAAAAAAATAGAGTTACTAAAAGTCGTATGTGCACTGGTGCAATATCGTTCACGCGCACTAGTATATTTTAGTATGTCATCCGGAGGCATTGTTATCGTATTTCAAATTTTATTCTGACACTAGAAATGACGTCATAGCTGAAGACAGTTGACGTCATTTGACAATTGTAGTTTTCTAAGACGGCGGTCGTGATCAGTGCATTTCTCTAAAGGAAAGCTCAGATGGATTAGGAATTAATAGGTACCAAAGAAGTTATTATACTCGCATGTTTGTCAGACTGATTTTACAAAACTCGTCTAAGAATAAATGTATTACCCTCGCTCTCGTTCGGGAAAAACAATATTTCCTGGGATGTGTTTTTTAGTCAACACTTGGAGATTCCAGGTTATGTTGATTGACCAAAAGTAATCTAGGGATCGGTGCCTTGGTGGATTGTGTTTCATTGTACCCCGACGGCCATTCTTCACCACTTGCACCTTTCCGTAACCTGCTTGTTCCAGAGTTGGTCACGAATGCCCATGACGGCATGGGACGTTGTCCAAATCAACCACTGGTTAAGTTATCAGGGACAAAATCGATTATTTACAGGCCGCCCTGATATTGCTGGAATATTGTAGACTGCAGTAAAAAACAACAAATCGCAATGTTTTAGATTTATTTAATAGAAGATAGACACCTATGAAAATATCTCAATTTACGTTTCCAGTTTCGAAAAATGAAGGTTTATATCGCATAATAATACATGTCAAATGTTTACAAAAAGAAATCATGTGAGTGTTATTGGGACAAAACTGCAAATTCATACCAAAATTTATTAAACATGTATCTTGTTCACAAACAGACGTATGAAAAGGATTTTTTCTGTTCTGAAATTAACATGGGTTGCACGGGAAAATACTCAGTGCTGTGAGGGGCTTCAAAATGCAGCTAAAACAATTGGAATGTCCTGGTTTGAACAAGTGAAAAGTCTTCAAAATAAATGTATTTACTTATGTGGTGGTATCAAACTTCACCACTGAGTGCGTGTATGTCTAACAAGTTGTTCCATGTCGAAAATGTAATGTTCACAGGCCCCGCTTTGTCCAAGTCCGCCATCTTTGTCCCTCGGCGTGCCTACTCCTCAGTATGCGCGGAGGCACAAGAAAGCGCTCTCAGCGTGCGTTCCGTTCATTAGGAAATATTCGGAGGTGTTCGCTAGCGCTCGCGGGCGCCTCGGCAACAAACGGCTTATTGAATGCACGCCAGGTCATGTGACAATGGGACACAGGTCATGTGACAGATAATATGACAGTTTGTGTGGCATAGGTCATGTGACAGGGGTAATGTAACATAGGTCATGTGACATGATAATGTTACATAGTTTCTGTGGGGACACGGTGGCCCAGTCATCTGAGGCGCTGCAATTCACTGTGTGTTCCACTGTGTGTTGTCCACCTCTAGCACACCAGAAACCTCATAATGGTCATAGGTCAAATTCCGGTTCGCCCTGATTATGTTTCTAGGTTTGACAGCACCATACCCGTGTGGGTTTCATGGGTAAATAGGTAAATCGGTACAAGTCATGTGACATAGATAATGTGGTAAAGGTCATGTGACAGATACTATGACATAGGTAAATTGGTACAAGTCATGTGACATAGGTAATTTGGTACAGGTCATGTGACAGATAATGTGACATAGGTAAATCGGTACAAGTCATGTGACATAGATTATGTGGTAAAGGTCATGTGACAGATAATATGACATAGGTAAATCGGTACAAGTCATGTGACATAGATAGATAATGTGACATAGATAATTTGGTACAGGTCATGTGACAAATAATGTGACATGTAGGTAAATCGGTACAAGTCATGTGACATAGATAATGTGAGATAGTTATTGTGGTACAGGTCATGTGACAGATAATGTGACATAGGTAAATCGGTACCAGTCATGTGACATAGATAATGTGAGATAATTATTGTGGTACAGGTCATGTGACAGATAATGTGACATGTAGGTAAATCGGTACAAGTCATGTGACATAGATAGATAATGTGGTACAGGTCATGTGACAGATAATGTGACATAGGTAAATCGGTACCAGTCATGTGACATAGATAGATAATGTGACATAGGTAATGTGGTACAGGTCATGTGACAAATAATGTGACATGTAGGTAAATCGGTACAAGTCATGTGACATGAAAGATAATGTGAGATAGTTATTGTGGTACAGGTCATGTGACAGATAATGTGACATAGGTAAATCGGTACCAGTCATGTGACATAGATAATGTGAGATAATTATTGTGGTACAGGTCATGTGACAGATAATGTGACATAGGTAAATCGGTACAAGTCATGTGACATAGATAGATAATGTGGTACAGGTCATGTGACAGATAATGTGACATAGGTAAATCGGTACAAGTCATGTGACATAGGTAATGTGGTACAAGTCATGTGACATAGATAATGTGGTACAGGTCATGTGACAAATAATGTGACATGTAGGTAAATCGGTACAAGTCATGTGACATAGGTTATGTGGTACAGGTCATGTGACAGATAATGTGACATAGGTAAATCGGTACCAGTCATGTGACATAGGTAATGTGGTACAAGTCATGTGACATAGATAATGTGGTACAGGTCATGTGACAAATAATGTGACATGTAGGTAAATCGGTACAAGTCATGTGACATAAGCAATGTGGTACAAGTCATGTGACATAGATAATGTGACATAGATAATGTGGTACAGGTCATGTGACAGATAATGTGACATAGGTAAATCGGTACAAGTCATGTGACATAAGCAATGTGGTACAGGTCATGTGACAGATAATGTGACATAGGTAAATCGGTACCAGTCATGTGACATAGATAATGTGAGATAATTATTGTGGTACAGGTCATGTGACAGATAATGTGACATAGGTAAATCGGTACAAGTCATGTGACATAGATAGATAATGTGGTACAGGTCATGTGACAGATAATGTGACATAGGTAAATCGGTACCAGTCATGTGACATAGGTAATGTGGTACAAGTCATGTGACATAGATAATGTGGTACAGGTCATGTGACAAATAATGTGACATGTAGGTAAATCGGTACAAGTCATGTGACATAGGTTATGTGGTACAGGTCATGTGACAGATAATGTGACATAGGTAAATCGGTACCAGTCATGTGACATAGGTAATGTGGTACAAGTCATGTGACATAGATAATGTGGTACAGGTCATGTGACAAATAATGTGACATGTAGGTAAATCGGTACAAGTCATGTGACATAAGCAATGTGGTACAAGTCATGTGACATAGATAATGTGACATAGATAATGTGGTACAGGTCATGTGACAGATAATGTGACATAGGTAAATCGGTACAAGTCATGTGACATAAGCAATGTGGTACAGGTCATGTGACAGATAATGTGACATAAGTCAATCGGTACCAGTCATGTGACATAGATAATGTGGTACAGGTCATGTGACAGATAATGTGACATAGGTAAATCGGTAGAAGTCATGTGACATAAATAGTGTGACATAGGTTATGTGGTACAGGTCATGTGACATAGGTAATGTGGTACAGGTCATGTGACATAGTTAATGTGGTACAGGTCATGTGGCATAGGTAATTGGTCATGTTTTCACCCTGATAATGATTGTTTAATGTTAGCTTGTCTAACTCACTCCTAACGCTTCAAAGCTTCATAATGGTACACATCACATATACATCCCCACTTTTTACATACATGCATGTACTGTTTTGTTTGTACGTGCATTTAGCATGTTTAGTTCCCACTTCATCGATCTTGGCGAGGCAACTCACTCACTCTGTGACATTTAGTTGTCAAATATGTGTCGCAAATGAAACGTTATGGGAAACTTGACATCATGGAAGGACATCGACATGTGGCATATAGCAGACCTTAACTTCTCACCACTGACATAATGAATACTGAACTTGTTAGGTTTGGAATTAATATTCCTTGACCTCATCACGAGACGCGTAAATAAACTGCCAAAAAACAAAAGCGAAAATAAGAACAAAGCCCCAAAATGATATGGACAGCATCCCTTGATCAAACAAGACATTACTTTTTTTCGCATTTAATTCACGCTCACGTTAATTTCAAGATTTATGGTATTTGAACCTAAAATTATTCTTTTCCGCCATGAATTAGACACTCTTCCATGATCCTGCATGTATCCAGGCAACCGCCTCTGAACGCTGACCCCTTCCTCCCCTACCCTGACCAAATATAGACTGGAAAACCCCTCCCACATGCAAAAACTGCACTCAACGCAATCACCATCCAGCAAAAATATGACAGGATGAATCTCAATAAATGATGTCTTATTTGACCAGAATTCAATTCTGTTAAACAGTGATGTTCAAATTAGTTTATATATTGGTTTTACTCAACATTTGTTACATTCCATCAGTGACGTTCAAATGTACATAGGACAAATATATGTTTAAAAAATAGTTATGTGTCCATCATTTGTGTGTTGGAATTTCTGAAAATAGCAAAGAATCTTTACTGAAAGCCAAGTTGGAGAGTACAGCTGAACACATGTTCAACCCATTGTATCATATACAGTGGCGGGATTGCCACAATTACCTGCCGCCGTACGTGGTCCTTCGTTATATTTTTTAAAAGTCTATAGGACTTATGGGTAACTGAATATAAAGTACATGCATTTCTATTTTTTTAATCAATTGTTTATGACATGTCATATTTGATCTACAAGTTCTTTTAATTCCCGACATGTTGTTAGTTGTTCATTTGTTTTGTTTTTGAATCCTGAAATGGATGACATTTGTTAGGAAGTTTGCATCTTCCCGAGGCAAGAGAGTTAAGTGACTATAAAAGTCCAGTTTCCACCCTTGCCGAACTAGGCTGGTATTAACGAGTTACATTTTGGCTGGACTAACGAGTCTTTGCATAGTCCAATCAAAATCGCGCAACGAAATCGAAATTCGGTTCGTAAACTGTCGTGCAGATTTCGGTCGATTGAAGGATTTGCAATGCATGTGCACCGCCAACTCACTCTTGTGATAAAACTCCATATACACATTCGTTGTGTGCAGCAAACATATATGATAACACATTGTACCCATGTTGGAAATCCAACCCGGGGCTTCGATGTGACAAACGAACGCTTTAACCACTAGGCTACCCCACTGAACCAACACATATAGTAAAAGCACTGTAAGTACAGGTTGTCACCAAGAAGTATTGCAAGAGTTGAGGATAACATGAAATACGTATAAAAAAAATTCAGGTGTAAAAGACAAACATGTCCTGTACATGATCATGGAGGTTTGGACCGCCTCCGTGGTCTAGTGGTAGAGCGTCCGCCCAGAGAGCGGAAGGTTTGGGGTTCGATCCCCGGTCGAGACATACTAAAAGACGTTAAAAGATGGTGCTTGTTGTTACCCTGTCTGGCGCTCGGCATCAAGGGGCTAAAACAAGGACTGGTCGGCTCGGAGTCAGTATACTGTGTTTGAGTGGGGTATTCATGTTAAACTGCGGCTTGGTATCTCTAGCACTATATATCGGCATCAGTCCGGACAAGTACAAGCAGCCACACTCACACACACTTGTAAAGAAAAGGGTACTATTGTAAGGGACTTTTTTGTCCCACAAGATATGCTCAATGTATGAAATGAAGAAAACCGTTTCAAATCAGTATGAGAATTTCAACTATTTCATGTTTGGGGTATATAATAAAACTAAATGCATAGGTAAGCCTAAAAGATGTCAAAAAGGCTGATTTAATTAGTTTTCAGGTAAAGTTTTTCTAACGAGCAGGTTTTTGAACCCAGCTGATTTTCTTACATGTAAAATCAGTACAAACATATGGTCACAGGCATGTACATGATCATCGGAGACTTTTCTCTTGATATTAAAAAATAAATTTACCCATATTTATAGTATTGATGATGTCAGAAGCCCAAAGCCAAGGGGTCGATTTCGCTATATCCAAACTGCACCAGTGCAGGTAAAACATTGCTAGTGCAGATAAATGTTATTGCCATGTTTCACCCAGTGCAGGTCACATTTCCCACCACAAGTGCCGACAGTGGTTATATTTGATAAAAGTGGAAAACTTAATTCTTTCAGAACTCAGAAATCTTTTAGAATCCAGGAAACGAAAGTTCATGAAAATAGTGAAATACACAGGTCTGAATGCAATGAACTTGCAGAACTAACCTTTTACAATTATAACTCGAACAGTCACTGATGAGGTTACAATCACAAGAAACAGACACTTTGAAACTTCTGTTTTTGGTAGTTTGCTGGATATCAATGTGTGAAAAGCCATATACAGATTTCCCCAAATGAAATACTGGTGCACATTATCAAGTGTATTTTCTCTTTGAATTTATTTAATGTTCAAAATAACTGAAAATACAGTATTTCAAATAATGATCAAATGATGCAGCCAATATTCTGGTGGTTCAACTGATTAATGCACTTGGCTGCACCTGGTGCTAGTGGTAGAACAGAATGAAGTCGTACCCTGAAAACTTGCAAGCAGAAGAGAAAAGGCTGTTTGTCAACCATTTGAACATGTCTGATAATTTTATACCAATATGTCACATTTTTCAGCAACTTTTAAATTTGACATTTCCAGTTGGTCAAACACGTCATTAGCCACATACACATGTCGGATGTTATTTATGGGTGTGTGTATCATTCTGATTTAAGGAAGCAAATATTTGATTCTGTGTGCAAGAGAGCCAAAAGCATGCCTAACATACAAACATGTCAATGTTGCACGGTTATGACCTTGAAACATTTACTCGTACTTATGTGTTGCGAAATCTAATGAACCAACGATATCTGTGGTTTTGAGTAGAAGTTAATGCAGATACATTTTAATGTGAACATGTGAACTCTATGCCGCTGTCACGTGACAGGAATACAGCTGTGCGGCATCAGTCAACAGACACATAAGTACATGACACCTTTTTATGGATAACGACTTCTTATATTCCTTGTAACATTTCAGAGCAACTTCTTGTCCCTCATCAGAGCCCACTTGCGCTAAGATGATTGTAACTCCCATACTTTAACATAGGCTTATGATAGTCGTAGGGCTAAGATGGCTTTGTGCAAGTGGGCCCAGGTGAATAATGAGTAAGTGTATGGAGTTGATATATAAACTCACCGACAAAAGAAACGCGAATACTAAACATGTTGGTTATTACCGGTATAAGAGGTATTGCTCATATTCAAGAAATATTAGATTGGTTAGACGCACAAACGTCAATACTGGTATGTTGTGTGAGCCGATGCTCATGAACGCATCACATGTGACGTCATAGATCCATAACTGGAGATGCACCATTTGTTTCATGCAGGTTTAGCGCGTAAAGTTTGGAAATCACGTGCAGCATATCGAGATCAGAATAAAGTCATTCTGTGTTAACACCTGACTGATGTGTTAGTTTTGTCATTAAGTGGTATACATTGGAAACATCTCTAATAGCATTTTTGTTTCTGACATTTCCTAATCTTGTTTTTATTAGTTGTGCTAGTTACTTGTCAGATTTTTAAATATACATGACAGTACATGTTTTTCTATAACATATACAATTCAAATGTATGGTTTGTTATTTACCTCAGACAAAATGTGTTACAAGGATATTTGCTCCACTATTGGTAAACCAACGGATGGGATGATTTTGTTCTTGGTGATGTTCTTTTTAGAACAAAAAGGGTCTTGATCCACTTTTGAATAGAGTAAATACACCTTCTTTCAAAATCTTTAAACCCACTGATACAATTTAATGTTGTACCAAACCTCTTGACACCTGGGAGAGTAGGGCCTTGTGGCTGAAGTAGTCGCTCGTCACGCCGAAGACACAGGTTCAATACCCCACATGGGCACAACGTGTGAAGCCCTTTCGTGGTGTCCCGCTCCGTGATTTTGCTGAAATATTGCCAAATTTAGTTTAAAATTATATTCGTTCACATACTGTCGACAATAATACAAGGGTTAAAATTTAAAAGATTATCAACATTAAACTTTATAATCATAAAACACTGTTGCAATCTATTTCTTTTCTCTAGCAATGTTTCCTACACGCGGCATATTCGTGCAGCTGACCCAAGCCAGGTGGTTGTTCTAGAGACGTTGGACTCTATGGTTCATATTTCTTACGATTGCAGAGCAGATACAGTTGCCGTATTTAAAGGTAAGACCAATCAGAGTCAAGATGAAGAACCGTTGATGATGGTCACTGAGTCAACTCTATGAAGACCAAATGCTTTTTTTCTACCACAAATGCAAAGTTGTAGATGCGTATGGCCTCGTTACTTAAACTGTCCCTCTAAAAATACTGATAACCTGTTTTATGACTGAAATAATAATTAATGATTCAACTTTTTTTAATACCCAAGTGGACATGAAAATGGACCTGTTGTATGGTTGAAATCAAGTCATGGACTGTATATGTGATACAATTTGGTAAATGTGGTCTTAAATTGCAGTTACAAAGAGCGACATTGTCAATGAATACCTTTATTGATTAAAGGAGCAAGTTCTCAAACCGCCAGGCGTGTACGCAAATGGTGTGGGAACCTGCGATACTACTTTGATGCCTCCAGTAGCTACTTCCTTTACTTCCGCACTGATTCTAAGTTCGAGAACAGAGGGTTTCAAGTCAGGTATTACCAAGGGCCTAGTAAGTAACCATTAAAAATACACATTATCCTTTTATTCAATTTTAGTATTTTCCATATTGACTATTACCATGATCACACATATCACGCTTGAATTCTGGGAACCCATTTATCCTGAAACTCCCTCACAGTCAACAGGGATAAAAAATTCAGTCTGTTATTTTCATGGGTTAGTTAATCCTGTTGACCGAGACTGGTCACAGCAAGGAGAGTTTCTGGACAAATGGCTTTCCAGAGTTATTATTGATGTACTTGTGCATGTAAATGTAACTCTGTATTTTAATAATAAACGAAAGAATATTTTTTTAATGATGGTTTCTTATTGGGCTGGGACGTGTAACTTGGCTACTCGGGTCGAGTGGGTTCTGAGTAGGACCCGGGTACCCACAGGACTACCTGGACCTGTGGTTAGTCACGTGATATATTGTTTCATGACAATAACAATCAAACTCCATGGTTACACTGCAAGTCACTGATATTTGCATTTCTTTCTGACTATGCACACATTCCTTATGACTTTTATTTGTTTGAGTAAAGATAAAGCTTCAGTCAACTTCAGTCTATGCATGATCAGAACATTTTTTGCGTGTATCTAAGTAGCTTTTGCCAGGGCTCCTATAAAACAATTCACAATTGGACATTTTCTAGCCAACTTGAGACCTATAGCGGGTATCCGGGTAATACATTACACGAGTAATACATTTTGACTCACCCCAGTCCTAGTTTCTTAGATGTTGCTCCAACATGGTAAGTGGTGTCTGATATATCTTAAACAATTATGTTTCCTCCACAGTTCTTCAGGCAATGGACCATGTAACCGTGTGTGGCGTCTGCCATCAGTACTTGTTGCTTCTGTATGTAGAAGTGTTTGTTCTTCAGGCAGTGGACCATGTAATCGTGTGTGAGGTCTGCCATCAGTACTTGTTGCTTCTGTATGTAGAAGTGTTTGTTCTTCAGGCAGTGGACCATGTAACCGTGTGTGGCGTCTGCCATCAGTACTTGTTGCTTCTGTATGTAGAAGTGTTTGTTCTTCAGGCAGTGGATCATGTAACCGTGGGTGGCGTCTGCCATCAGTACTTGTTACTTCTGTATGTAGAAGAGTGTGTTCGTTAGGCAGTGGACCATGTAACCGTGTGTGGCGTCTGCCATCAGTACGTGTTGCTTCTGTATGTAGAAGTGTTTGTTCTTCAGGCAGTGGACCATGTAACCGTGATTTTGTGGCGAAGAGGCATGCCCAGGACATCATATCACCTGGTTATCCCGTGGGATATTTCCGGTACATCTTTAACTTTCATTGAACTCATGTACACTTATAGACATAAATGCGTAGTTAATTAATGCGAGCAAAGACCACTCACATTTTTCGCATTTAATTCACGCTCGCTTTAATTTCAAGATTTTCAGTATACTAATCCAAAGAAGTTAAACACCCGATTCTTTCATATTACTATGGTTAAAGTTTCATGCTGTGACAGATTAACTATGGTAATATGAGTGAGTGAGTGAGTGAGTATGGTTTTACGCCGCTTTTTGCAATATTCCAGCTATATCACTGCGGGGGACACCAGAAATGGGCTTCGCACATTGTACCCATGTCGGGAATCGAACCCGGGTCTTTGGCGTGACGAGCGAACGCTTTAACCACTAGGCTACCCGACCGCCCTATGGTAATATGAAAGAATCGGGTGTTCTTTTACTTGTTGTGAGAAGTATACAATCCTGTGGTGATTCTGGTGGAGATCATCGATGGTTCCCAGGAAACCTGAGTTTGTTGTTTAAAGCGACTTGAATAGGTTGGGTGGTCAGAATCGGAGATTGTTAATCAGTGGGTTATTTGGTCCATACTGGAATATTGATGCGTGTGGGGTAAGACAACAAAGTTATTATATGCTGAAAAATCAGCATGAATACCACAAAACTGAAGCTTCAAACTTCAAGGGAGTGTTTACTGTGTTTAAATCAGATCAGAGTCACTTACAGCACCCTAAACTACCAGGTCACTGTACCAGTGTCATGTTTGATGATATTAAAACTCTACCTTAGTGTCAGTACCGCCATACATACGTTTTCGTTCCTTCCAATCAGTAACTATTTAGGAAATCTACGCCATTGCTCTTAAGATGAGTTAGATGTGAAAGATACATCAAATCTTACTGGCATCATACTCTGCTGGCATCACCCCCCTACTGGCATCATACCCTACTGGCATCATACTCTGCTGGCATCACCCCCCTACTGGCATCATACCCTACTGGCATCATACTCTGCTGGCATCACCCCCCTACTGGCATCATACCCTACTGGTATCATACCCTACTGGCATCATACTCTGCTGGCACCATACCCTGCTGGCATTATACCCTGCTGGCACCATACCCTGCTGGCATCATACTCTGCTTGCATCATACCCTGCAGGCACCATACTCTGCTGGCATCATACTCTGCTGACATCATACCCTCCTGGCACCATACCCTGCTGGCACCACACTCTGCTGGCACCATACCCTGCTGGCATCATACCCTGCTGGCATTATACCCTGCTGGCACCACACCCTGCTGGCACCACACTCTGCTGGCACCATACCCTGCTGGCATCATACCCTGCAGGCACCATACTCTGCAGGCACCATACTCTGCTGGCATCATACCCTGCTGGCATCATACCCTGCTGGCATCATACCCTGCAGGCACCATACTCTGCTGGCATTATACTCTGTTGGCATCATAACCTGATGGCATGATACTCTGCTGGCATCATACCCTGCTGGCACCATACTCTGCTGGCACCATACCCTGCTGGCACCATACCCTGCTGGCACCATACCCTGCTGGCATAACCCCCAGCATGTTTCATGTTATGGTCAAAGTATACTACTTGGTGGGCCTTGTGTTCTCCTCACACAGTTCACATGATAAATGACACACCGTGATACATCTGAAAAACTGTCCTCAACGTCATTAAGTCGCCCACCCTGTTGGAATATGGAAGAAGGCTATGCAGTTCTATCATCACTTGTTTCAGTGACATGTCCTGCATCTATAGCATTCAGGCACAACAGTCGACTGACCGGATACAGATAGACGTGTTGGACATGCATATTGAGAACTCTGTCCGTTGTCAAAACGACAACATTACTATCGTAGATCCAAGTAGGTGTGACAGTCTCTAGTCTCATGTCCACGTGTGTATACCTGATAATAATAACTGCATTGGAATCAACACACATTCAAGCAGTATCATATCTTTAAGTAACTAGAAAGTGCTATCTGTGTCAGTCAGCCTTTATGGGACTGAACGTTTATTCTGGTGTAGGCAGAGGTCCGTATTAGTAACCTTTTAACAAGAGTTTGGGACATACGAGTAACGAGTAATAGGACATACGACTAACGTGTAACAGGACTTACAGGTAACGAGTAATAGGACATACGAGTAACGAGTAACAGGACATACAGGTAATGAGTAATAAGACATACGTATAACGAGTTATTGGACATACAAGTAACAAGTAATAGGACATACGAATAATGAGTAATAGAACATACAGGTAACGAATAATATGACATGCGAGAAACGAGTAATAGGACATGCAATTAACAAGTAACAGGACATACAAATAATGAGTAATAGGACATACAAGTAACGAGTAATAAGACATACAATTAACAAGTAAAAGGACATACACATAATGAGTAATAGGACATAAAAGTAACGAGTAATAGGACATACAAGTAGCGTGTAATAGGACATACAAGTAACGTGTAATAGGACATACAAATAATGAGTAATAGGATATACAAGTCACAAGTAATAGGACATACAAATAATGAGTAATAGGACATACAATTAACAAGTAATAGGACATACAAATAATGAGTAATAGGACATACAAGTAACGAGTAATAGGACATTCAAGAAATAAGACATACATATAATGAGTAATCGGACATACGAGTAATAGGACTAACAAGTAACGAGTAGTCGCGGCGGGGGACACCAGAAATGGGCTTCACACATTGTACCAATGTCGGGAATCGAACCCGGGTCTTCGGCGTTACGGACGAACGCTTAAACCACTAGGCTACCCGACCGCTCCTACAGGTAATGAGTAATACAGGTGACGAGTAATAGGCCATACAAGTATCTTATAAAGGTTGGAAATAGGGACACCACGCCAAGTTCTGACGTACTGAGCAGGTCGCAATAACATATTCATCAGTTATGTTTTCTGCAGGGCCCATTCTGGTGTCCCTACCCCACATGACATTGCTGGAATATTGCTAATAGCGGCGTAAAACCATACTCGTTCACTCACTCAGTTGGGCCTGAGCCTACAAACACCAACTACTAAGTACTATCTTGAAATTGGTTTGATGAATTGTGGGTCAATAAGGTTAGAGGCATAAAGACTACAATTCATATTGTTCACTTTCATCATCGTGTCTTTGTAGCAGTTAATGCCCTTTCTCTAGATATTGGAGAACATAATGTATCGACTATCTGTGGACAAATGACACCGTCGTATCAGAGCAGTGGACCCAGCCTGCAGATAAGGTTCAAGTCCAACCGTGCCAATCGAATACAAGAGCATTTTAAGTAAGTGTACTTCATTTATTCCTTTTTTCAAACAAGTGCTTATATCTCCTAATGCTTCGTACTGTGTGAACAGTAGCTTCCCAGGTACATGTGTAATGTGACATTTAAAAAATATCCATGGGTGTTTTGGGACAATATTCATTATGTTCAATAGAAACATTGCAATGAACATGATCAAAGAAGGTGAATATGTTTGCAATTGAGTAATGTAATGTCATTGATGATTCTGTTTGTGTTTGTAACCAAATCAACTGTGGTAATAATAATCACTTGTCATGCTAAAATCCATGTTACCGATAGAGCTGCACGGGAGAGCTGCAGAACTCTTTCCTGAATAGATGGATTCTAAAGATTGATTTGTCACTTGCCACTTGTCACCTGTCACTTGTCACATGCGAACATCAATCTACTCGGTAGTTGTGCAGAACTCTTTCCTGAATAGATGGATTCTAAAGATTGATTTGTCACTTGTCACTTGTCACCTGTCACTTGTCACATGCGAACATCAATCTACTCGGTAGTTGTGCAGAACACTTTCCTGAAGAGATGGGTTTTCAAGTTTGATTTGGTGGCATGGGGGGTAGAACAAAGCCTTAAATCCTTCAGTGAATAGTTCCATACCTGTGCGGGAGAATAGAAACATGACCAGGAACCAAAAGACATTCATTTGAAAGTTGAAGCAAATAGTTGAAGTTTGTTAGTAGATCTGATTCTCGATGTACATGACGTCTGACTTTGAGAACATTTGAAGCAGGTTTTGTGGGGAATATGATGGAAGATGTACAGACAAAACATGATGCTCAGAAAAGGATACTAAAGTATTCGTATTCCATTTGGAAAAAGATGTCATTTATGTTTTTGAGTGCATGTGTGTTGAAACGTCATCTGTATACATCAAGTTAACAGTGTTCTCCATATTTATCTAGATTCTGACTGTAGAGATGACAAGCTGACAGCAACTGATGTTGATTCGTACCTGGTGTCACCTGGTTATTCGAGACATTATTACAGGTAAGGCGTATCAGTCCTATATGAACCTCATTTCTTATCCTTCTGATGTCCTGCTTGTTCTGGCATTGTATAGTTGGATTCGGTAACAAGTAGAAAATTGCAACGGTCTCAGCTGGATAAGTATATGATGTCATTATTATTAGATTCCTGTATTTCTCTACTTTTACATATTCACATGTTCTATATACCATTAACTATATGCACATACCACCCTTACACTTCAGCAACCCATTCTTGCCGTAAAAGGCGACTATGCTTGTCGTAAGTGGCGACTAACGGGATCGGTTGGTCAGGCTCACTGACTTGGTTGATGCATGTCTTCGTATCCCATTTGCCTGGACCAATGAACGGGTGGCCCAGTCATCTAAGGTGACTCAATTTGCTGTGCGTCTCTTGGGCACGCCAAAAACCTATTGTCGTGGGTTCACTTCAATGATGTTTCTAGGTTTGTCAGTCCCATACCCGGGTTCACCCGGGGTCTGAGACCTGCATCACTTAGGGTTTTCCTCCAACATGAAGCTGACACGCCATGCTATGACTGGAATACTGTTCAAGGGGGCATTAAACCCAACTCACTCACTCACTGTGTGCCATTCTTGACATGGAGTATCTTTCAGAGTGAATTTTAGAATGTCAATCTGTTCTTCTCAGCAACCTCGCATGTAGATGGACAATATCAAGTAATGACCCGCAAAGGACGATAGAGGTCGAGGTCATGCAAGTGGAGATATCGGGCACACCCCCCCTGCTTGTAACGAAGACAAACTCGAAGTGGATTACCTTCGTATGTTTTACTTCCCTTTGCACAGCCATGAATCTAATAGAAAGTTTCAAGACACATTTCACTCGCATTAATGTTGTTGGGATCAACGTAATACTCTCAGGAAGGCATTCGTTGCTTTCACCACATGTAGTGGAATCCCATGTAGCTGAATCCCATGTAGCGGAATCCAATGTAGTGGAATGCCATGTAGCGGAATTCCATGTAGTGGAATCCAATGTAGTGGAATCCCATGTAGCAGAATCCCATGTAGCGGAATTCCATGCAGCAGAATCCCATGTAGCGGAATCCCATGTAGCGAAAATTCCATGTAGCGGAATCCCATGTAGCGGAATCCAATGTAGTGGAATCCCATGTAGCAGAATCCCATGAAGCGGAATTCCATGTAGCGGAATCCAATGTAGTGGAATCCCATGTAGCGGAATCCCATGTAGCGGAATACCATGTAGCGGAATCCCGTGTAGCGGAATCCCATGTAGCGGAATCCCATGTAGTGGAATCACATGTAGCGGAACAAGATAAGTTTGTGATCATGAATATTTTGGGGGGTATTTTTTGGTTGTGAAGAGTGTCATAAAAATATCCCGAAAAATTCATGGTCCAAAACTGTTTTTGTTGGGTATACGTATGACGTACTTAACACCTTTGATTGACCATTTTCTCATTTATGATATCAATTAAGGTAATTGTAAATTTGTTGTTTCAGGACAGCAATATTAATCACTCCTGTCAATGTGTTCTGGAACCAACTCCCTGTACTTCATGCCTGAATATTGATTCTTTTTATGCAGATTGGTCCTTGCCAAAAGATGTTATATGCGGTTCAAGCATCCCGAGACAAAAGTTCGTTAGCATGGGTAACACCATGTTAATCACATTCACTTCAGACAGTGCCAACGAAGGCCAAGGTTTTGATGTACGATATCGTCTGGTACAAGGTAGGTTTTCTCTCAACATAAAGGGGGGGGGGGGGGGGGGGGGGGGGGGCACGGGTGGCCCAGTCGTCTAAGGCGCCAGAAACCTATGATTGTGGGTTAGAATCCCGGTTCGCCCCGATTATGTTTCTAGGTTTGTCAGCACCATATCCGTGCTCGTGGGTTTCACCGAAGTGGTAAACGTCAGAGACCTGCATCACTTCGGGCTTTCCTCCCACACCAAGCTGACACGCCCTGATATGACTGGAATACTGTTAAAAGCGGCGTTAAACCCAACTCACTCACTCACTCTTAACATTAAGGAAATACATTGTGTCTGTCAACAGACGAGTTATGGTCCTCATATTGTCGGTATTTCGGGTTTGTCTTTGTGCAAGAGCTGATCCTGAAATCCCCCCAAAATATGAAATTGAGTGACTTTAAAACTATCGGCATACATGTCTAACATGAAAACAAAACTGTTGTCCACTGTCACTCATTCAAAAAAGTTATCAAATTTTACAAACTGCAAACCTTCACATCTTGACTATCCTCCTCACCAGAGTGAGTGAGTGTGGCTTAACGCCCCTTGGCACTGTTTTAATCACATCACAACGTGGGAACAAAGTCTGAATTCCTCCAAGTCTGACCACTTTGGTGAAACGTACGAGAAAGAATATGGTGCTGACAAACCTGGAAACAATCAGGTTGAATATGGACAGCGAAAATATGCACAGCAAATTCCAGCGCCTTAGATGACTTGGTCATCCGTGCCCACCCCACATCAGAGAACCACACCACCGAATAAATGTTTTGAAGGGAAATTCAATTGCATATAAGCCCCTGTCATACCAGTGGAACAATTTGCTTTGTACCTGTTTTGTTGCAAACATTTTATGTTAATTATATGCATGCTTCATACTTTGTAATGTGAAGATATTTCGATTTTCAATTTCCAGTCAAAAGCACGTATGCCCCGTGTAATCAGACATTGGTTGCATCTGGAACAGAACAGGTTCTTACATCGCCAGGATATCCACAGATCTCACTCCTGTAAGTCTTTGTTTAGTGTTCCTGGACTTCAATCAGTCATGTGTTTCAGCTCATTGCTTATCGTAGAACCCAGTTAAAGTAATGGAGTTTAATACTCAGTCAGTGGTATGATCATCTAGTGGACCGCCACTTGTTTATACCTTCTAATGTTATCTGGTTTAGTTACCCTTTTTATTTCTTTTAATTACCATCCACTGCACCAACAGAGTAGGACTCACTCACTAATGGGAATGGCACCGTCCAGATTCAAAAGAGTTCACGGTAAATACTTTTTGTTTGACATTTTTATGGGCAGCCATTCGGTCAAAAAATACAAAGTTGAAACAAAGGACAAAAGTATGTAATAATAGTCAAATGTTGCAAATAAAGTATTAAAAGTTACTAATAAAGGTCAAAATACAAATTTTAAAACAAACAGACGCCGGTTAAAAAATACAAAGTTGAAATAAAGGTCAACAGTATGCAATATAATAATCAAATGTTACGAAAAGACGTCATATGAAAAGAAAGATCAATGTGTACTAAAGAACGTCAGTGCGCGGGAAAGGACACTAAATTGCTAAAGGACATCGAATGTCTTTCATATCTCACAAACACTATGATTTGGGGGAAATTGGGTTCCACACTATGACAGTACGGTAACAAACCTAAGGGATGCACTGAACTGATATAAGGACATGTAAATATCCCACTAGTTTAGTTCTCCTTGTCTCCAGGTGGTTGGGTAGCCTAGTGGTTAAATCGCTCGCTCCTCACGCAGAGGGCCCAGGAGCGATTACCCACATGGGTACAATTTGTGAGGCATATTTTCAGTGTGTCATGCCGTGATATTGCTGGAATAGTGCTGGAAGTGGCATGAGACGATCCTCACTTACTCACAAATTCTCTTTGTGTCCTTGCTTCTTTGTTGGAAAGGGGGCACGGGTGGCCCAGTCGTCTAAGGCGCCGCGATTCGCTGTGCAGAGTTGCGTCCCTTGGGAACGCCAGAAACCTATGGTTGTGGGTTCGAATCCCCGTTCGCCCCGATTATGTTTCTAGGTTTGTCAGCACCATACCCATGCTTGTGGGTTTCACCGAAGTAGTAAACGTCTGAGACTTGCATCACTTCGGGCTTTCCTCCCACATTAAGCTGACACGCCGTGATATAACTGGAATACTGTTAAAAGCGGCGTTAAACCCAACTCACTCACTCACTCTTTGTTGGAAAGTTTATCACCAAAATATTGTATCTTCTGTACAGGACACAAAGCTGTATCTTCACAATTAGAGCACAAAGCGGTTATCACATAAGAGTGACCCTGATCGACCTTGACATTGAATACTCTCCAGCCTGCAAACATGACAGCTTGACAATATCAGATGGTAAGTAATAATATGATAGAATAAATACAAATACATTGTACAGCGATTTCGTCTCTGTTCTTATAAGATCCTATTTACATGAATTTAAGTTAGAACTACCTTCTCTGAGAATAGCCAATGACATTAAAGCACAGAAAGTTTGAAAATTAAAATATAAATCTTTCTGGTGTTATCATCAAAATATGTGACGTATTGTTTTCTTGCATGTCCGTCCGCACAACTAGTTTGTAATGCTGTACAGAACTAACTACTGCTAAATAGGTCATATTTTGATATGAAAAAAAGTACCATCCGGCAGCGCACTTTGTTAAACAAGCTGAAAAAATGTCCTAGTGATTTAAAACCATTAATTTCTTTAAATCATGTAAACATCCGTATTTAAAATCAAGTTACTCAACATGTAAAAACATTTGAGAAATAGACAGTCACCAGTGTTATTTTGGAAGGCGTGTTCTGCATGTACAGAAAGTGAAGGTATTGTCTGTCCAGAAGACCCCCTGATCATTTCTTTGTAGGTACTTTGACGCTAGATGAGTTATGGTGTGGGAAAAGGGCTGGAGAGGTTGTGAACAGTCAGAGGAACGAAATCACAGTGATCTACGGTATTGATGACTCCAACAACGGACAGGGTTTCTCCCTCAAGTACTCCGAAGTCAGAGGTAGGTATCCCCTACGAACATGCAATCTCGCAAGATACTACCATATTGACAGTGTACACTACTGCAAACATGAAAACTTAGTCATCAATCGTAAGATTTCCCATATCGGTCACGATCGTTAGGCATTCGTGCACTGCTAGAACAAAACATAAACGTTCCAATGACAGCGACCGTGATGCAAAAATGTTGCGGATGCAATCCAGAGTGAGTGAGTATTGTTATACGCCGCTTTTAGCAATATTCCAGCAATATCACGGCGGGGGACACCAGAAATGGGCTCCCATGTCGGGAATCGAGCCCGGGTCTTCGGCGCGACGAGCGAACGCTTTAACCACTAGGCTACCCGACCGCCCGATCCAGAAGATGTTTGTCTTGACTACAGGTGTGCTTATGCTACTTGTAGTACATTTACATTGTGGACAATTGATGCTGCCGTTGATATGTTTCTTGCTGCGAAATAATATGTACTTACCTGGCATTATCAGATTGAAATTTCAATACAGATGCATCCATTAATTAATCTATATGAAAGCTTCCTTGAGTGTACATGTGTATTCTTGATTGAAAAAGTTCGCCGCTTTATAATAGTCTCATATGTTTTCTTGTTTTGGAGGACCGCCTCCGTGGTCTAGTGGTAGAGCGTCCGCCCGGAGATCTGAAGGTCCGGGGTTCGATCCCCGACCGCGTCATACCAAAAGACGTTAAAAGATGGTACTTGTTGTTACCCTGTCTGGCGCTCGGCATTAAGGGGATAAAACAAGGACAGGTCGTCTCGGAGTCAGTATACTGTGTCTGAGTGGGATATTCATGTTAAACTGCATGGGTTGCTGAAGACCTATGCTAAGCCGGATCTTTACGGGTCCCGCATGTGCATAAATATGTCCCTAGCTCGCCACTCATTCAGGACCATTCACTACAGGCAGACGACAAGATAGACGAAAACATATTCTCCAGATAACACACTGCTACCTTTCTAATGTACAGGATCAGCAAGCAGAGTCCAAGAAATGGTCATGCCCGTACGAAACACTCCACTTTACTTAACCTCACCTGGATTTGAAAAACGATTCCCTCAGTAAGTGCATTATAATTCTGTTTTCATTTAGTCTATGCTGGCTAAATAAATTTTACAAAATTGGTAAATATATCCATTTCAGCAGATTAAAAGTGATATGCAAGATGCTTACCTTTGTAAAACATGTTGTAATGCTAAATGAATATTGTACAGTGAGGAGGCCGGGCTGGAGAAACGTAAGAACATATATTATGTATAGGATAAAACACGTCCGAGGGTTTTTATGATATTTAAAACCCGCATCCCGAGGGATTTTCCGATGGAAAGGGTTTTAAATATCACAACAACCCGAGGGGAAGTGTTTTATCTTACTTATAAACCGATTTAGAACCTTAAAACAACATTTATCAACATTATTATGTTTCGAACATACTTTCCATGAACCTTAGGAAACGGGCGTAAAATATCTGTTGCTGGCGTACGGATCTTGAAAAGGACATTCTAAAAAGCAGTGCGGCTTATCAACGCCACTGTAGCCTTGTGGTACACTCACTGGGCCACAGATATGAAAGTTGCGAGTTCGATCCTCGGGAATATAAATAAAATATTTGTCATTTGATTTTACATTTCATTACATGTTACAATCTGATCGGAAGTTATATTAATAAAATACCCAGGACATTATATAAAATCCCTGGGATATTATAACACATTATATAGCAAATATGACTTGAATATCCTATTAAATCCCAGGGACATTACAACGTCCCTGTTTATGAGATTTAACCCGACTGGAGAACAATAGGATGACGTCACCGGAGGTTTATGATTATGTCTTGTAGTGAGTGAGTTGGCATTCACAGCACATTTAGAAAAACTAAGGCATTATTACAGCTGAGAATACCAGAAACCCGTCGGATGAGACCAGTTAACCCTTTGACCAAAGCACCTCGTCATGACCGTTCATGCATTTCATGTAAATCTTACTGTGTCCATTCCCTTGATTTTTAAAGAGGCATCACCTACAGCTACATCTTTACTGCTGATCCGCGACAAAGAATACGTCTGCGTGTTCAGGAATCATATCTGCGTTACAACACTGCCGACGGAAGCTGTCTCAGTGAAAGGGTCAGGCTTTATGATGGTAAGACAAACCAGGCATTGTTATAGAGCAATAACTCAATCCAGGCATAATCAAGGCATAAAAAGGCAGATTCCAAATGTATTGAATGTATTCAAATCGCTTCTGTTGACAATGGTATCATGTCTGATTTTATGTTTACTGATTAGAATGAGTAAGTGAGTAGGTTTTTTCGCCACTTTTGTCAGTATTCCAACCGTATCGAGTACCCGTGAAGATCCGGCATAGAATAGGTCTTCAGCAACCCATGCTTGCTGTAAAAGGCAACTATGCTTGTCGTAAAAGGCGACTAATGAGATCGGGTGGTCGGGCTAGCTGACTTGGTTGATTGCATGTCATCGATCCAAATTGTGTGGCTCGATGCTCATGATGTCAATCACTGGATTGTATGGTCAAGACTCGATTATTTTCAGACCACCGTCATATAGCTGGAATATTGCTGAGTGCGGTGCGGAACAACAAACAAACAAACAAACAAACTATATCGAGCGGGGATCACTGGAATTGGACTTCACACATTGTACCCATGGGGAATAAAATCCTGATCTTTGGCATGACGAGTGAACACTTCAGCCACTAGACTTAAAAACCAGAAACCAGTGATTGCTGATTACCTGATTACCTCGGTTTGTCAGCACCACACCCACACCGTGGGTTTCACCAGTGTGGTACACACCTAAGACCTGCATCACTCCGGGCTTTCCTCCCACATTAACCTGCCGTGCCGTGATATTACTGGAATACTGTTCAATATGGCTTTAAACCCAACTCACTCACTCACTCACTCACTCACTGGAATACTGTTCAGTATGGCTTTAAACCCAACTCACTCACTCACTCACTCACTCACTCACTCACTCACTCACTCACTCACCCACCCACCCACCAACTCACCCACCCACGAACCCACCAACTCACTCACTCACTCACTCACTCACTCACCCACCCACCCACCCACCCACCCACTCACTCACTCACTCACTCACTCATTACAGGCCCATCTTCAACCAGTTCCGAGCTGAAGTCTATTAACACTGGAGAATATGGCTGGTGTGCCTTGGACCTGCCTGTCTTCATCAGCAGCAGCAATTACATGACCATGGTGTTCAAAACAGTCAACTCTTTTGACCATGGGAGAATTGGCTTTGTGCTAATGTATGAGCAAGGAAACTTCAGTGGTATGTTTATCTTTCAATTATTATTAAATATACTGAACAATACAGGTAAGGGATCATAAATGTTTTAGGAATATATTTATGAACTTGTGTGATTAGTCTTACTACAAAAAAATACCCCAAACCTTTATTTGATCATGTAGCAATGCGTGGAGTCATCCCACGGATGGCATCCTTACCTTGTCAGCTTGCTGATGGGGTTAACCTCTTCGGTCATGTGGACAAGACTTCCGACCTCGGATCAGAAGGTCCTTGTTCGAATCCCATCATGGGACTCGGAAATATTATGGCCGCTACATTGGCGCCCAACGTGGGGCACGTTTATATTATATTTGAGCAAAATAAGTCTCTGTACCCTACTATGCGGCCCGGGACGGGTCTTCTGTTGACGGGGTTAGCCTGTTTGGTCATGGGGACAAGGCATCCAACCTCGGATCAGAAGGTCCGTGGTTCGAATCCCATCAGTGATGAAACATTACATTGTGACCTGTTTTTTCCATTCCTGATGAAACGGATTTTAAAAAATAAGAGGTCACGTTGACCATTTCAATACGGCAGATACAGTACATCACCTTGAGTTACATCTACATCTGACTACATTTGATTCGACCCGTGAAGATCCGGGGTAGAGTAGGTCTTCAGCAACCCATGCTTGCCGTAAAAGTAGACTATGCTTGTCGTAAGAGGCGACTAACTGGATCGGGTGGTCAGGCTAGCTGACTTGGTTGATACATGTCATCGTATCCCAATTGCATGGATCGATGCTCATGATGTCAATCACTGGATTGTATGGTCGAGACTCGATTATTTACAGACCGATGTCATGCAGCTGGAATAATGCTGAGTGCGGCTTTAAACAACACACAAACAGACAAAAACAAAACATTTGATTCAACCTGTTTTCAGTCATTCAGTCAGTGCTTAATGCCATACAATTTTCCTTCTCTGAAAGAAGCCAAACAATATTTTCAGAACAAGCAAAATTAGCAAAGCTGTACACCTTATGATTTCATTACATCAATGTTACCATCTGTAATAGCAGTTCCATGTAATTGTTTTCGTAATCAGTTTTGGGGTCAGTGAAACTATTTCCTGGAATAATATTCAATGTTTCAGATCCTCTCCCATGTGGTGAGTCCTTGACAGCGTCGTTGAGGAAGTCGTACCTCATGAAGAAGATTCAGCCGTAAGTGTTTATACACGCCAGACGTAACATATGGCAGATAGGTGGGAGGGACAGCTAGATGACAATGTTTCCTGAGTTCTTGAACATTGTGCACTTTGGTAATGATTGATGTTTTTTTGGTTGTTGTTTTTATTGTTTAATGTCGCACTCAGCAATATTGCAACTATATGATGGCCGTCTGTAAGTAATCGAGTATGGACCAGACAAGCCAGTGATTGACATCATGAACATTGGTCCACGCAATTGGGATACGACATGCTTCAACCAAGTCAGTGAGCCCGACCACCCGATCCTGTTAGTCGCCTCTTGCAGACAGACAGTTTATTCAGTAATTTAGGCATCAAGGCCCATAGTACAATGCAGTTTGGATATTAACATTTGTCACTTGATGTACATGATAAGATTATACATCAAGTTATACATTCCTCATTATAAAGACATGTTTCAAGAATACAGAAACAGCATAGATCATATCAGGATTTTCAGAGTTTAACAGATTTATCATTAACTGACGGTCTTTAAAAATACCTTGCAACATAGGGAGAGATTTATACCTTAAATGTGAATCCGTTTCACATATAAGTAAGACATGGTATTCATCCTCTCCTCCTCCGGATGAACAGTTTGTACAATTAGAGTTCACAATATCACCGTCTTTGGACCTGCGATATACATTTACACTAACATTGTGCAATGAAATTCTAAGTTTACAATAAGCTTTTATCATTTAAACAAGTTAAATATCTTTCAGTTTGTAACAATGATTTTACTTTGCTGTATTTGCTAAGATAAAGTGATTCAGAAATACTTTGGTGCCACTGGTGACAAAATATATCCTTTAGTCTTTGCTTAAATGAATATAAAAATAATTGCGGATCTCCAACATCTTGGGAAATCCATACATATGAAAAGCCACTAACTAATAATAATAGATTTCTCACATCTGAATTATCATCAGGTACCTTTAACATTTTGTAACACTGATATGATCTATCAGGCACCATTCTAAGTCACCTCTTACAACAAAGGGGGCACGGGTGGCCCAGTCGTCTAAGGCGCCGCGATTCGCTGTGCAGAGTTGCGTCCCTTGCACATGCCAGAAACCTATGATTGTGGGTTCGAATCCCGGTTCGCCCCAATTATGTTTCTAGATTTGTCAGCACCATACCTGTGCGCGTGGGTTTAACCGAAATGGTAAACGTCTGAGACCTGCATCACTTCGGGCTTTCCTCCCACATTAAGCTGACACGCCGTGATATAACTGGAATACTGTTAAAAGCGGCGTTAAACTCACTCACTCAGTCTAACAACAAGCATAGTCACTTTTTACGGCCAGCATGGGTTGCTGAAGACCTATTCTACCCTGGATCTTCAAAGGTAATGATTTATGTGTACAGACTAATGATAAGTTTGATGATTATTCCCTAACTGCTGAGGCAACAGTGTTAGTTGACATCCTTGTTGGGATTCAGAGTGAGAGTTGTTCACCTTGTCATAAGGGGCGATTCTGAAGGTGCCTAAACAATCTCTGTGCCTCAGTTCATTGCATGGCAATGCCATCATACAGGATGCCGTGGGACTTTGCTCATAATATCAATCACTGGTTTGTCTGGTCCAGATTTGGCCATCATGGTCTTGTTTGAATTATGCAGACGTAAGAATTAAAATGCAAACAAATCATATTTCTCGGGCAGAACCTGTGGTCTTGGCGTTAATGCTTGATTCATTATGCCATTAGGACGCTTCACTACATGGTATAAGAGTTATGGTACACTGTTATTGACAAGAGATCACCAAGAGCGTACTCACAAACAAGGGGTTCTGCACTTGCAGACATCTACGCCTCAACTGCTGTCCAATACTAATGATCTGTACCCGGTCCTCAGTTCCATACTGAAGCTTGATTCATTATGCCGTTGAAACGCTTCCCTACATGGTATAATGTGGGATAGTGTGTCATGCAGTGATATTGCTGGAATATGGCTGAAACTGGTGTGAAAAAATATAAAAATGTTACATATATTTCTCAAGATTTCTAAGGATCACCACTTTTAAAGTTAATATGTCAAATTGTGTGCATCTTTTGACATCTCTGAAGACTTGTTTAACAAACAAGAGTTTGTTGTCATGTGCCACACAATGCCAACATACAACACATGACAATAGCCAGTCGGATCACTAGGGTTGCGACCGGGTACGAAAACTGAACTCGAGTACCCGGCAGACAATACCCGAACCGGACTCGAGTACCCGTAGTTCAATGTTGTCCTACTCGTTTGTAACGCTTTTGCGAATAAAAGGTCATCAAACATCTATTGATCTATTCTAAGGTATTATGTTTTTTATTAAATGCCTGCATGGCTTAACTAAAAACATTTGAACGTTTGTCCGCTTTGTCGTCCATTTTGAAGTGACTTACGAGTTACGAAAGGCGATGAGAGTTATCTCCCCTGAACGGGTACTCGAGACCTGAAAATTGGACTCGAGTCCTAAGCTACCCGACCCGTTATCGGGTACTCGAGTACCCGTCGCAACCCTACGGATCACCCGTCGAAATTAGACTTTCCGACCAAAACGGAAGCAGCACACTCGGGCACGACGATCTGTGAAGTCTAAAAAGTATGTCTGTTGCCCACTTGCACAAAGCGATCTTAGCGCTAAGATGATTGTAACTCCCATACTTTAACATAGGCTTACGATAGTCTTAGCGCTATGATCGCTTTGTGCAAGTACACCCTGGTCTGTCCAATTGACATGATCTTCAGCTCCATCCAAACATGGCTGCCTGTGATGTCTTGTCAGTGGGATAGGAATGCATGCCCTCCGGAGACCAGCCTCACGGTGTAGTATATATCTTGGATGAAGCCACCTTTTCATGGAAAAATGTCCCGATTGCTTTGTTACAGACACACGTCCTGTACATGGGTGTTGACAAGAGAAACAAACAATACCTACATTCAACTTAATGTCTTGCGTTATGATGTCGGGAGACGGAACGACGACAAGTGTGGTGCAGATCATGTAGAAATATATGATGGTAATTATGTATAACCATACATTTTGTCAACAACTCACCTAATTTTTCTTCCATTTTTACTCCCACATAAAATATGTACACCAGTTGAAGGGAGTAAAAAGTTGTGTTTTTTCAATTGGACCCAAAAACGTTCTTTCTTGGTCTCTCTTAACCAGTAGTTTGTTGTGTACACAGATTGAAAAATGATCAATCAGTCGAGTCAGATTACTAGCAACATAATCAGTTATATTTTTAATTGATCAATGTATTTATAAGACTTCAGTTACATTTGGTTTAGTGTATATTTATAATTGCATCCATGAGGGTATCTAAGGTGCTGCAATTCGCTACGCAGAGTTGTTTCGCTTAGGCACTCCAGACACCAGTAATCATGAGTTAAAAAAATGGTTCGCCCCGATAATGTTTCCAGGTTTGTCAGCACCATCCCCGTGTTTGTGAGTTTCACCAATGTGGTAACCTGCAACCTGTTGACTTGCAACACAGTAGTGTAATATGTGCTGATGATATATGAGGTATCACTTTCTTTTGCATACAGGTGACACTGAAGCAAGTTCACGTATTGCTCTACTGTGTGGATCCAAGTCTGGGGCCCTCTACATTGGAACCGGTGGTCAGATGATGGTCAAGCTGGTAACAGGAGAGTCCCCTGTCACCTTCCACATAGAATACAGCTCGTGTAAGTCTATAACCTGACCTGTTACTTAGTAAACTAATCGAACTATTAACAAGAGATATATGATGAAAGTTGACTAACCGACAACTGTAAATTGGGTCAATGGTTTGAATATTTCTGTAATATTAGGAAATGTGAATTGGTATTGCTGTTAATAGCATTATGAAGTACGATATCACCTGGGCAATATTATTTGTCCACTTATGATTTTTTTTAATCGGTGTATTTTTATTCACATGGCATGTAGAACTTCTGGTGATATAGATGTTTTCCAATTTTATAGTGAAAATGTTGACATGTTTCGGATACTATTATGCAAATAAATAGTTCCAGATATACTGTAACAAGTATTCTTCTTTCTTTCACTTTTCCTAATTGCTCGACATGTTAAAACCTATGTATATTCAACAATTGTCCTCAGATCTTTGTTTAGCGGCAGCAGGAACTAAGATCTGATTTTAATGAGATTGATATATGCTCAGAGCAGTGTTACACCTAACTCACTCTCTCAAATTTTGTACCAGTACTTTTCATTCTTGGTATTGTGTCTATACTACCATGTTTTTAGCGCACGAAGACAGATGTACCCCAAAAGATCGCAGGGCTACAGAACAACCAGATTACCTTGTTTCTCCCTCATATCCCAATAAATATGCATCGTAAGTATTCTAGATATGTATGTGGGTACAGTTGTATGGAGTAATGGCTGTTGAGTGCGTCTCATGTTGTTTAACACTGCACTTTGCAGGATGTTTAAGACGGCACTGTATGCGAGCTATACGACGATTGCAAGTTTGGTTTGTTTGTTGTTTAACACCTTAGACAGGTAACGGAACAACCCAGGTAGAGAATAATACACCATCATATTAGTCTGTATCTTATTTAATGTGATCTCATTTCTATACTTTGATTTTCTTTGTTTGTTGTTTAAAGCCGCACTCAGCAATATTCCGGCTATATGACAGCGGTCTATAATTAATCGAGTCTGGACCAGATAATCCAGTAATTGATATCATGAACATGGATCCACGCATTCGGGATACGATGAAATGCATCAGCCAAGTCAGTGAGCTTGACTATCCAATCCTGCTATTCGCCTCTTACGACAAGCATAGTCGCCTTTTACGGCAAGCATGGGTTGCTGAAGACCTATTCTACTCCGGATCTTCACAGGTCTCGATCGCCTGTAAATTATCAAAACGAGTCAATGTCACGAACATAACAGGAACATACACATACTTTTGTGATTTTCTTTTATCTACCAGTTGTGTGAGTGCATGCATGCGTGCGTGCGTGTGTGCGTGCGTGTGTGCGTGTGTGCGTGTGTGCGTGCATGTGTATCTGTTGTTGACCTACGCACGAGGAAGTACTACAGCTATATGATGCCGGCTTATCGTAATCGAGTCTGGACCAAACAACCCACTGATATATTATGAGCAACGACCGACGCCGTGGGGATACAATGACACGCAATTAACCAAGTGAAAGAGTCTGAGCTCTTAACACCACTGTTGTCACTTACGACAGGCGTACGTTGCTGTGGAACAATTCAGGGTAATTCGGAATTCATGTTTATCAGGATAAACACAAACAGAGGCAGCCACTTGTATACTACGCAATATGATTGTTTATTAATGATAAAATCCTATGGCTATATGAATAAATACAATCAATAATTTACTTGACTGAGATAACCATTTATGTTGGAATTACTTTCAGCATGTCTTATTGAGACAACTTGAGGTTTACAAACGAAGATCAGTGAGAAAAGCATTGTTAAACATCCTGTTACAATGCACTGCATCAACTGAATGTTGTATAAATATTTTTCTTCTTAAGGCTAGAAACTGTTTTTACAGTCTTTGTAGTGAGGACATTTACGGATTAATTCCTTGTTTTGTGTTCCTCAGGGGTCTTCATTGCACATGGCTCATTGACAGTGGCAACGCAGACTATATTGTTAAGTTTAAGGTCGTGCAAGCAAGCATTGTCTCCTCAGTCGACTGTACGTATGACTATCTGGCAGTCTATGACGGTAAGTGTCATAACGATGTACAATTCTAACACGAAAAATCACCAAAGCGTTTGTTGACGGACATATTTTAAATGTATCTATTCAGTGTTTATGGTAGCTTCTTGTTTTGGCGGGGACAGTGGGTTAGCCTAGTGGTTGGGGCGTTCACTCGAAACGCTGAAGACCCTGGTTCAATTCGCCCCAGGGGCACAATGTGACAGTGAAGCCCATTTCTGGTGCTTTGGATGCAAAAAGCGGCGTAAAACAGTTCTCACTCACTCTTGTATTGGCACATCAGCATTAACGCTCACCTTATTAATGTTGTCTTTTGGTTTATGACAGCAATGTAAGTGTCTAATGATTCTTACTCCTAGTGCCTGGTGTGGGGCGGTTGGTTAACCTAGTGGTTAAAAGCTTTCGCTCATCACGCCAAAGACCCGGGTTCAATTCCCGTCATGGGTACAATGAGTGAAGCCCATTTGTGGTGTCCCCCGCCGTGATATTGCTGGAATATTGCTTAAAGCAGCGTAAAACCTTACTCACTCGCTAGTGCCTGGTAAAGGCTAAGTAAATTGGTCAGGGCAATAATATCGTGCACATTTTATGCACAGGCATGTCTGAGGCAACCCGCGTCCAGTTGGGTAAATGGTGCTGGGGCGTTGATGAAACAGAGACAATATATTCCACTCAACGATACTTGACTGTTGTCTTTCACACGAGCAAGGATAACACTGCGAGTGGTTTCAGGCTGAGATACTGGAGAGATGCGGCACCTGAAGAACAAGGTACTGACTGGACTTGAGTTTTAAAAATTTAGAATTGCAATAGCACGTGTTAGATGTTCCTCTCACAACCTGTATATAGAGACTGGTAGATATAATCACACTGATAGAAGAGACAGAATATGCACATTGTGTAACACAAATTCAATTGAAGATGAGTTTCACTTTCACCAAATAATTGATGAGCTTTAGAGACGTTATGAGTCGTAGGAGATAGATGACTACCACAACAGTACATGCTCTGCCTGCCTAACACAATCTACGATGCTCGTTTCAATGTTTGAAAAAAAGATTAGAATAGTAGTCGGTTATGATTCATGGTGTAAAAAAAGTTTTATCAAGTGTTGTGCACTTAAAAACCAACATCGTATCCCTTCAGCGAATTCCGGTGAACGAACGGGAATAACAAACTTGGTCAATAAAAACATGAAATTTGATATTGTAGGTATACGGTGGTCTTGCCGTGCTAGAAACTAATGTTGTGGGTTCGAATCCAACCCGTCTTTTCGTCTTAATTTTAATTCTTGGTGGTATAACTGATATATATATATGTTCAATCTCATTAAAATCACATCTTAGTTCTCGCTACCGCTAAACAAAGATCTGAGGACATCCCATTAGGGGTCACGTCAGAACGACCTTTCATCTGACCAATCAGAGCGTCGCTTACCAGATCATGTAAGTGACAGTCGGGATGTGATTTCTAATCAAGCAGCCTCGAAAACTTTAACACGGGGTATTCCGAGCGATAGTTACGGGATTAACGATTGAATCTGTACAATCTAGACCATATATTAGCCATTCGAGAATGTTATTTTGTTCAGGTTTCAAATTTTTAAGCGAGAATTTGTCAAAATATGTTTCGAAGCGTAGTCGCCAAATTGCAGTTAGTGCCGTAAAGCACGAGAAAGCTGCCTTCTGATTGGCTAATGTCGTCTTCTTGTCAGTAATTCCATTGGTCGGTCAGAGTTTGCGAAAGGTCGGTCTGACGTGACCCGTAATGGTATGTCTTCAGTTCTTTGTTTAGTGGCAGCGGGAACTTAGATCTGATTTTAATGAGATTGATATATGCTCAGAGCAGTGTTACACCTAACTCACTCTCTCAAATTTTGTACCAGTACTTTTCATTCTTGATATTGTGTCTATACTATCATGTTTTTAGCGCACGAAGACAGATGTACCCCAAAAGATCGCAGGGCTACAGAACAACCCGATTACCTTGTTTCTCCCTCATATCCCAATAAATATGCATTGTAAGTATTCTAGATATGTATGTGGGTACAGTTGTATGGAGTAATGGCTGTTGAGTGCGTCTCATGTTGTTTAACACTGCACTTTGCAGGATGTTTAAGACGGCACTGTATGCGAGCTATACGACGATTGCAAGTTTGGTTTGTTTGTTGTGTAACACCTTAGACAGGTAACGGAACAACCCAGGTAGAGAATAATACACCATCATATTAGTCTGTATCTTATTTAATGTGATCTCATTTCTGTGCTTTGATTTTCTTTGTTTGTTGTTTAAAGCCGCACTCAGCAATATTCCGGCTATATGACAGCGGTCTATAATTAATCGAGTCTGGACCAGATAATCCAGTAATTGATATCATGAACATGGACCCACGCATTTTGGATACGATGAAATGCATCAGCCAAGTCAGAGAGCTTGACTATCCGATCCTGCTGTTCGCCTCTTACGACAAGCATAGTCGCCTTTTACGGCAAGCATGGGTTGCTGAAGGCCTATTCTACTCCGGATCTTCACAGGTCTCGATCGCCTGTAAATTATCAAAACGAGTCAATGTTACGAACATAACAGGAACATACACATACTTTTGTGATTTTCTTTTATCTACCAGTTGTGTGAGTGCATGCATGCGTGCGTGCGTGCGTGTGTGCGTGCATGTGTATCTGTTGTTGACCTACGCATGAGGCAGTAACTACAGCTATATGATGCCGGCTTATTGTAATCGAGTCTGGACCAAACAACCCACTGATATATTATGAGCAACGACCGACGCCGTGGGGATACAATGACACGCAATTAACCAAGTGAAAGAGTCTGAGCTCTTAACACCACTGTTGTCACTTTCGACAGGCGTACGTTGCTGTGGAACAATTCAGGGTAATTCGGAATTCATGTTTATCAGGATAAACACAAACAGAGGCAGCCACTTGTATACTACGCAATATGATTGTTTATTAATGATAAAATCCTATGGCTATATGAATAAATACAATCAATAATTTACTTGACTGAGATAACCATTTATGTTGGAATTACTTTCAGCATGTCTTATTGAGACAACTTGAGGTTTACAAACGAAGATCAGTGAGAAAAGCATTGTTAAACATCCTGTTACAATGCACTGCATCAACTGAATGTTGTATAAATATTTTTCTTCTTAAGGCTAGAAACTGTTTTTACAGTCTTTGTAGTGAGGACATTTACGGATTAATTCCTTGTTTTGTGTTCCTCAGGGGTCTTCATTGCACATGGCTCATTGACAGTGGCAACGCAGACTATATTGTTAAGTTTAAGGTCGTGCAAGCAAGCATTGTCTCCTCAGTCGACTGTACGTATGACTATCTGGCAGTCTATGACGGTAAGTGTCATAACGATGTACAATTCTAACACGACAAATCACCAAAGCATTTGTTGACGGACATATTTTAAATGTATCTATTCAGTGTTTATGGTAGCTTCTTGTTTTGGCGGTAACAGTGGGTTAGCCTAGTGGTTGGGGCGTTCACTCGAAACGCTGAAGACCCTGGTTCAATTCGCCCCAGGGGCACAATGTGACAGTGAAGCCCATTTCTGGTGCTTTGGATGCAAAAAGCGGCGTAAAACAGTTCTCACTCACTCTTGTATTGGCACATCAGCATTAACGCTCACCTTATTAATGTTGTCTTTTGGTTTATGACAGCAATGTTAGTGTCTAATGATTCTTACTCCTAGTGCCTGATGTGGGGCGGTTGGGTAGCCTAGTGGTTAAAAGGTTTCGCTCATCACGCCAAAGACCCGGGTTCAATTCCCGTCATGGGTACAATGAGTGAAGCCCATTTGTAGTGTCCCCCGCCATGATATTGCTGGAATATTGCTAAAAGCAGCGAAAAACCTTACTCACTCGCTAGTGCCTGGTAAAGGCTAAGTAAATTGGTCAGGGCAATAATATCGTGCACATTTTATGCACAGGCATGTCTGAGGCAACCCGCGTCCAGTTGGGTAAATGGTGCTGGGGCGTTGATGAAACAGAGACAATATATTCCACTCAACGATACTTGACTGTTGTCTTTCACACGAACAAGGATAACACTGCGAGTGGTTTCAGGCTGAGATACTGGAGAGATGCGACACCTGAAGAACAAGGTACTGACTGGACTTGAGTTTTAAAAATTTAGAATTGCACTAGCACGAGTTAGATGTTCCTCTCACAACCTGTATATAGAGACTGGTAGATATAATCACACTGATAGAAGAGGCAGAATATGCACATTGTGTAACCCAAATTCAATTGAAGATGAGTTTCACTTTCTCCTGGTGTGTCAAGTTTAGAAACATTTACGTGATAAATATTTGCCATCTTTCTACTCTGTACACCCGAATGTCCATAAGTTTGTAGATCTTTTAACTTCATCTAATGATACTATGCTATGTAACCTGTCAACATATGTTTATCACGCGATGTCACATAGAAACAGAATTGTTAGTTAACAACCACGTCACCTACATGTAAATACGCATTGTACTATAGGCCTGTGGCCTTTTAAGTACTGAATAAAACTGATTGACTGGACACATTCATTAAATACCACGGCGTTTAAATGCAATTACATGTGTCACTTCTGTCTGTTGCTACAGTTAATGCCGTTTTGGGGAGCACAGAAAATAATGTTTTGTTAAAGTTTGATACCAAAGTTTTAAATTCCATTGCAACGGACGATGTAGCGTAAGGACTCTTTTGGACAACTAGATTTGCATGATTTGAGAAGTGAGGTTACACGTGGAGAATGGTTTTAGATAGAAGTGTTTATAACCCATTCCACTCCTCCTAGTTTTGAACTTCCTTGAAGTGTGTTTCTAATATATCAGGGAGCACGGGTGACCCAGTCATCTAAGGCGCCGCAAATCGGTAGGCATACTCCCTTAAGTACGCCAGACACCTATTGCTTCTATGGGTTCCAATAAAGAACTCAATATTTTTGGTGTTTTTAGAGGCATAAACGTGAAATCTGTAGCGGATTTAAGCAAAGTGTGCATTTATATTTCAATAAACGCAAAAAATAGTGAAGTCAATTCTTAGAAATAAATAAAGTCAACAATAATTACTTCTCAGACTGCTTATTTAATGATTACCACACACAAGACTTTAGATAACAGTACTAAATCAGTGATTTCGTTCAGCGCAATAATGCAATACAAGCCCCACACATTCTATTATCAGCCAATCAGGAAACACTAGTTTCTATGTAGGCGTGGCCTAATTTTTTTCTGCGATTTTTCGAAATATAAACCCGTCACCACTGCCTCTTAGAGCAACACATACTGTTCTAAAGTGTCAGAAGCCAAATTGCCTTATTTCGATTTTTCTATGATCCTAGATGCAGGTTTCGTTTTTTGTAATTCCCACTTTTAGAGTTTTGTGTGTGAACCATGGGCTTCTGCCAAAAGACATCTGAACTTTCGATCCTCATCTGTTTTCAGCGTTTAAAGTGTCCTGAAGCTGAATTCTGAACCGATGTTGAGTCCGAGACAGTGTTTAATGAATAAATGGCTGTTTTGAATCACACTCTATTCTTGACAAATACTATATACTCCAGGTAATCTAGGCCAACTGGTTTGGGGTAAATTCTGAGAGGACCTTCCAACAAACTTTTACATGAATGAAAACGAAAGTTGTTACAGCGTTTATTGTCATGTTGATAAGTAGATTCAGATAATATCAATCAACATTGAAATTCAAACTCGCCAAAACATGTAATTTAAGAGATAAACATTGATATTTGGTGGTTATATTGAATTTTTGCAAATGATTGAGTATTCTACATGCATCCTTGGGTCTGTTTACCGCAAGTTAGTAGTTCAAATCACTCAAATATGTCATCAGAGACCAACAGTGTATTTATATTCTGTGTCTAGCCATCAAACTCTTGGCGGCCATCTTGGAATTTTGGCCGAACAGGGGGCTCTGGTGACGGAATTTCTTATCTTAAAGTGTTAACTATACTTCAGTGAGTTAATGTGCCAAGGTATATGCATATAAGTCCTAGCACACTGTTTAAGAGTTAAAAGATTCAACAGTGTTAACACACAATAAGGAAATTTGTCGGCCATCTTGAAATTGGCGGCCATCTTGAATATTTGCAGATTTGTCAATAGTCGAAAACATTCAGTTTTGAATATCTTTTTAGAAATATAACATGGTTATTTCACAATACCACACATGGTATTTTTCATCAAAACATTGAACCTCATCTGAGATATTGAAGATATATTGATAATTGGTGGCCATATCAGATTATGCAAATAAGACATATTTCCCAAACTGGGATTGCTTGGGACTTTTAGTGTGTTGTTTTCGGGACCTTGTAGAAATGCACTGTGTGGTGAAATAAATTCTGTTGCAATTTGTTCCAAATGAAACCTTATTTTGCCTGGGCTGATAGTGTTCAGCATTTTGTCATGCCTATTGTTATGGCTGAATTTGTGTAAGTTCGCCACTTTTTAGCTTTTACATATTTATAACTTTTTTCAGGTCAGGCTACAGCTACAGGTAGCAACATGGGAACAATTCTTGGTGGCATCTTTGGTGGCCTCATACCGTTGGCTGTCATCATCTTCATAATCTGATGACCTCGTCTGGAGACCTCTGTCCAAGGGCACGAGTTCTTCTGGATGTGGTCAAGCCACTCCTGCAGTAGCTTATCAGCCAAAGCAGCAAGTTGCGTATATGCATCCACTGTCTACTAGTCCTAATGCGTATCCTGATAAAAGAACGCATGGCCCTTCTCCTCACTATAACGAGTTTCCTGAACACCAAGGTTCAAAGTGCATTGTTCAGGGACATGAATATTCCTAACAAGGACCTGTTAAGGATCATGAAGTTTCTCAGTTACTCCATGTTCAAGAACATGCTTCATCTCGTGCAGGGCCTATTCAAGAAAATAAGTACTCAGCCAGGGCCTTTCTAAGGGAATCAATTTTCACAGCCTGTTCATGATCTTGAATATTCTAAAGGGCATAATTATTCTTGGGCAAGGCCTATTATAGAAAATAAAAACTTTCAGCCAGGGCCAGTCAAGAGGGATGAATAATCTCACCAAGGGCCTGTGGAAAGGGATGCATATTCTCAGAAAGGGCCTGTAGAGAGGGATGAATATTTTTCTGCCAGGGCCTGTGGAAAGATGAATATTCTCAGCCAGGGCCTATTCAAGAAAATAAGTACTTAGCCTGAGGACTTTCTAAGGGAATTCAGTCTAAGGGAATTAATTTTCACAGCCTGTGTTCTAAAGGGCATAATTATTCTTGGACAAGGCCTATTAAAGAAAATACATACTTTCAGACAGGGCCTTTCAAGAGGGATGAATACCCTCAGCCAGGCCCTGTGGAAAGGGATGATTAATCTCAGCCAGGGCCTGTTGAAAGGGATGAATATTCTCAGTCAGGGCTTGTGGAGAGGTATGATTATTCTCAGCCTGGGTCTGTTGAGAGGGATGAATATTCTCAGTCAGGGCTTGTGGAGAGGTATGATTAATCTCAGCCAGGGTCTGTTGAAAGGGATGATTAATCTCAGCCAGGGTCTGTTGAGAGGGATGAATATTCTCAGTCAGGGCTTGTGGAGAGGTATAATTATTCTCAGCCAGGGTCTGTTGAGAGGGATGAATATTCTCAGTCAGGGCTTGTGGAGAGGTATGATTAATCTCAGCCAGGGTCTGTTGAAAGGGATGATTAATCTCAGCCAGGGTCTGTTGAGAGGGATGAATATTCTCAGTCAGGGCTTGTGGAGAGGTATAATTATTCTCAGCCAGGGTCTGTTGAGAGGGATGAATATTCTCAGTCAGGGCTTGTGGAGAGGTATGATTATTCTCAGCCAGGGTCTGTTGAGAGGGATGAATATTCTCAGCAAGGACCTGTGGCGAGGGATGCATATTGTTTCTGCCAGGGATTGTTGAGATAGGAATATTCTCAGCCAGGGCCTGTGGAAAGGGATGAATATTCATAGCCAATACACAGAGTTCAAATCTAAAACAGAAGAAAACAACCCCTGGTGTAGTCTGATATGCACATCGCTATATGGCTGAAATAATGCCAATGCAATGTTAAATTTTAACTCACTCACTCACTGATACAAGTATCTGAAGTCCAAAGGAATGTAACATACGATCCTGTGATACATAATTAATGTTTAATCTGTACCCTCTCATTTGAACAACAACAATTGAAGATGGGTCCACAGCTCAGTAGCCACCTGTTACCTTAGACAGGTAATGGAACAACCCAGGTAGAGAATAATACACAACCATATTAGTCTGTATGTTATTTAATGTGATCTTATTTCTATACTTTGATTTTCTTTGTTTGTTGTTTAAAGCTGCACTCAGCAATATTCCGGCGATATGACGGCGGTCTGTAAATAATCAAGTTTGGACCAGACAATCCAGTGATTGACATCATGAGCATCGATCTACGTTATTGGGATATGATGACATGCATGAACCAAGTCAGCGAGCTTGTGGCTTTAAGGTTTTGAGAGGTCGCCTTCTGCCTTGGCAATGCTAACCTGTCCTTCTTCTTGGACGCATTATTGTGAGTGGAGGTACACTTCTTTATTGGGAGTTTTAGAATTGATAAAGTTTCTGTTCTTGTATTGATAAGATTTTTGTTTTCGCATTGATGGTTTGATTTTATTTTTAGAAATTGGCAGAATTTCTTCGGCCGCTCTGTGAAAATGTTTGAGTAGGTGACCATCTTTCAGAAATTCACTATTCTTCCCTATTGCATCTCTTGGCTTAAGAAGATCTGTGACAGATAGCGAATCTGACTACAATTCTTTATAGGGATCATTACCATAAGAATTAATGCATTGGTAAAACACTTTCAACTGAATGTTTGTCTTTGTTTTTTGGGGGGCACGGGTGGCCCAGTCGTCTAAGGCGCCGCGATTCGCTGTGCAGAGTTGCGTCCCTTGGGCACGCCAGAAACCTATGATTGTGGGTTCGAATCCCGGTTCGCCCCGATTATGTTTCTAGGTTTGTCAGCACCATACCCGTGCTCGTGGATTTCACCGAAGTGGTAAACGTCTGAGACCTGCATCACTTCGGGCTTTCCTCCCACATCAAGCTGACACGCCGTGATATAACTGGAATACTGTTAAAAGCGGCGTTAAACCCAACTCACTCACTCACTCACTCTTTGTTTTTTTAAATTGATGGATCTGATATTGTATATCTGTTGATGTATATTTCTTAAATGTGTGTATTATATTTGATGAGGTACATGTGTATTGTAGTCCTCTGTGAAGATCCAGGTCAGATTTGGTCTTCGGAAACCCATGCTTGTCATAAGAGGCAACTAACGGTATCGTGTGGTCAGGCTCAGTTGATGCATCTCATCCTGTTCCAGTTGGGTAAATTGATGCTCATGTCAATCACTGGATTGTCTGGTCAAGACTCAATTATTTACTGACTGTCGTCAATTAGCTGGAATATTGCTGAGTGTGGCCTTAGACAGTAAACAAACATACTACTCACAAGTATTATAAGAGGTGATTATGCTTGTAGGGCGGTCAGGCTGGCTGACTTAGTTGATGCATGTCATGGTATCCCAATTCAAGATCCGGGGTAGAATAGGTTTTCAGCAACCCATGCTTGCCGTAAAAGGCGACTATGCTTGTCGTAAGAGGCGACTAACGGGATCGGATGGTCAGGCTCACTAACTTTGTTGAAGCATGTCATCGTATCCCAATTGCGTGGATCGATGCTCATGATGTCAATCACTGGATTGTCTGGTCCAGACTCGATTATTTACGGAGCGCCGTCATATAGCTGGAATATTGCCGAGTGCGGCATAAAACAATCAATCAACCAACCCAATTGCGGAGATCGATGCCGATGTCAATGAAATAGTTTGTCTGTTCCAGACTCGATTATTTACAGAGCGCCGTCATAGAGCTGGAATATTGCTGAGTGCGGCGTTAAACAATCAATCAACCAACCCAATTGCGGAGATCGATGCCTATGTCAATGAAATAGTTTGTCTGTTCCAGACTCGATTATTTACAGACCGCCACCATTTAGAGATGGAATGTTCCTGAATGAGGCATTACACAACAAACAAACAAACAAACAAACACTGTGTTATACATCAATTATTATTAAACGAGTGCAATATCAATCGTTTTTCCCATCTCTATGTTATAAATACTTGTATTACAAGCCAGTATTTGTATCAACTATTATTTAACAGGTGAAGTATCAACAAATACTTGGGTTCTGTATCACCTGTTATGAAAGGAGTGAAACCTAAACCGTCTTTCACATCTATATCACAAATATTTATGTTATGTATTAAATGTTATGAAACAAGTAAACCATTACCCAGTTTTCTGTGTGTTAAAAATTCTTGTGTTTTATTGTTAAACTGTTATTAAAGGCTGGTTCCCATGTACATGCAACTTCGATTGTTTATTATGAAATATATGCATATGATGTATAAACGTCCAACGCTAATGTGGTCCCAGGCGGCCCAGCAGCCATGCTAGTAGCGTCCTTATCCATGCCAGGATGCACTGAGTGTTTGTTGGTTCAAATCTCTGATTACCCCTGTTGTGATCCTTGGGTCCTTCTGTGTCGTCCAGAGACGTCTGTTCAAGGCCCAAAGGTAATTTTCTAGAGGTCAAGCCACCCCTGCGGCTGCTTTATCAGCTGAAGCAACAAGCTGGGTTTATGTTTTTTATCGTCCACCAGTCGACTAGAAAAGAATTATGACTGAATCTATCTCATCAATATTCAAATTCACACATGATCGTGGACGGAGCAGGTCAAAAGGGCCACAGGAGAAAGTATTAATATCAAGGGTAAATAGTGTAAGTTTCTGTTTGTTTGCTCTATTTATTTTGACCGCCTCCGTAGGCCAGTGGAAGAGCCTCCACCCGGAGAGCTGAAGGTCGGGGGTTTGATCCCGGTCGCGTCAGACCAAACGATATTAAAGGACGGTACTTGTTACCCTGCGGCATTAAGGGGCTAAAACAAGGACTGGTCGACTGTCTGAATTTGGTATTCATGTTAAACTGTGGTATCTCAGTGGGCTAGCACTATAAAATCGGCATTAGTTCAGACAAGGACATGCACGCACACGCACACGCACACGCACACGCACACACCTGCATACAGGTCGCTATATAAATGCAATAATCTTGGACAGACGTTAAACCCCATTTCACTTCACCTATATTTGTTTCATTGACCCAGAGGATTTACAATACTTCACTACAGTATACTTCTGTGATACATACTGACTGGACTGACTCAGTGTCAGAGTGATGGTATAAACTATTTACATGCCGCTCACCGTGCCTGCTCAGTGTGTAAAGTACCAACAAGTGTTAGGAAGAATCGGCATGTTCTTGAGCGACTCCGGCTTTGTACAAGCTTGTGCCAGCCCTGTTCAAGCAAGCCTCACCACAGAGGCTACCACCCGAGGGCAAACTGCGACGATGCATAAGGAAGACAGCCCACCAGTTCACAAGAAGAAATATTTGCCTCCTGGAATCTGTTCAATGATGGAAATCTCAGCCCGACTAAATTACTGTCCATCTGTTATTTATTAGCGGAAATAGTAAATTCATGTATGCTTCATATAAAGAGGTGTAAATGTTACGTTATTGAAAATAACATTACATTTGGCCATTCGTCTGACCAATGTTTTGTCATAACATCTTCATTGACAAAACCTCTACCTGGTAACTGGAGACAGGGCGACACGCCCTAAAAGAGGGAGGGTGTAACAACTCAATTAACCATTTCAATATCGGGCGTGACCACCATTTGCGTTAATACAGGAGAGGCAGTAGCGGTGCGTTGAATACACAAGATGATTGAAATCAGCATGGTGAATGTTCCAAATACCAACCAAAAATCGTTCCAACTGAGCTAGCATTACCGGCTAGTTTTGGTCCTGTCGTAGGCGTCGTTTTCGTTTTGCCCCGGGTCTGAAGAAACAGCCGGCAGTACAGGAATTATTTGCTGTCTCCAAAAAATATGCTACGACACCTGCAACATGTGGGCGCGTATTATCATACTGCAACGTGACGTTACGTCCCTGTATTTTTCCAAAAGGTAGAACATGTCCAGGTAGTGTACGCCATTCAAAGGGCTGTTAACTATTAGGAGTTGCGTTCTCCCGTGAGTTCTCCCCATACCATTTAACTTCCGTCCCGAAACTGACGACACTGAGTAACGCAAGCGTTGCTAAGACGTTCTCCTGGACGCCTGTCGACCCTTGCACGATCACAAGAACTGTCCAGATTAAACCTGGACTCATCTGTGAACAGTATATTGTCTCAGTCTTGTCTTCTGAACCTCAGATGCTGTTTATAAAACTAGGCATGCCTGACGGTGAAGTTGAAGGAAGGCCCCGAAATGCCCTCGACTCCCCACTTACACGTACAGGCATCCTTCTAGATACTGCTACCTGGTAGCGTCGAGAATAATGTTCGTGTCGGAAATTGAAAACTGGTCACAAGCCAACTCCTCACAGCGGAGTTCCTTATACCGGTAGGCTAACGAGTGTCAATTTAACCCTGGGACGGAGTTTGGACTGTGAACACTTAAGGGGTCACTCTTTGCTACGATCTGCCGTGGGAGTATTCCCAGGGCCCATAGGCCAACAGAATTTTATGAACGACTCATTTAGATTGCTGCCATTCACAATCAACAAGTGAAAATGCATTAAGTGGGTGAGATATACTTCAAAATTAATAATATATGTGAATAAATAAAAAGATTTAAAAAACTGTTTTCTATGCTTTGGGAAGCCTGTGCAGTTTGTACTATCAGGTAAAACACACCGTCATATAGCTGGAATATTGCTGAGTCAGGTAAAGACAGTCCAGCCCCAGCACAGTTGTTGTGGAAACGTTAAGGACAAGCAACTGACCTGCACATAACTCTCTAGCGCTGACAATGGCAATAATAGCCCAGCTGCAATATTATCTATTGTGTACCCACTACACAGTGGTCATGAAGATGTACATATATGCCAAAGTGCCACGATTATATGATAGGTACAGGCTAGTGGACATTCTGACGTGGGGTCGGCTTGGACACAATATTTCGGTTCTTCAGACAGCTTGAAAACATACACAACGTTATCTCTAATACTATTTGGACGGAAATCACATTATTTCAAAAATCCCCCAGCATGTCCATGGAAAGAGCTTATTGTGTTTGGAACGCCTGTGGACAAATTGTTTTTTAATGCACAGCCGGGAACAGATTGCGCACCCCAATAAATGCTTCTCACACGTGTATGCACTTTTACGTAATCGATTTGACAGTTTTGCCAAAATGTGTCGCCATTAAGGTCATTGCGACTATTTGTGTGGATGGTTATCTAAAATGGATTAACACTTTCATTTACTATTGTCTACATAATAGAATGAGTTTAATGTATAATATCGACTTGCGCGCCAGATGTGTCAAAGGTGAAACCTCATGCACTTAGGCTTCGAAACTGTCGATACTGGCTTCCGACCGAGCTAAATAAAGAGACTGTAAGGGAGGTAAGTATATTCATACTTTTTTGAATGCAACAATAGGTAAACTGTTTACCATTTAAACAATTCTTTTTGTAAATGAACTCGTACCCATTGTGTAATATTAATAATAACGATTAATTGCGCATACAGCGATTGTGATTGTTATTGAACATGTCTTTCTTCTGTCTTATCCTATGTTCAGTACATGTATATGTTCTGTTACTGTTAATTCACGCACTTTCCTAGCCGTCTAAGGCGCCGTCGAAAAGGAATGTGAGTTGCGCCGTTTATGCCTGCCACAAACTTAGAGTGGGTTCGAATGTAGCTAGGTTTGTCAGCACTACACTCGTGCTCGTGAATTTCACCAAAGTGGTTAACGTCTAAGACCTGCATCACTAACGTTTTTCTCACATAACAATTGGCCAGCGTATATGACATATAGCAGGATGAGGCTCTTCCGACTGACCAACGCAGTAAACACTTGGATACAACACAGTAAACATGTGGATACAACACAGTAAACACGTGATAACGACGTAGTGAACACATGGCTACAGCACAGTAAACATATGGCTACAACACAGTAAACACATGGATACAACAAAGTAAACACGCGGATACAACACAGTAAACACATGGCTACAGCACAGTAAACACATGGATACAACACAGTAAACACATGGATACAACAAAGTAAACACGCGGATACAACACAGTAAACACGCGGATACAACAAAGTAAACACGCGGATACAACACAGTAAACACATGGATACAACAAAGTAAACACGCGGATACAACACAGTAAACACGCGGATACAACACAGTAAACACATGGCTACAGCACAGTAAACACGCGGATACAACACAGTAAACACGCGGATACAACACAGTAAACACGCGGATACAACAAAGTAAACACGCGGATACAACACAGTAAACACATGGATACAACAAAGTAAACACGCGGATACAACACAGTAAACACGCGGATACAACACAGTAAACACATGGCTACAGCACAGTAAACACATGCTACAATGTAAACACAAGGATACAACACAGTAAACACATGGATACAGCACAGTAAAGATATATTAGGAGAATATTTTCCTATTTCTTCAGCGGAAGGTCGGTGGTTCGATCCCCGGTCGCGTCTCACAAAACGACGTTAAAAGATGGACCTTATCGGCTCCGAGTCACTCTACTGTATGAGTGGATTATACATATTAGTCTTGTGGCATGGTGTATGGTCAGTAGGCTAGCCCTGTAGAACCTGCATTTATCCGGACTGGTACATGTTGACACACGCACGCTCGCACGCACGCACCCACACACGCACGCACGCACGCACGCACGCACACCCACACGTGCATGCACGTCTCGATATACATGTAAGCGCACTTAAATCTTGTACGCGGTGTAAAACCCGGACTCACCACACCACGCCTTTTCTGTGACATGTAAACTACTGTCTGTGGTGGGGATTAAAAACTCACACTGGATTTGCCCAAACACAATGCGATAATATAACATGTATTTCGGGTCGAGATGAGCATATATCATTTACTAGCCATATGACGGCGGGGGCATACGTTATGTGTCACCAGTGTTGTCCCCATCTGGTATAATGGAACCAAGGCCAACAGCGTGTCCAGCGTACGTTTCAACCACGACAATTTACCCCCAGCTCCTGCTGGGATAATCTCCAAAGGATTTAATGTATTTGCATGAGGATCAACCTGAACGGTAACAGTAGTTGCGATGTCATCGTATTATACTGTTTATCACTGGCGGTACGATTAATCACCAGTTGACTCAGCAAATACCCCTTGCTAAGCGGAAACAAAGACTCGCGGATGTTGAACTAAAACATGCTTGTGTAGATCTTGAACACATATACTACTAAAGCTAGTTAGGGAACACCCACAAGTGTGTGTGTTGCAATACCTTTCAGCCATGACAGATTAACTATGGTCACATTAACAAATCTAGTGTTCTTTAATTTCTTTTGAGTAGTATATGGTGTGTGCATGCGTGTGTTTGTGTGTATGTGTGTCATAAACACGCACGCACGCACGCACGCACGCACGCACGCACGCACGCATCAAAGAATAATCGTCCACAAGGTGGTACAATGTACATATACATACAATTTATTTTATTTTCTTCAGACAATTCGGGGCAATGCGCGCCTTTATCTTGACTTTGATTGCAGGTAGGTGTCAAACAATCAGAACACAATCACGAACCATTATGTATTAGTTAGGTTATCAGACAATAAGGCTAAATTTATAAATGAAAAATTATCTAACCCAGGATATGCTTAGGCCAATGAGCAAACCCCCCAACCTTCCTCCCCCCCCCCACCCCCCCCCTCCACACACACCCCCCCTCCACACACACACACACCCCCCCCACCCACCCCACCCCACCACCCACCACCCCCCACCCCCGCCTAGAGCAAATTGTTAGGACACCAGAATCATAACAATAATGTGTTCCAGAATATACAAGAAAAATAATTTTGACTCTGGGTTGCAAATGTTTCACTGAGCATGCTGAATGTCCTTATTTTAGTGAAAAACTGTTGCTTCTGAAAGAATGACCGGAAACATATTGCGTCTCTTACAACCAAGTCCCATGCACCCCTCCACCCCTACCTAATTAAATGGCCCACCCTAATGTAGCATATACTGATTCCTTTAAGAAAATTCATTAAATGATATCATTATGCTAAATACAGCCGTTAACAATGTAGAAAATCTGTTAGGTTATGAAAATGAAGGGCATGGACACTTCAAAAGAGTGCCCATAATACTCTCGTCTCTTTTTTTAATATCTTTTACAGCTTTGTGTCACGTCATGCGCGTGGATGCTGCGCAGGTGCTAGACGCCAACAGCCGCTTCCGGTACTCACTACACCGCAACTGGCGCCAAGCACATCGTCGCCCATCAATTGCCCGACTCCTACAGCTTCCTAGCGATGTCACACTCAAAGAAAGCAACACCATCACCACCGTGCATGGCGTAAAACGATGCCGATTACGGGAGTTGTATAAGGACATGCCTGTCATAGGGTCGAGTATTGAAGCCGACGTTGACGACATCGGCCGATACAGTGGTGGTGCTGTGACGGGGACGTTGATGCTGTCTATGACCAACGATATCCCCAACCCTGGGCTGTGTCATTTGACGGAACAGGAGGCACAGGACATCCTCCTTAGAGAGGAAGGAATAGCCCTAGATATACACATTTTACGTAAAAGAATCACCAAGAAGGTATTTGTGGACAAAGAAAAGAAAGCTCATCTCGTGTTCGCCACTGACATCCTTGTTGAAAACACGTTAAAAGAGTCAAGACCATATTACCTCATTGATCGCTGCGACGGTTCGGTTCTTAAGAAGTCAAAAAGGCTAAATACGAAATACCGATCACATGGAGCAGATGTAACCAGCACGGAGGAGTTTGAGGTGACAAGCACGGATGAGTCTGGGGTGACAAGCACGGAGGAGTTTGAGGTGACCAGCACGGAGGAGTTTGGGGTGACCAGCACGGAGGAGTTTGGGGTGACAAGCACGGAGGAGATCGGGGTGACAAGCACGGAGGAGTTTGAGGTGACCAGCACGGAGGAGTTTGGGGTGACCAGCACGGAGGAGTTTGGGGTGACAAGCACGGAGGAGATCGGGGTGACAAGCACGGAGGAGTTCGGGGTGACCAGCACGGAGGAGTCTGGGGTGACAAGCACGGAGGAGTCTGGGGTGACAAGCACGGAGGAGTTTGAGGTGACCAGCACGGGGGAGTTTGGGGTGACCAGCACGGAGGAGTTTGGGGTGACAAGCACGGAGGAGTTCGGGGTGACCAGCACGGAGGAGTTTGGGGTGACCAGCACGGAGGAGTTTGGGGTGACAAGCACGGATGAGTCTGGGGTGACAAGCACGGAGGAGATCGGGGTGACAAGCACGGAGGAGTTTGGGGTGACCAGCACGGAGGAGTTTGAGGTGACAAGCACGGAGGAGATCGGGGTGACAAGCACGGAGGAGTTCGGGGTGACCAGCACGGAGGAGTTTGAGGTGACAAGCACGGAGGAGATCGGGGTGACAAGCACGGAGGAGTTCGGGGTGACAAGCACGGAGGAGTTTGGGGTGACAAGCACGGAGGAGATTGGGGTGACAAGCACGGAGGAGATCGGGGTGACAAGCACGGAGGAGTTTGGGGTGACAAGCACGGAGGATTCTGGGGTGACAAGCACGGAGAAGTTTGGGAAGACAAGCACGGAGGAGATCGGGGTGACAAGCACGGAGGGGTTTGGGGTGAAAAGCACGGAGGAGTTCGGGGTGACCAGCACGGAGGAGTTCGGGGTGACAAGCACGGAGGAGTTTGAGGTGACAAGCACGGAGGAGTTTGGGGTGACAAGCACGGAGGAGATCGGGGTGACAAGCACGGAGGAGTTCGGAGCAGAGGAAACCTCCACTGGGAGTGAGCCCTCAGCAACTGTCACAGTACAAGCCGAACCTGACGGTCAGTGTGCAACCTTTGTGAAGGGGACCGGTGGCAACCCAAAGACAGGAGCCATCGTATACAGCACACCCCCCTACTGTCTGGACGTGAGGTTGGAAGGAGACATGTGCTTCCTGGAAAATAAATATGTCAAGGTCGTTGATCTGAACCAGACAAAAAACGAAGAGAAGACTGAGGTTGTTAGCTTCAAATGCTCGGAAGGGTACAACGATGCCGTCAACGAAGCCACAAACCCCGTCCTCGACGCCCTCTTCTATGGCACAGCTACTTTTAAATTGTTTGAAGACTGGTATAACACTAAACCGCTGAATATTCAACCATCATGGCTCCTGGTTCATTACGGTAACATGATTGATAACGCTTACTGGAACGGAGGGAAGATGTTGTTTGGGGATGGAAGCCAAGACGAGAGTTATCCCCAAGTAGGACCTGATGTCATAGGTCACGAGCTGGCACATGCGATATCAGAGCAGCACTCTGAGTTAGAGTACTCTGGGCAGTCGGGCGGGATTGATGAAGCCTTCTCTGACATTGCAGGAGAAGTTGTAGAGGCGTATGTTCGTAAAACTGATTGGCTAGTCGGTTTCTATCTATCAAAGTCAAACACGAAAGCGCTGAGATATTTTGAAGACCCAACCAGGGATGGAAGTTCAATAAAAGAGGCCAAAAATTTTGAAAGCGACATGGACGTCCACTTTAGTAGCGGCGTCTTCAACCACGCCTTCTACCAGATCGTCGAAGTCGGGAAGATCCCGATCAAATACGCGTTTGAGAGTTTCTATATCGCCAACAGATTGTACTGGAAAGAGGACACGGGGTTCGTCGAGGGCGCATGTTCCACTATCCGGGGCGCTTACGACGGCGGCTTAGACACAGAGATATACGCAGCAGCCTTCACAGCTGTAGGGGTCAATGCTTGTCCTTTGACCAAATTTCTTGAGATGGTGACCCCATCAAACAAACGCTCCAACATCCGGGTATCCAGCATCCGACAACCATTGTTTGGCATCAATACCAAAGATGCTACCAAGAAGATCGTCGTGGAGGCTGTTAGTGTGTCTGGAGCGGCTGTGAAACTGGCGCTGTCGAGGACGGTGTCTCGAAGTAACCCTGCTGCTTCAGGGACTGGGAGGGTGGAGCTGACGGTGTCGGGAATAGCTTTGTACTACGTCCGCGTCTTCACCGACTCCGTCGACGAGATCAGTGACGTCAAGATCACTTTGAAATTGGAATAGATAACAATGAAGGTCGAGTTGAGATAAATCTGAATCCACTGGTTTCAGAATTGTAATTCCACCGGCGAATAAATAGGAACTGTCATGTCCATACATTTTCCTTGTTTTCTGTCAGGTTACGTGTTCATGGCAAAAGAACACGAGGCAATGGAGTTAAATGACTTTAAAAGTCCAGTTTCCACCCTTGCCGAACTGGGCTGGAATCTCAGGGCTCGATCGTAGCGCCACCAGTGGCTATTACTAGTTTAGTCCCTTCCATGCCCCTTATATTGACCAATTAGATTCCATCTCTCATATCACTTGCATTTGCTTCAAACAAAATGGCGGTGCCATGTCATGTCATGTGACCATTCCCCAAAATATTTAAGTTCTGAACAAGTGAATGCACAAGTGCATCACAGCCCAATTTCCAACAGAGTCGCGTCATTTCTAGTAGATGATGAAGCTATGAGAGAAAAATTAATACATGCCATGAACGCAATGTGAGTTGTAACGTTAACGAATCATATGAAAATAGAGGAACAAAAGCGACAAAGAAAATTAAAGCAAAATATGTCCGTTGTTTGATGAGGTCAAATCATCACTTATATACATGTCGAACTCCCGTTACAATCATGTAATTGATACATAATGAATGATTGTGCGCCGCTTTGAACTAAACTTCAGTTACATCACGGCGATTCTTGATCAGCAATATGTGGGAAACCTTCAGTGATGTTCTCGACGTTACCACTTTGGTGAAATCAAAGAGCACAGAAAATGTGTCGAAACACACACACACGCACACACGCACGCACGCACGCACGCACGCACGCACGCACGCACACACAAACACATCTTATCACTACGTAAAACTTATCAATATACAATGTACATGTATATCAACAATTCAAGCTCGTTGAATCCACAAATGTGTTATCAACAAAACAAAATCAGTGCTGTCTGAATGAATGACTTTGTTTATTACCTTCGAAACAACAATGCGTTTTCAGAACTATTGTGAACTGAGGGGCAAAAAAGTACACCGAGTTTGTTGTCCATGTAATTGAACATTGAAAGAACTGCTGTCAGTGGATGATGTCGAGTTGACCATCACTCATTTCTGCTACTGTTTGTAAAAAGTAATCTGTGGCTGGGATATTTTGTACAAAAATAAACTGGTTCAGTAAAGACTGTGATGAGAAATGTATATGCAACCACATGACCCTGCCATGTTTAAAATATTGTAAATAGTGCCGAAAAAGGCAAATATATAGATTTTCAAAGATAAGTTGTCTAAAATACCCACCAGCAGTTGTGTATTATGCGATTTTTTTAATTTTTAAAAGGTTTAAATCAAATTATATTTTTAAAAATATACCCATGCAGTAATCTTACAGTGCTGACTGATCACCACTATGGTTCATTTTTAGAATATGATATCACTCACAAGTTATTTTCAACTGAAATCAAACAGGTGATAAAATCAATTGAGCGGTATAGTTTCTTTTGCTCCTCGGTATATATGCAGCCTCACACAAAGGGCACACACTGAAGGCGATTCTGTCAGCCAGATGTACGCGCAAAACACAAACGACTGTCCAACAACTGCGACTGGTCCGATCTCATGGCGAGTCTGTCAGCCAGATGTACGCGCAAAACACAAACGACTGTCGTGCAACTGCGACTGGTCCGATCTCATGGCGAGTCTGTCAGCCAGATGTACGTGCTGTACACCGAATAGGGAAATCCATCCCAGAAGACCTCCCCAGGAACGTTCTGTCGAAGGCCGTCTGAAGTCGGAGTGAGTCGACCGTTGGGGTTGCACAGGGTCGGAATCCCCGCGTAGGAATACGCGATGACATCACAACTTTTGAACCACCAGCCCGACTGATGTTCCAAGGCACAAGTCCACCACGAAAGATCATCGTTGTCACGGTCTTTGGCTGAGAATGGCTGCCTGATGACCCCGGTCAGGCAGTCGATCCCAAAGTCCCCGGATGTTTGGTCGAAAGAATCAATTGCGAAATTGTTGTCCTCGTCCAAGATTTTGAAGCTGGTGTAACGTTGGGAGTAGGCCGTGCCGTCCTTAATGACGTAGCTGATGGTGAAGGTCATGTTCTTAAACGAAAGGAGGGCGTAGAGGTGACGGTTTCCAAGCCAGTGGTCACCCGTAAGCGTTCCGAAGCCGCCAGTGTACTCCGACCATGGTCGGAACATGTCAGTGGAGGAATGTTCGCGGTACTGAACGTACAGTCTCCCGCCTTTGCTCATGTCGCAAAGAACAAAGAAGGTGTGGTTGGAGGTCGACGGCTGGACGGGCAAAACACCCTTAAAGTTGACGTAGCTGCCTGACTTGAACCCTTCGCTGCAACCTGGATACAATAAATAGTAAGAGTTAAGTGGTATAAAATACTGTAGGGCAAAGTAAAATATATACCCATGTTTGACTATGGATAATATGAGACAAACAAGAAATGGTTATTCGATGGTGATGAATTTGATATCAGTATCATAGGCGATATTAATGTATCATATCACTGAGTATCTCAGAACAGGTATACATGACGTCTCAAGGAACATGGGGTTCGCAATTCGAGGGGGGCGATCGGGAAGCCGAGTGGTTAAAACGTTCGCTCTTTCGCCGAAGATCCGGGTTCGATTCCCGACATGAGTACAATGTATGAAGCCAATTTGTGGTGTCCCCCGCCGACATATTGCTGGAATATTGCTAAAAGCGGCGTAAAACCATACTTACTCACTCGCAATTCGAGAGACTGTTTTCAAGTGAAGTTTTCTTTTGCCCGGCACTTTGTTTCATTGATATTTCATTGTCTGCGTACCATATGGTCACACTAATTCGATATATGTTCAACTAGCTGCTTATATTCATATTTACAATGAATTTGCTGATTGCTACCCCTTTTTAGATCAATGCGGATTCTTCGTCGCCAACAGACAACAGTCTGGGGGTGATCTTTGCATTATGCAGGATTAAAATGAAATTAATCCGGGTAAATATGATTGAATAACGTTTTACTCACTTGCCATGCGTCTCTCACAGTTGTCCCCCACATAGCCGTGAACGCAGACGCAGCTGTTCCCCGTGCCTTTGTAGCCCCCGTTCTGACACTCCCCGCGCTACCAGACAGACAAACAAAATGTATTACTTGCCGGATAGCAGTTACCCGGCATTCGAAAATTCAATTTTGTTCGGTATACCCGAAGTGCAGATTTCATGTCATTTCTGAGATTGAGTCGGACTAACGGACTAGTGAAAATACAGCTAATACTAATAATCTTCTGGAAGTTGTTTACAGTTTAGAGAAATGCCAAAGACATCTTAAAACAATAATTGTATTTAGCAATAGGACTCGAGTATAAGGAACGTTGTGTCTGTACCATGAATAGACAAATGGTCAATATATAACATCCATTTCTATAACGGTAGTAGTAGTAGTAGTAGTTGTAGTAGTAGTAGTAGTAGTAGTAGTAGTAGTAGTTGTAGTTGTAGTAGTAGTAGTTGTAGTAGTAGTAGTAGTAGTTGGTGTAGTTGTATTAGTAGTAGTAGTTGTAGTGGTAGTAGTAGTTGTGGTCGTAGAAGTAGTTATAGTAGTAGTAGTAATAGTAGTAGTTGTAGTAGTAGTAGTAGTAGTCGCGGCAAAAGCAGTAGAATAAGTATTTGGATTTAGGACAATTATGGAACAAAATGAGGACTATTTGCTGTCGCATAATTTTACATTTCCAAAATATGGAGTATATATCAATACTATCAAGATAAAGTTAAAAAACATGTAGGAGAACAATCCGTGTTGTGTAATTATTTTGTGAATTTCTTTACACATGTGCTACTGTACACCAATGCATCTCGCCACTTTATATAGATAGATAGATAGATAGATAGATAGATAGATAGATAGATTCTAGCATATCACTTTGACATGGAATAGTCATAGTCACTCTTAATGCATTGGAGACGGAGAAACAATCAAATAAAACCTGCTAGAAAATCAAATCTACCACCTCCACAAAGTAACTTGAGAATTGTTCCCTCTTGCACTGGTCATTGTCAGGCTGGGGAAAGAGAGTACAGTTTCGGCCGTTGCGGTCAAATGTCCGGCACTGAGGGTTCTGGAGGCACAGAGCGGCGCATTGTATCCCCGTGTCGGTGTCCGTAGTGGCTAGAACGGACGTGGCGGAACACAACTCTGCTTTGAACATAAAGATGCCCGTGATTTGAGGCAGGTAGAGCACGTGCATCATGGTTGCCAGGAGACAGCAGTGTGACTTCCTTCTTGACAACACGTCGTAACCGGATCCTTCTGACCTGTAGATATAACTCGGCTTTATAACCATCCTCGATGATCTAGAGTTTGACCTCCAGTTTGTTATTATGAATACCCTGGACCCATTCGCTACCATAGCTTCTTTTCGAAGGTGACGTGCACGCGCTCATTATGCCTTTCGCGCAGATGTTTTCTCCTCAATTTGTGTTATTTGATTGGACGGCTATTTTGTAGAGTCCGCATAGTTTGTATCGCACTCAAAATGGAGCCATGTTGGCGATAGAGGCCAGGGTATTTATCATAAAATAATACAAAAGAAGAATCAAAAGTATATTCATGAATATAGCTTGGCCACCTGAGTTCTTTAGATGCATATATATATAATCAAATATGTTGACGCAGCAGTTAATTTGGGGGAGAGTATTTTTTCAACGTTTCTATAACTGGGGAAGATGCTTTTCCTGCTTCAACAGAGAGAGTATCACAAACTTTAGTCCGTACAAACCTAGATGAGAAGATATCTTTAGTATGGTACAGCTATCTTTACATTTCCCACTCTGGCTCTTGCTTGGATATTTTCATACATATTCTTAAGTATTATAAACAATTCCAACGAATTTCCATGTTGAGTTGGACACATACAAAAATAACATATATCTGTCAACATGATCGAACGCTTTCTCAAAGTCAATAAAACAAGAATAAAACCTATGGTTTGGTTTTCTGAGATATTTCTGACAGAGATTGCAGAACGAAATGTTTATCAGTTGTAGAGAAATCATATATCAATCCAGCTTGTGCTTCATATATCGTATCCTTGACTTGAACTATTGACTATTTCTTATTCCCAGTTGTATAATTGATGTGAAATCAGCTATAACAGTGGGATAATCATTCCTATCTTCAGGAAATCAACCAAGATTAAATACAGAGCATATTCAAATATAATACAATGAGATATGCTACACAGGATTGACGACATACATGTTTTTTCAGGCAAAAACCGCAGACATGCAAATTGTGTGAGAGTCTGGTGCTACCGGTAGAGCAGGACATGCCAACTGTTTCGCGAACGCTGTTATCACTGATTGTCAGTGATCTGTTCATATACTATTTGCTGCCATTTTGCCTTTTACAGCCTATTGAAAATTGGTTCGTCGGATAAACGAAACTAGTCATAATCTGGCGTTGACATTTCTGATATTCACAACAGGAACTAAAGCAACGACCTGGCAGAAAATACAAGGAACAAACAAAAATTTCCATTTCTTTGTCATACAAATTTTAATTGATAAGAGTGATTAAGATGCAGCAAACAGTTCTGGATAAGATAAAAGATAATTTTTAATTGTTACTGGACAAAGTTTAATATCATTGATAATGTACTGGGGTGTTTTTTTTTTACATTTTCTATTATATACGAAAACAAACAAGAACACCAAGAAAGAAAAAGTTCAATAGACTCACCTTACATTACGTGTGTCAATCAATACGTTTCACAATATGTTTGACACATTCCGCCAAAAGCTCTTGTGATGAGTGAGTACCAAATTAGCACAACGACTTCAGCACCCTCTACCGCCAAGAACTGCCGTCACAGAAACAACGTTTTGATATCGATTTTTAAGACTATAATTATTCTGCCCTAACCACCTCACTGATCAATGGAACCTATTAACGCGGTGTTGGGGGTCTGCATGTTGTCTTATCGCAAGCATACGTCTTCAGGAATAAGAAGATAAAGCTGTTCTCATGTCACTAGGTAACTTCAACGCCTAATTGGAGGAAACCGTTCTCACCAAAGTACAAGACTCTCGATTTTGAACAACAGTATGTAAGCTTACACTTATTCAATCATTAGCAAGATTGTTAAGAGACATCACTTTGTTTGTGGCAAATTTTGTCCAATAGGCTTTAGAATGAATCATTTTTTTCTGATCGATGACTTGGAATATGACAGTTCTTTCTAAACATATGAAATATTCACGTATTATCACACACACACACACACACACACACACACACACACACACACACACACACACACACACACACACACACACACATCAAAAGCTCTGACTTATAATTATTTTACAAATGATTTAAGCACAAAGATTATGGCTTTGAGTGCTCTTCCAGAGGTGTGCGTCACAGTAGGGGATTACACGTGTGTTTGAGCATGGTAATAGTATCTCCACAAACAGCCACACGTAATAGGATATAATTGTCCCAACCATCCGCTTACGAGGTCACCGAGGATGTTGTCATGATAACGGTGTAGGATGCTGTTGGATAAGGAAGCAGGTAATATGTTACAGTTAAATTCTCTCGCTTCAACTCTTTGGTCTGAGGCCGTGTGTTGAATAAGGAATTGTGCCCTTAATGTCATCCACTTCCCTAGCTTCATCAACGGTCACGCTTCGCTGATTGCCACTTAAGAAGTCATATACACCACACACGACCAAACTATCGTTATTATCCAATGGAAATTGCAAAGAATAATACTTTCAAATGGATTTTATACACTCCTTTACGATGCGTGAATGTCGACATTCAAATGAATACGGGCGTAACCCTTTTGCGGAGTTGAAAAAAAAAATAAGTGAGAAATTTTGTCGAGATTTATTATTGACAGTGTAATGCATTATTTCCGTCACTTGATACGCAACTGTTTGTAAATCAGCGGCCACTTTGATCAGCAGTGCAAAAAAATGCTGTTGAAGTTTTAATGGTGCAGAGCTCTTAAACATTCGAGCTACTTTTAACATACTTAAATTGTGTTTTGATCATTGAGGACCATAGAATGTGTTTACGTTCGTGGCGTGATGAAAATGATAAAGGAACATATACAACACAACTTTTATCATTTGTAGTTTTATTGAAAAAACATAATAGGAAACACAATACACGCAATAACATTTTGTTTAAAATAGTAACTCGTTTGTGGTAAACTATTTAGCAGAAACATGTGAATCGTTATTTCAATCCTGCAGAGTATTGAAGCTTTTCCAACCTCAGGTGTACAAATATATTTTTAATAGGAATATGTCGCTAAACTCAGCCCACAAATCATGATAAAATCGCAGGAAGAAGACCCAGAGAAATGTTCAAAATAGAAACACTAAAGCGCACAATAAGCACAATAAACGCAATGATACTTCAACAACAAAAAAGTAAATCGCTTGTGGAAACTATATTTGGAATAGTCCAGTAGGAAGATAGGGTTCCAAGACACCCGAAATATATATTCTTTAACTTATAGTTTTTCCAAACCTCATAGTGTCCACTACATGAATTCTGATGTTCTCAAGGTGAAACAGCGTTCCATACTGTCCACTGGCGGCCATATTGGATTTCTGACGAAAATGTATAAGCGGCACAACTTTTCAACTCGCCATGACACATGTGTGTAATAAGGGTATGAGGAAAATTGAAATAATTAGAATATTATTTAAACAAGTATGATACATTAAAACCTGAAACAATCAGTATACTTAACTCAAACACATGCAAATATTTATCAACATACAAAACGAATTCATATGCTTTCCGTGAAGTCTGGAGGAAACAGTACTAAATTTGCTTAAATTGATAGTTTTTTGCAAAAATAACAAACTTAGAGTTTGAAAAAAACACAGTAACAAAGAAATGATTATACTGCTTTACAGTTTTGTGCTGGTAAGAGCCTATGTGAGTGGTTATTTTCAGTGAGAACTTTAAATTTGTGTCTATACAGATAGTCAGGATAATTCTCAGTAACTGCCAACTTCAAACATAAGAAATGAAGCGTGTATGCAGCATAGTCTTGTTCTGATCCCAGAGACTTGCATAACTGATCACTCTCTTCTCTCCACCTTGGGTTTGGTCAAAGCTGCTCCTAAACCTGTCTGGCCAGCATTTATATGCAATTCAAGGGGAAGAGAAAAATCACAGAAACCAAGAACAGGTGATGAAAGCAGTCTGGCACGTAACTCACAAAATGATTGTTCCTGCTCTGGTTACCATTCTCATATTCTCTCCAGAGTTTCACTTTTCCATTTTCTCTTTCTTAAGTGATCAAGTAGAAGTTTATTCAAATTCTGGCAATTTGGGCACAATTGGCAACAAAACGTAGACAGTAACCAGCCAATCTGAAAAATTAAGCTGCTTCCTTTGGAGAAGGTGGTCAGGGCCATGGAGATATCATCTCTAACTTTTCTGGCTTTCAAATAAACGAGATGTCATCAATGTATACCAGACATCGACAAATGCTAACAATGTAGACATTCTTCCTTCAGTCTTTGATATATTGACGGGCTGTTGCACAAACCAAAGAGGTCGGAAATATATTTATAAAAGCCGAGTGGGCTGACTGTAAATGGTGTACGCTCTTAGTCTTTAGCTCCTCCTAGCTCGCCGTTTGAAAGGTATTTCATCAGTTAGGTTTATCCTGTGTTTGACAGTTGAAGTAAATCCTCAGTCTAATTCATCCTTTGAAATGAGATCATTAAAACTTGAGATCAAACCTTCTGCTACCTTATCATAACAGATGCATTCGATAAGTATCTCTATCCATAGACTGTTGAGAAGGTCCCGACATCACTCCTGAATAGTCTTCAAAATTGTGACAGGTTCATCTCACAAAGAATGGTCCTAGTAGTGACATTGTTGATGCCTACTTTAAGCATAGCTTGATACTCACAGTGGTACATAACGACGGTTGATTCTATGTCCCAAACAGGGGGTATACCTGATCTAGGTGTGGCTTGCATCAAAGTCCGAGGACAACTCTTACGCTTGTCAACATATCCACCACAACTATGCTGCTGTTTGGGACACCAACAATATACTTAATCTCGGGACTCGTGACTATCCCTAATCTATAATTGTGCCCGAACTATGGGGTCTCAATAATAACATCTTTCAATCAATGGTTTTAGTGCATTGGTGCCAAGCAAATTAGCAACTGACCAGTTGTATTTACTGTTTGGAACAACTAACCGCCAACAAGTCACCAACCCCATGAGAGTCTAGGTCCACTGCCACATATTCCAGATAATGAAGTTATTAACCATCAACACATTTCATTTCCAAGACAGTTGCCAAAGGCTATAATGGGAGATGTGAACAATGTTTACTATAAAAGGTTCCTGTCGGTACATTTGGCCTACCATGGCGGGACATATTCTTATGATCCACCAAGCATTGACATTAACTCTACAAACTTTCTGTAGGTGACCATTCTGTCCACAGTGATAGATTCTAACCTTTCTGCACTATCATACTGACCGCCTCTGTGGTCTTGTGGTAGAGCGTCTGCCCGTCTGTTCGATTCCAGGTCGCGTCATACCAAAAGACGTTCAAAGATGGTACTTGTTGTTACCCTCCCTTGCGCTTGGCATTAAGGGGTTAAAACAAGGACTGGTCGGTTCGGAGTCAGTATACTGTGTCTGAGAGGGGTATTCATGTTAAACTGTGGCATGGTATCTCAGTCGGCTAGCATTACTTTGTCCCGCAAAGATGTGACATCTGCTACTAACTGCTGTACCATACGTTCTAACTTCGATATAGAGTGAGAATCGTCGTAGGCACTTAAAGCTGACTTAGTGGTAGCCTTCAAACCTTGGCGCTTTCTACCTTGGCGTTTCCTACGGGTCACCTTATTATGTCGCACAACTTGACGGAGTTCATCGAAAGCCTTTAACAGTGTCAAACCTATGACTAGATATATGTGTCGACTCCTGCGCTGCAGCCGTAGACTTTACCAGAAAACAGACCCCCCCCCCCCCCCCCCCCCCCCCCCCCTACCCAATATGAAGTGGTCCCTAAAGATGTTATCATAGCACTTCTGACAACTGCTGTAGAGTGTTCCCTACTGTGGTGTAAGACGTCATAGGTAATCCAATCTTCACCAGTCTCACCCATGAAAGTATTTACCTTAGGAGGATGTGTACTATTAACTGTAGGGGCTAAAGGGATAAGGGTGGAGGATATGCCGCCTTTGATGCGAACTGAAAAGATAACTATTCTGCCATTCATTGTTTCAAACCTTTGAGTTATCAGCCTTTGGTTTTACAATCATGTCTTTCTTAGACAAAACTTTCTTTTAATCAGACCTCAGATATGTTAGGTGGTAACTTCAAAAGTAGTCAATTGATTCTAAATCTTTGTCAGAACGACCCAAATTATACACAAAATAGACTCACATGTGTATGTGCCATGATCAGATATAGTGATGCAAACAAACCATACCATAACGCTTGTGTAGCTTTTCACAGGCATTTTAATCGTTTCTTTGTTACTGTGACTAATTTTTCAAGTTTTTCGTGTTTTAATGTATTAAACTTGTTTCAAAAATATTTTAATTATCAAAATAGTCTTGTATGTTAATGTGCCATGTCTAGTTAAAAAGTCCAATATGGCCGCCAATGGACACTATGAGACAATATTTCGCCTTGTGAACATAAAAATATTTAGTAGACACTTTAAGGATAATAAAAATGTAAATAAACAAAATATTATCTTTGGGTGCATGGGTACCCTATATCCTATTCGATTAGAAGAATTTTTTTTATTTCATTCTTGCAGAGTAATGGAACTATTTTAAACGTGACATCTTATTAATATGTACACATATATGTATAATAGGAACATGAGGTCATACAACGTCGTATTCGGTTTAAAATCATTTCTAAATCATAGGAAGAATACCCAGACAACTATTCAAAATAGAAAAGTATCAAACATTGCAGAAGGGGCTTAACAAAAATGTTTCATCTCCAATTAACCAGTGTATACAGTCACCAGTTTATTAGAGATGTTATTATACAAGTTAATATAAATAACACGAAAACTGTACAAATGTATGCCACGTCTTATGTACATATATATTTCGGCAATTTCGACACAAGAAGATAGCATCCAAACGTATTTTATGTATAATTTTGTGCTACAAAGGCGTAGCAATTAATTTCAGTGAGGATGTGTTGCTAGAAGAATCACCATGACGACAGAGAGTAGACCGGTTATGACATAATGAACCAGGAGCATGATGGTCTTGACTCGGTTCTCCTGAAACAGGAAGTTGATGTTAAAACATTTCCATCAACAAACAGCAAACAAGCAACAACTCCACTTATCAACTGGAGATCCAAAACAAAAGAGTGAGTGAGTGGGTTGGGTTTAATGCCCCTTACAGTATTTCAACTCATAAGCACTGGTATGGTACTGACAAACCTAAAAACAATAATAAGGGCGAACCGAGACTCGAACCCAAGATCATATGTTCCTGGCGTGCCCAAGGGACGCAACTCTGCACATCAAAATGCGACGTTTTAATGGACTGGGTCACCCGTTCTGGCACATATCCTTAAATAAAGGGACGCTACTCATAACAGTGAATGCTTAGGCCCAGAGAAGCCTATCACAGGCAGTGTGAGCTCACAGAGCGACCTTCTGTGCAGTACGTAAATTACACTTAAAATTGTTACCTGTTCTATAGTTGGTGGGGGTTGAGTAATGACAGCGACAGGAGCTGTAGGGGGAGGGGTGGTGACGTCGTAACCCTTGTGAGAACCACGCCTCAAATTCAGACTGGAACTCAGCTCGAACTTGGTCTGCTTAGCTGTAAGCAAACACACACGATGCAATGTTACAGTATCGAGTATTCACAGTGGTACACTCACTACACACACACCCACACACACACACACACACACACACACGCACGCACGCACGCACGCACACACGCACACACACACACATGCATGATTCTCGTAAAGCTGCTTTAAACAAGTCACTCACTAACTAGGTTTATGAGCTGTGTAGCAAATTATGTGCATTTGAAATTTCATTGGAATAATTAGAATTGAAAACAAGCAACCATTTAAACCTTTAAGAACTTATTAAATCACGGACTTTAGGAAGGGGGCAGTGATACATAACAGTCTTCGTGGCTTCGTCATCGATGAATTTTTCACTGTACCTTACATGTCTCTGTCACAGGATGTCACAAAAAAGCAAAAAGTATCTTAGATTTTGGTTTTGTTTAGAAAAAGATATACACGTGTTGTACCTGCAAGAGTCTTGAGAACAGTCGGAAGAAGTTCCATTGCAACTAGGTACGCAGCCAAGTACACGACGTAAACCGCCATGACAGCTATCGGCGCTGATGATGACCCTGCCTTTGTCAGGTCAAGGCCGATGAATATAGTAATTACTGAAACATTGAAGGAAACACAATCAGATGTTTATATCAGGAAGGTACAATGAGACTGTAACACACGGTCGATGAATTTACCACCTCACCTGAATATATTAGTTTTTAAAATTTTAGTTGCAGTTTTGTTTTGCACAGGATTCTTGATTTAAATTACAAATGAAGATCCTAGCATGCGTCAGTTGTTTCTGTCTCCGTGTTTAGATTAGCTGGAGTGAGTACTTACTTGCCAATACCACGGAGACAACCCCTACTCCCCAGTGGGCCCAGTTGAAGAGTTGTCTCCCCACGGACTCGGGGCCTGGTCGAAACAACGCCATGATTGGCTGCAAATACACACGTTGTACATATGAACATACATTTATGGCAAAATGAAATCCAATGTGCATTATCAAACATACCACTAGTATTTATGTTGGGGTTTAATGATTTTATCGATTACATCAGACCTGCCATATTTGATTATATAACGTTGAATTTTAGGTACTGTAGGGTATGGATTCTACGTTTCTCATTTATTTTAAATCGAAAAAAGAGCTGATTCTATTTTCTAATATATAATATATAGGCTTTTTATATACATTTTGAGAGTAACATTACATCTCGACATTATTATTAAACAGCCGGACAAAGAAAATATACACCCATGTTTGTGGATAAAAATGAAACACGCTAGAATGGTTAATTGATGGTTATGTATTTGATACGGGTATCATAGTTCTGTTTTTTAGACCTTAAGTGTGCAGTGTTTTGGCGACTGTTTTTAGCCCAGTAACGTTTTGATAACATTTGAAATTTTTGTAACTTTCTTTTGCCCGTAGTATTTTGTTTGCAGCCACTGTACTGGTACCTACGTTGGTGATGGCGAGGACGATGACGATGATGCCGAGAGGAGGATGCAACTGTTGATACTGCTTGCCTGGAATCGCTGGAATCTGAACACGAGGGATGAAAGTGAAATTACAACCCGAGGCGTGTTTTAAAGATTTAACGAACGCTTCCCGCGAATACTAACTTGATTATTACATTAATTATTACATAGTGTGTGTGCATTTGCATTAATTTTAACATCATTTTTATGCATCACGTTAATATGGTTTGTAGTAAGAACAATGTACACAAAGAAAGTAGTCCCCGGTTGCTTTACTGACCTTGCTGTATCCTTCCGACTCCACGACAACAATTAGTGCCGCAAGGATGGTCATACACACTGTTGTCACCATACAACCACGGTGGATCTGAAAACATATCACATATATTTAGTCCTCAGGTGCTTGTTTTCAGAATTAGATTAGGGTACACCTACATGAGTGAGTGAATTGGATTTAACGCCGCTTTTAACAATATTCTAGTTATATCGCGGCGTGTCAGCTTAATGTGGGAGGAAAGCCCGAAGTGATGCAGGTCTCAGGCGTTTACCACTTCGGTGAAACCCACGAGCACGGGTATGGTGCTGAAAAACCTAGAAACATAATCGGTGCGAACCGGGATTCGAACCCACAATCATAGGTTTCTGGCGTGCCCAAGGGACGCAACTCTGCACAGCGAATCGCGGCGCCTTAGACGACAGGGCCACCCGTGCCCCCGTACACCTACATGTACCTTGTTTGTGTGTTGCTTCACAACGCACTCAGCAATATTCCAGTACTACTACTCGCCGTGTACGAACTGACATACTGTTGCAGCAATCTTTATGTAAGGACCAGTAATTTTAGTTCGTTATAACCGTAGTTCGTTATAAGCCTATATACAGCAAATGAACGGGATAAAAAAAACAGTTCGTTTTATTCGTCAGTTCGTTATAAGCGTATTCGTTATAAACGTAGTTTAACTGTCGTTATTTTTTTCTGCGAAATATAATTAAAAAGTGGGTAAGTGAGTTGAGCATCGCTTTAACAGTATTCAGTTAAATCGTGGTCGGTTAACGAGGTTAACGTGGGAGGAAAGACATTGCTCGTTTAAAATTTGTATAGGACCACATCACGGATCGGCACAAACAGTATGTCAATAAAAGGACGACTCTGGAATTTGAACCCACAAGAAACGGATCATGGCAGAGATAGGTGATGCAACTATACACAGCGAACTGTGGCGCCTCAGAGAGCTGGAGCACCAATGCCCACAAGTAACAGTGTAAGGGGCTGGACCATTTTAAGACAATTTTTATCTTTGAAAAAAGAATCAAAACAATTATTATTAACCTTTTACCCACATTTCACCCCCTATAACTATCATCTGAAAATCAGACTAACCTGGTATAAGGAATTAGTTACCCAGTATTAAAAGGTGTAGCAATCAGATGTGCAGTGTGTTTTTTAATCCTTGTATTCATAATAAGAAATACGTTATTTAAAGACGAACGGTTCAACTTCAAGCAAGTTTCTTTAGTTACATGTGGCGCACGCTTATATCATTAGAGACTTACCTGAAACCATATTTTCAGTCCGAAGAAGTGGGTTTTTGGCAGCAATGGTTTTCCGTACCTGGCTGTGACAAGCCCAATACCCGGAAGTAGCACCCAACACATGATCATCATGCAGCCTGTTGTGGAACATTTAATAAGCGGTATAATGAGGCTGAGAGAGAGAGAGAGAGAGAGAGAGAGAGAGAGAGAGAGAGAGAGAGACCCTGTCCACTAATATAGAGTGACGTATACGTAGTTTAACATGGATACCCCACTCAGATATAGTGTACTAACTCCGAGCCGACAACCCCTTAATGCCGAGCTCCAGACAGTATGACAACATGTGCCATCTTTTAACGTCTCTTGATATGACGCGACCAGGGAATCGAACCACTGATCTTTCGCTGCCCGGGCTAATACCCTATCCACTAGGCCACGGAGGCTGTTCGCCTTTCATATTCATTGGTACATGTATACGTGTCTCCAGGAATAACGCATAACACAGTTACACATATTCGTTTGTAAAGGAGACGATAATGTCGCCCACTGGGTTGAACTTTAGCCCTGCGATCGATTCTGTATGTTGTGCCATGTGTGTTGTTGTTATGGTTACGGCGTTGCCACATGTTCCGCCATATAGTGCAGAGTAATCGTGCCAGATACTACGGCGGGCAGTTTCAACCGAGTCCGAAACAGGCACACCAGTGGTTGATATTAGGCGCAACATCCCTTTCCGTAGGGGTACGGTCGCAGGCAATCAACCAACTCACTGACCATCCAATGTTACTCATTGGATGACCTTTTATAAACCGGAAGTGCCAAGAAGGTATGAACAAACATATCAGGGTGTTCATAAACATAATTATCCAAGAAGGAGGTGATAAATGATATTAAGTCATGTGTCCAATCTATATATGATGACGCACAGGTACATGCAATTGAAAACAAGAATGACTTTAGTATATATTTATTTTAGATATAGTATGGGCTACATCATATATAGAAATAACTTTCTAACCAATACCATTCAATCATTGGACAATATCCCAATGATCATAAATTATGTTATAGACTCTAAAACCGATATAACTATTGCCTTAAAAACGTATCAAATGCTACACATTATTGAATAATGCCTTTTAAATATAAATATGCATGACCTTAACATGCATTTAAATATCAACCATTACATGGTTCATAAAATATATAATACATATATCATGTAAAATTACTATGTAGAATATAGAACGGATTACATACAATGTCTATATAGAATATAGAACGGATTACATCAGATTTGAGACTGTTATATGATGTCGGTCTGTAAATAATAGACACTGGACTAGTCCAGTGATTGACATCATGAGCATCGATCTACGGAATTGGATACGATGACATGCATGAACAAAGTCAGCGAGCCTGACCACCCGATCCCGTAAATCTGCTCTTACGACAATCATGGATTGCTGAAGATAACTCGGATGTATTTGAGACAGTTGTACCATCAGTAACTAAGAAACCTGTGCACAAAAGTGGCCTGTATTTGATACACATTTTCCTTAAATGCAATCAATAAATGATTCATTATAACAACAATATAAATAAGTAGAGATGATTTCACACTTAAATACAATACAATATATATATATGATGTTATTGGACGGATATATTTAAACTGCCGGAAGGACGATCGATATCAGACTTCCTGAGAGGACGAAAACAAGGCTACTTCCGGTCCATCCGCTGCCAGCTTTGGGGGCCGGGGGTATTATGACGCCTTGCAACTCTGCAAGCACACAGATAAGTGTGTTAGTTATGCAATACCCATTTCCTTTTTCCATGAAATAAGTTGAAGTGATAAACTTTATTTACAAGCAAAGTCCCGCAGCAATTGTTCCTCCCCTCTGCCCAGCCACCTTCAAGTTGCCAAGACCCCATCCAGGGGGCAATCAATTATAGGACATATCAGCGTCATTAGTTTCAATCTCATTAAAATCAGATCTTAGTTCTCACTACCGCTAAACAAAGATCTGAGGACACGCCATTACAGATCACGTCAAAACGAATATGTTTTTTTTGTTAAAACTTTACATGTATCTAATATGGGCCATATGGCCTTGAAAACAATAAACTAAACTAATTTTAACGGAATCAGCCGCACAGCCTGTAGCTGTTATTCGGAAAACCTTTTTGAATAACCTTTTTGAGTTAAATCACCAACCACATAAGACTGTCACTTTCCTTATCTGGTAAACGACGCTCCGATTGGTCGGGTGAAAGGTCGTTCTGACATGAACCGTAATAGAATGTTCTCAGATCTTTGTTTAATGGTAGCGTGAACTAAGATCTGATTTTTAATGACTGCATTTGTTTCATCGTGTGATATATATATAATATATATATATTACCCCTGATATTGAAAATGTTTTTAATGTCAACAAGTAACTTAGGTCTTCTGGTTATATCCCCCAAAATAATTTAACCAATACAAACACTCTTAGCACTGTTGTTTGAGTGTGTCGGGCTACAGTACTTTTGAATGTCTCCTTAAGTTCATCATGTGCTCTTATGCTTCCGGTCCAGAAAGATTGCGGTATCAAATACAGGCTCACTTGAGTACCACCGGGTTCCGTGTAGGATTACAGAGATTACTCACCGTGAGCCAGCACTAGCGGAAACCTAGGTCCCTCACCTCCCACACTCTCCATGCTCTGAAGGTCAACCATCACGTCAGTCACTGGCGGCAGCACGTCGTACCGGTGAGGGAAGATGCTTCCTGGAACACGATCATTGCACAGGTGTACGTACAACTGACGCAGAGTGAGTGCACAGTGTTTCTTTGGGCCGCTTTTAGCAATATTCTTGCAGTATCACGGCGTCATATAATTGCATCCATGTTGAGGTGAGATAAGATGAAATGGGGTTTAACGTCGCGTCCAAGGTTATTGCACTTATATATCGACGTGCATGCACGTGTGTGTGTGTTTGTGTGGATGCTTGTACTAGTCCGGACTGATGCCGATTTATAGTGCTAGCTCACTGAGATACCATGCCGCAGTTTAACATGAATACCCCACTCAGACTCCCTGACTCCGAGCCGACCAGTCTTTGTTTAAGCCCCTTAATGCCGAACGCCAGACAGGGTAACAACAAGTACCATCTTTTAACGTCTTTTGGGATGAGCCGGCAAGGGATCGAACCCCGGACTTTCCACTCTCCGAGAGGACGCTCTACCACAAGACCTTTGGCGATCTCCATGCTGATAATCGAACTAAGTGAATTTATACCACCAGGAAACCGCTCGGCCCCGAAAACGCCTTGACGAACAGAAAGTTTAAAAATGCAGTTTTCCATTTTCAGCATTTCATTCATATAATCGATTTGAAATTTAAAGAAAATCGAAACTATTATTATGAAAATAGAATTTGCACAAAATTATGCCAAGGAGCATTGCAACCATGTAGTGAGTGAGTGAGTGAGTTGGGTTTAACACCGTTTTAACATTACATGTATTCAATTTATATCACGGCGCGCCAGCTTGATGTGAGAGCAAAGCCCGAAGTGATGCAGGTCTCAGACGTTTACCACTTTGGTGAAACTCACGAGCATGCACGGTAATTGTGCTGAAAAAACCTAGAAACATAATCGGAACGAACCAGGATTCGAACCCATAATTATAGGTTTCTGGCTTCCCCCATAGATGACTGAGCCCCCCTGTGTCCCCTCTTTTCAAAGACAATGTACTCGTATGTCAGTATATCACTTATTTCGCTAATATATATAATACATTTACGTAATCCTACCACTGATGGCCTCCCCGTCGGCAAACATAAGGTAGTAGTCGTTGTTAAGGTCCTTCAAATGTGGGTAGAAGTCATCCCTCTTAACGCGGTCAAAGCTGCACTCGAGGACGCCGTTGACGTATGAGCCTGCAGCGTTACTCAGACCGGCAGTTTTCTGGAACGTCAATCACAAGTGTGAGTTATAAATGACATGAAGACCCTGAAACGTAAACTGAGTAAGGCAGCATCCTAAGCGGAATATGCTAATGGAAGAGTACGCGATAAGACTTTGAAAGGAGACTCGGATCCTCGCTTTGTACCCATGTGGGATTCGAATCCGGGCCTTCGGTGTGACGAGCGAGTACTCTAACCACTAGGCTATCCCTACGCCAAAAGGCACTTTGAAGAGTATTTCATATATATTGTGGCCTGCCCCCCTGTTCGGAATTCCAAAGTGACGTGGTAATATGTGATTAACATGTGAAGCCAAAGATTAGAGAATATTGTGAGGATCCTCCTCAAAATAGCGACCAGTAACATGGTACGCAATATTATCGCGGTAGTTTATTTATAATGGATCGTAATGACGAATGCTTACTAACACATTAACAATATCATACGCAAAATGTATCTTGTTCTTTATTCTACTTCTATGACACATCAATTAGGATTGATCGAAGCTGATGTTCTTCATCGAGTTCGGTAAACAAAGTACCTGTCACCAGCGGCTCAAGGGCAGGCAACTCTGTTATCGCGGTATCACTATTTTGTGTCTGATACGTTATGGATTATGCATAATCAGTATTCATTCGACATAGGTTAGGTCAAAGGACATCGTCCAATTATGTGGATTCTTTTCTAACCAATTTCGAATGGAGGTGGGGGTAATTCCACTTCAAAAACATTCCAGAAACTATCATAAAAAAGTTACTTACGAGTAGCCGTGACATAACGCAACGTGTCCTGTATTCGATCATGCGATGAAATACTGTGCTTATTTTTGTATAAGTAAACAGTCGATAGGGGATGTAGATTACGAGATTTACCGAGTCATACTATATACGATTGCTGGTTAATAGTTCATATACAGGAATAATAAACATTGTCCAGTACTCACGTCTTCCATGCGAATGTTGATCTTATCATCGTTGTAGGAGCTGTACACGCGGACAAAACCGGCGTCGATCACGCATTCAATGACAGCATCATCTCCCTGAATAAAAACAGGTACATAGTTCAATATTCAAATACATTACAAAGAACTTTTTCTTCGGAACGTATTGAAAAGACGACCATCGTGCAGTTGATCTACTCCTCCCAATGCCCTATGTTTATGTTGGTTTGTGTTTTTGTTGTTTAACGCCGCACTCAGCAATATTCCAGCTATATGACGGTGGTCCATAAATATTCGAGTCTGGACCAGACAATCCAGTGATTGACATCATGAGCATCGATCCACGCAATTAGAATCGATGACATGCATCAACCAAATCAGCGAGCCTGACCACCCGATCCTGTTAGTTGACTCTTACGACAAGCATAGTCGCCTTTACGACATGCATGGATTGCTGACGACCTATTCTACCCCGGATCTTTACGGGTCCCTATGTTTATGTCATGACCCAAATCTAGAGAAACGCTCACCATCATCCTGTCCTCTGAAAAAGCAATGGCCATCCACCTCTCGCTACTTGCTGGCTCGATCTTCTTCATATCAAATGTGATGACGTCCCCAGCGTCCACCCATGTGACGATATATGTGCACCTGCCTCTCTGGCAGTCGTGGAAGCAGCCCCGAGTCCGGCCACACCCAGGGTCAAGGGGGAGACCAAGAGGGGTAGTACCCTTGGAAGTATTCTTCATGGAAGAGAAAATAGCAAAGGGTTATTCGTTGAGCATATGTACCAATGCAGGTGCCCCTGCAACATCTTCAAGAATATTAGACAAAAAGTCTAATGGATGAAGATTAGTGAACTCGCTAATAGAAGTTGAACACGCCTTAACTTTACGACTCGACCAACACCAGAAATGATTAATATCAAAGAATATCAGAAAGGAAACAGACCTGGTCAGAGTGAGGCTCTCCCTCAAAGGCCCGACAGCTAGGAAACAGGTGATAGCCGCAAGACCATAGAGCACAGTATATTCAGAGATGAAACAAATCAGCAAAAACGAAAACTATCTCCTGTTTTCTGAGTAACTGTAGATGTGACTGTAATATGATAGATGTAATGTAGCATTTATTCTTAGCTTCAAAATGTCCAGCCTAGGCAGTTGAAGAATATTTCACTGACGAGTAAGTGAGAGAGTGAGTGGGTATGGTTTTACACCACATTTTAGCAATATTTCAGCAATATCACGGCGGGGACATCAGAAATGAGCTTTAAACATTTCCCCATGTGGGGAACCCGGGCCTTCGGCGTCACGAGCGAACGCTTTAACCACTGGGCTACCCCACCGCCCCTTTTACTGAAGAATACCGTCACCACAGTGTAGAGCTATCCTTGTCTATTGAAGTGGCAGATTTGGGTATATGTTATCTCGAGGCGTTAAAGCATCTTTGACTCATGATCAGTCTCACTCTCTTGTGGTTGCTGAGTCTCGGTATGTCTTTAGTTGGTCTACGTGACACGTAACATTTAGCCCGGAAGATACCGGAAGATACCGGAAGCTAAAGTACCATGCGTTACTTCCTGGAAGTGAATTATGTACAATATGTTACGAATCCATCACCCATCCATTTGAGACTTAAAAGAATAGAAAACATGCATAAGACAGAAGAAAATGACAAAGTTTATTTTAGTAGTAAGAAAGAAGAGACTCTTGACAGGCAGCAGAAAATCGGAGGGGATAAATGTAGGTAAACTGCAAATACCGAAGAACCAGCAATATGATATTCAGGGTGTGGGCCTGGGAATTTTAAACAAAAGAATGTGTCCCCCCTTCCCCCCAAAAAACAAAAACACAACAAAAAAAAACAACCGCGATGTTTGCCTCAGGCCGGACATGCGTTAGGTCCTGAATTTTTTTGAAAAAAAGATTCTTTGGCTCATCGTTCCAGAAATAAATTGTCTTGTAGAAGTAATCAGTTCCTTACCCCACCACCACTACCCCACCTAAATATTAAATAATCAATCCCAAACATACACGAACAATGTCACATGGTGCTGCGGTAGATTAAAGGGTTTCCTACGTCAATGTCCAAACGCTATGCATTTTACAAACGGCAGTTTCCTCCTAGATGATATGACAAATATTACCTTAAACTGAGGATGAATAAAAAGAAATTGATACTGAGGGAGATTAGGAACGTGAAGCTGACCAATTAACGTTAGGAAATATGAGATGAAGGAACCGTCGCCACGACCACTGAATCGCTGAACGAGTTATCTGTCCCACCCGTGTAATCTCCTTCTGAATTTGTTCAGCAGTTTGGGGCGATCCATCTATTCCAGTTATCTCCCTTGGTAGGTGCGGCTGCGCGTTTGTGTCACGTGACTGTGAGTTTCCGGCCTGACGTTCGTTCGAGATGCCAAAGGTGAATCCGCCGACGGGTGGGCGTGGTTTGGGTGTGGTTGGAGCTTGGGTGATCGGTCGTGACACTATAACCACGTTGGCGGAGTTCACGTAGTAGTAGAAACGTTTTTCCTCCACAATGACTGACCTGCATGCAGAAGACATGGATTAAGACAGTGGGCTTGTTCGTCTCGCCATGACGAGACGAAGGCAATGCGGCACATCTGACATTCAGACATATTTTGGACATCTATGGAGATTATGCTTTGGCTATGCTCATACAGTCCAGGTCGAGTTTAAAAACAACGACCGCAGTACTGTCGTACTCTCATACTCAAGAATGTTTTGGCTGTTACGACATGGGTAGCGTCAAGACCGTTTTCAGAAACGGAAGTCAGGCTTTGTTTCAAACGGAGCTCTGTTTTTAAAAGCGATCTTTTGGCTACAACTGTGCCACGTATCCCAATTGCGTGGATCGATGCTCATGATATTAATCACTTGTCTGGATTGTCTGGTCCAGACTCGATTATTTACAGACCGCCGTCATATAGCTGGAATATTGCTGAGTGCGGCGTTAAACAACAAACCAACCAACTGTGCCACGTCATTGTTAACGTGTGTGGTTTGAGATAGCAGTAACGCTAGGAGAACTTTTCACCAGACATTTGAGCATGGCACTCGTTTAAGAACAGAACAGCCCATAACAGCACGATATCCCTCTCATACCGAGTGAATCGGCATATGAGGTACAAGCAGTATTTTACATTGCGGTGGACTACGGTAGCCCATAAGGGACATGGAGTTTGTTTTTCAATATTTTGATATTTCACTTAATGTTATCGTAACCATTTGCAAATTAACACGATTTGTCATACAAATATGTGATAAATCATGTATAAAGAAGATACTGAATCGCTGAAAAGTGAAGCGAAAATGTCAAAAACTAAAATGAAAATGTCAAAAACAAAAACGAAAATGTCAAAAACCAAATCGAAAATGTCAAAAACTAAAATAAAAATACAGAAAACTATTTCCTCCGCGGTGGAAATTATGGAGAAAGGAAACTTGAAAAACTCAAGAAAACTATTTCCACTGCGGTGGAAATAATTTTCTGTATTTTCATTTTAGTTTTTTGACATTTTCGCTTTGGTTTTTGACATTTTCATTTTAGTTTTTGACATTTTCGCTTCACTTTTCAGCGATTCAATATCTTCTTTATACATGATTTATCACATATTTGTATGACAAATCGTGTTAATTTGCAATAGGTTACGATAACAGTATGTGAAATATCAAAATATTGAAAAATAGACTCCATGTCTCTTATGGGCCACCGTAGTGGACAGAGGTTTACCGGGAGATTTTACAATTTGCATTATAATGTTAACAAATTTACATAGTTTCTTTTGGACAGACATCTTATGACAGTTACATAATTGCTAGAGTTGTAACATTGTTGGTCTATTTGAACGGTGTTTGGGGATGTACACGTCCCTATGTTCATTGAAATATTTACATTTGAAGATATAGTGGAATTCATCTCCAATGTCAAAACTATCACACCACATGCATAAACGTTCATTCAACGGGGTTTAATTCCTTCTTCCGGGCGTACCTGAACTGTATAACCGTTCCAGCATTGGCGTTTGAAGGTGCGACCCAGTCGAATGTTCTCCTGTTCTTCGGTATTCGACCGTCCTTGTGTGTTACTCCGGATTTCTGTAATCGAAGGACTTGACATGATACATGCATTATTAATGAACGAGTGATCTGAGTTTAACGCCGCTTTCAATTTACAGTGTTTGTTTTATCACGGCGTGTCAGCTTAATGTAGGGGGAAAGTCAATAGTGAGAAAATCGTAGATGTTTACCTACCACTTTAATATGTTTTTAAGAATAAGGTAGTCTAAAGCAGAATGACCTCTGTGATATGTGAACTTTTAAAGCCAAAGTTTATGCCCGTGTCAACTAAATGTGTGACGAGGGAAGGTGAGGTGAGGTGAGGTGAGGTGAGGTGAGGTGAGGTGAGGTGAAATTGGGTTTAACGTCGCGTCCAAGATTATTGCACTTATATAGCGACGTGCATGCACGTGTATGTGTGTGTGTGGCTGCTTGTACTAGTCCGGACTGATGCCGATTTATAGTGCTAGCTCACTGAGATACCATGCCGCAGTTTAACATGGATACCCCACTCAGACACAGTATACTGACTCCGAGCCGACCAGTCCTTGTTTTAGCCCCTTAATGCCGAGCGCCAGACAGGGTAACAACAAGTACAATCTTTTAACGTCTTTTTGTATGACGCGGCCCGGGATCGAACCCTGGACCTTCCGCTCTCCGGGCGGACGCTCTACCACAAGACCACGGAGGCGGTCTGTGACGAGGGAAGGAATCTTGGGATATATTGTATGTGCTCTTCAAAAGATAAATCGTATAGGGAGGAACTATATATTCTGCATGACTCAGTTCTTTAAGTATAAGTACACGTGTGGGAAGCGGTCCGGGTGGGGTAGAAGCATGTTCTGCCATTTGGCTTTGGGCCTAGGTGATCAGTCGCCTCAGTGACACTGTGATTAGAGTGAGTGAGTGAGTAACGCGGTTTGAGTGTGTGAGTGAGTGAGTTTGGTTTTACGCCGCTTTTAACAGTATTACAGTTATATCACGGCGTGTCAGCTTAATGTGGGAGGAAAGCCCGAAGTGATGCAGGTCTCAGACGTTTACCACTTCGGTGAAACCCACGAGCACGGGTATGGTGCTGACAAACCTAGGTGCTGACAAACCGGGGCGAACCGGGATTCGAACCCACAATCATAGGTTTCTGGCGTGCCCAAGGGACGCAACTCTGCACAGCGAATCGCAGCGCCTTACACGACTGGGCCACCCGTGCCCCCTAACGCGGTTTGAACATTGAATCAGTTACATAGCGGATATCCCTTTATATGTGGGAGCAAATATAGAGCAATAATCAGGTCTTTCATCACAAGTTACTGGAACGGCTAAGGGACCGACCGTTTGGTCCTTTGGGATTTGGGATCGGGGATTTTGTATGAACTGGCTATTTCTTCAGCTACAGCTGAAAAACCAGATATTTATTATTAATTTAAACTTGGAGCCTAATTGAAAAAAACCCCGTAAAAACATCATGCAACAATATATTTTTGTGGCAGACATTTTACGTTTTTTTCAACAGACTGAAGCTTAATATTAGTTCTCGAAAAAACACACCGGCCACCCCCCACCACCCACCACCCACCACCTACAACCCCCGAATATCAAATAGTCGTTCCCTAAGGGTGCAACTCTGCACAGCAATTTAGGGTGCTATGGCTGAAATTGGAGTTGGCAGGAGAGACAACAGAGCTGAGTTCCCTGTCCTATGGGGATATCACTGCCCGATTACGATACCAACACCCCGACCAATACTTACGCCACACCTGTCGCCCATGTTGCTCCCGGGGATGCTGTAGCCGATGGTGTTACCAGTCTGAGTATTGACTGTCTTAACTAAGAAGCCTTTGAATGATTTCGTTCCCTCGATGGTGACTGGGTAACAGCAGAAATTCATATTAAGACAAAAATACAATACATTCATTTTGTAAACTACACAGGAATAAGTTTAACCGACTTACGCCATATAGAAATAGAGCCTGAGTGTCCAAAATGGCGTCGGGGTGAACATAATGGTTTCGTGGTGTACAAAATTGCTTCGGGTGGTACAAAATGACTTCGTAACATACATGGCAATTGCATGTGTACTTGAAATATATTTTCTCTGATGTGAACTGGTTGGTTGTGTATCCACATAAGCACTTTCGTCCAGGGTTGATCTGTGCAAAGTGACATTAGTTTTACAGACGCTCGCATACATACCCATGATCCATAATGTTATTGTTCACATGACCCTACCCCCAACCCTTTGCTTTTTCTGGAGTCAAACACCTTCAGGTATTACAAAGCTCTGTCAACGGGATCTGGAGGTCAGGCTCGCCGACCTTGTTGATGCATGTCATCGTATCCCAATTGCGTAGATCGATGCTCATGATATCGATCGCTGGATTTTCTGGTCTGGACTCGATTATTTACAGACCGCCGTCATATAGCTGGAATATTGCTGAGTGTGGCGCTCTGACATACTTTCCAACCACTGCCCCAGATAATTTTGTGAGTGAGTGGGTGAGTGAGTGAGTGAGTATGGTTTCACGCAATATCACGCCGGGGGACACTAGAAATGGGCTTCACACATTGTACCCATTAAACCCGGGTAATCGGCGCGTCGAGCGAACTCTTAAACCACTAGGCTTCCCCATCGCCCCAGATGATGGAAGGGTGGGTGTGGCTTATAGTAACTTTAAACATTATTTCATATGTATCTGACTTAGTGCTGAAAAATCAAGTGCCCTTATTGAAACTAAACTTAGACTCGACCCCTCAATCAGTGGATGGTGATAGCTGCTTAAGGCCGCAACGCTGTATTGCAGGTGGGAGACACTCAGAGGGCCCCTCGAACCTGTGTATTGTGGTATGATACACTCGATACACGCACGATACGATACACGTTCGTATCACGATACAGATGCATTTTTGCGTAGATACTGAATCTTAAAGGCTTCATTTGTCCATTACCATACGCTAGTTGTGATAATTAAAGAGTAACGTAACTGGATCCGTTGAGTTTAATTTGGTAATCAGGTTATGATTCACACTGGTTTTTTATCGTTGCAGTGAGCTCATGTTTAAGCCTCGCGTACTTAACACATATATTCGCACGTAACATATGACATTTCTGAGGTCAGGTGCCTTATTGCGTAGATAGCAAACCTTAATGGCCTCACTTGTCAATTATCTCACGTTAGTTATGATAATTAAATAATAACGTAACTGGATCCGTTGAGTTTAATTTGGTTATCAAGTTATAATTCACACTGTGACAGTTTTTTTTATCGTTGCAGTGAGCTCATTTTAAAGCCTGACGTACTTAACACGCATACTCGCACGTAAATTTTGACATTTATAAGGGTTGGTTTTAGCCCGATTTTGTGACACTACAAAAACTTCATTCCGATAAAATGAATATTTATCATCTTTTAAATTGGTTAACCTGTTTCCTTGTTATGCGGAACGTGGTACTTTGTTTAAATGCGACAAAGAACTTGACATGTGCATGCCTTCTTTGTATTGTGACACTCTTGTCAGAGCAAGCAATGGTGGCATTTTTATTGTCCAGACTTATTATCTGTTAGGTGTTTTAATTTATTTTAAATAAAATAGTAACTGTACACACACGTATTGATACTTAAAAATGTAAACAGAGTTGCAGTTATTACTGGTTCTCTGAACAGGAGATCCAGTGCTGCAACGTTACTGAGTAGATGTATTCAGTGCAATGCTTTCTACGTACAATGGAATCTGTTTCGGTGGATAACTGAGACTTTTTTCTGGCGTTTACATTTTATATTTTTTTGTTCGGTGTTTTTTTTAAATAGAAAAATAAACATCTGTGGCCGCCCCACCAACAATAATTAATGTGACCCTCTAACATGTCAATACACTTCCCATAAATGTGCCCCAATCCAGTGTGAATACGCTTCCCTTTTAAATGTTCCCAAACCCAATGTCAATACTTTCCTTTAAATGTGCCCCCTGACACATGTCAATACACTTCCTTTAAATGTGCCCCCTCTCAAATGCCAATACACTTCTCTTGAATGTGCCCCTAACCCAGTGTCAATGAACTTCCTTTCAATGTGCCCCTGTCACATGTCAATACACTTCCCTTTAATGTGACCCTCTAACATGTCAATACACTTCCCTTTAATGTGACCCTCTAACATGTCAATACACTTCCCTTTAATGTGACCCTCTAACATGTCAATACACTTCCCTTTAATGTGACCCTCTAACATGTCAATACACTTCCCTTTAATGTGACCCTCTAACATGTCAATACACTTCCCTTTAATGTGACCCTGTCACATGTCAATACACTTCCCTTTAATGTGCCCCTCTAACATGTCAATACACTTCCCTTTAATGTGACCCTCTAACATGTCAATACAGTTCCCATAAATGTGCTCAAATCCAGTGTGAATACGCTTCCCTTTAAATGTTCCCAAACCCAATGTCAATACTTTTCTTTAAATGTGCCCCCTGACACATGCTAATACACTTCTCTTGAATGTGTCCCCCTAACATGTCAATACACTTCCCTTGAATGTGTCCCCATCCAATGTCAATACCGCACCTTTGATTGTGTCCCCTGGGTACACTGTCAACCTGTTGACGAGTAGGCTGTAGGGTTTAGTGTGTGTCACCTCCTTCCCGTGACCCGGCAATAGTTGTGCACAGGACATCTCGTTGGCCCCCTGGGGGTAGGCAGCATCCTTCCCTAGCATCCCTAGCAACACCAGGAGGGAACATACACAGGAAGTGAAGGCCATGGTCAGTCTCGAACGGTTGGGAACACTCCTTGGGACTGAAAAACAATTCAACCGGGTTAGAATTGGCCTTGAGCAACTCATGCTTGTCGTAAGAGGTGACGAACGGGATCGGGTGGTCAGACTGGCTGACTCGGTTGATTCATATCATCGTATCCCAATTGCGTAGGTCCAGTATGTCTGGTTTAAACTCGATTATTTGCTGACCGCCGTCGTATCGCTGAAACATTCCTCAGTACGGCGTTAAACAACAAACAAACCAGCCAACAACAGGAAACTGAGAAATCACAAATTTCTTGCAATATGATTCCGTGTGTGAGTGAGTTCGTATAGTTTTACGCCGCTTTCAGCAATATCACGGCGGGGACCACCAGAAATGGGCTTCACACATTGTACCCATGTCGGGTCTTCGGCGTGACGAGCGAACGCTTTCACAACTAGGCTACCCGACCGCCCCTATGATGCCGTCATCCGTTTATGTGATGATCTTTGACATGAACAGTGTGGGGGGTTTTATGTTCTGGAGTAATAAAAATATGACCATGATGAATTATAGTTGTGTCTAAAGCCATGAGTGTGCAACGTTTTGATAACATTTGTACACACATTTGAACACACACATTTGAACACACACATTTGAACACACACACACACACACACACACACACACACACACACACACACACACACACACACACACACACACACACACACACACACTAGCACACAAACACTCACACACACACACACTAGCACACTCACACACACACTAGCACACACAAACACTCACAAACACACACACTAGCACACAAACACTCACACACACACACTAGCACACAAACACTCTCACACACATACAAACACTAACACACATACACTAACACTAACACACACACTAGCACACACACTCACACACACACACACTAGCACACAAACACTCACACACACACACTAGCACACAAACACTCTCACACACATACAAACACTAACACACTAACACACACACACATACACATACACTAACACTAACACACACAAACATACATGTTGGACCTTTCTGACATCGCCATCGAGTGTCATGACATCAAATACGAGGGTAGTAATTACCATGTTTAAGTGTATACATATTTACATTAGGGATACATGTCTTTGGTAAATATCTAATCCTAGTCGCATCCAAAGTAGTACTTACATGTAAAGATGGTATTAATCTTCTATACCTCGAGGCCAGATACTTTTCTGGTTCTAACAAACTTATATTTTCTCAATGAAGGTTCTACCTTGAACTGTTGTTAATTGGAGATATCCAATTTTGATAAAACATATCAATAGCACAATCCTTCAACGTACGTATTAAAACATTTCCTGAATTCTAATCTCCAGCTGTTTGTGACATCCAAACAAAACAAATCCATGAGAAATTATTTGAAGCTCAAATTGTATACCCTACAATATCTAAATACGTACATTGAAATCGACCACATTAGCTATTGCATAAGGAGTTTGTAATCTAATTTGAAAGAAGTTTTGACTGGCCAGTTGGTGGATGTACTCTAAACTCCCAAATCTACTGATCCCCCAAATTTCATATGCTTACAAGACAATCAGACTATTCTGACAATCAAATTACTTTTAAGAAACAACTCAGGGGCAGTCACACATATTATTTTAGTTGTAGTAACTTAACTTAAATAAAGCCTTAATGGCACGTAGAGCTAAATCAGCAACATGTTTACTTAGACTAAACTTACATGTGAAGACTAATCCTAGATATCTATCAGTATTAACGACATCTAAACCTTGTCCTCTGTAATACCATATTTCTTGAACTGACGTGTTTCCTCCTCTTCTAAAAACAACATTAAGTTTTTCCAAGTTAACAGTCATTCCTCTCTTATCTGCATATGAATCTAGAATATTAATCTGACTCTGTAAAAAACATATAGTAACAGAAATCATAATTACATCTTTAGCAAATTACAACATTTATACTTCTACTCTATCTGGAAAGAGTTGTATACCATGCGTGTGATGTGCCATAACATATGTAGCTAACTCAGTTATGAACAATGTTTGTTGCTTTTTACATAGACATTTTTTTCAATACTTGCGCAAACGGTAAAAATATGTTCGAATAAACCTGACGAAAACCTGCTTGTTTTTCAGAAACTTTACTCATAACACCTGCCCATTTGGTAAATCTGTCATTTGATACACATATATTGCTCAGTACACGTATGTTGAAAAACTTACTTCAATTTTCATATTAGTCCTGCACCATGACCGTGGAATATATTTATATTATGAAAAAAAAGTAAATCTAGAAATGCATACAAAAGCAAGTCTAGCCAGCTCAAGCTGGCTCTATTCATCTCTGAAATCAGCCTAAGGAATTATTTTTTTTTTAGAGTCAAGAAGGATGTTGTGTAATATAAAATTTCAGAGACTAAATGTTAGTCTATTTTCATATAAGTAGTTAAATATCCTTTTCCCTCCAAATGTTGCAGATTATAAGTGAATTATACACGCAAAGATTAACAATGATAAAACTTGACGCAACGTTTATGAAATATTTTAAAACTTAATGTGCTAGTCTCCCAGACCATAGAGAATATATGAAGAAATTAATCCAACTGAATTCTAAAATGAAATAAGCATTGTTCTTCGCGCCATCTGGATTTCATTTTGCATCTTGTAGATGTATATTTTTAAAAAAAGATAACTTTATGTTTTGGACAAAATGTTAATCTACCCATGTGCTTTTTGGATTAATTACATTTGTTTGTTAATTCAGCTGGGATGATCGCAATTGCTTACTGCGTGAATTGCGTGCAAATGTGTAGCTAAAGGCTTTAATGCAAGGGGCATGTTTCCTACAGCGCTGAGGTCTCGCCCTACTTTTACGTGCAGTCAGGCGGTATGACACCAGTTACCGCTCCCTCTGACGTAGTACGGATAATGAGTCTCGCGGATAAACAAACACGACATACATTTTATTTGCAATTAAAATCGGACCGTTTACGTATTCTGTGTCTGTAAAGTCAGCGTAATCTGTATTGATATGCGTCGTTATGCATGACACTTGCACTGGTTCGGTAGAGGTTAATGGTATGTCATTAATATCGCGACCTCTAATAGACTCCCTTAAGTGATTAGTGGCTGAGATTCTAGTGCCCGAACGCGTGAATCACAACCGGCCTCGGGCTAAACAATCAGAAATCAAAGCGAAGTTTTAATTTAAAAAATATAATTAGGACTTTCTATCTTCGATTAAACTTATAATATTTATTTTTCGTCTCCGGGGCGTCTAAAATTCCTTATGGGACACTGGTTATATAATGAATTAGCTCAAAGGCAAAATTATGTTCTACCTATCCACTGGGTGCGTAGGCACTTCCTGCTCTGATTGGTTTTGTGTAACCCTGTCACATACGACTTCGATTAATTATGACGAATGATATCCTCTGGATCTGAGGTGGATTTGACAGCAATGCTATGCAATGAAATTGTGTTTGTGAACAAATATTTGGAGATTATCTTTGATTCTCGGCGTCTTAGGTTTGGTACCTCCCAATCTGATGAAAGACATTTGGAGAGTACCCGTGTTTGCTGCCAAACACATCTCTTCTGACATTATGGGTAATGCGGAAGGATGCAGTCTTGGAAAGTTTTGACATTCTCCGAATAGTTCTGATTGGGTTCGGCCAGGCAGAGCTTCCTAGGAGAAGTCTCAATCGCTGTCTGGACTGCGTGTAGAGGGGGCAAGGGCCCTGAGCTGATGATGAGCCTAACCAGCCTGACTGTGCCAGGATCACCCAAACCCCCTTTGCTGCATATTTCATATTTATCTGTATAATAATTATAATAATAACGAGTTTCAAGAACACTTGTTACATGTTAGTCGAAACTTTGCTTTATATAGCCCACAAATGGTAATGCTCATTAAACAAGTTCAAGTCAAGTAAGTATTCGTTTGAACGAACACTCTTATATAAAGATATGTATTTATATTGTGCAACAAAATCTAAATAATTCAATTTCAGAAGTGGATAGATTGATGAATACCTCAACTTAAAATGAATAACTGCTATCTATCTCCTACCTGGTGTGGGGGTCTTCCTGGTTGTGGGCGTATAATCCGCAGTCAGCGTCTGTATGTCGGGTCCCTCCCTCCTCTGGTGTAAAGCGCGTATGGTAATGTGAGAACGACGCAAGTCCGCCGTCATAAGAATTACTTACCTGCCTACCTGTCACGTGCCCCCAAGCAGTGTTCAACCAGGCGTGGCTACGGTTAAAGCCCTCGGGCGACCACGGACAAGTGTTTTATAAATAGTGATAATTAAACTCGCCCACTGTACTTAGTATTTTTTTCTTAATTAAGAATTAACAATGATTAAAATGTGTTTTATCAGTATGAACGCTCCACCACCACCATCAATACTCAATATTACCAGTTGTGGACAATGTTGCTTTAGATGCTGTCATTCCTCCAACTGTATACGTATACACAACAAACAATAATCGCAGAAAGTTTACGGCGCAATAGAATATTTTTAAAATTTTATAATGATTGTATTACATATTTTAGCACTAAGGTGCTTTTATTATGAATATATTTGTATTCTGGTGTCTCGTAGGCCATTTTTGGCCGGACAATGTATATTGATGAATGTTTTGTATTATCTTATTCGTATGTACATTGTGTGAAACCGTAATAAAATAATCTTCTTCTTTATCCAGAGTCATGGGCCCATTCAAGGGGTTCACCCCACTGTGCCAACTTTAGGTTATGGATATTGTACCATCAAGGGATTAGGGAATTAGGCCGTATCATCATTTGACCAAAACATTCAAGCGATACACAGTATTGCATCTCATAATATAATTTTGCCAGAATAATAAAAATACAAATATACGATTTGATTTAAGAACATTTATACGGTTAAAATATGTGAACAGGAAGTACATGTAAGTGTACATCTAATACATTATATGGTGTAAACATTTCACTTGGATATACATACAATGATACGTAAACTTTGTCTCTTAGCAAAACACATGATATGGACAGTACTACAGTAATTCATCTTTACGCCGCTTTTAGCAATATTTCAGCAATTCCAGAAATGGGCTTCACACATTGTACCCATGTAGGGAAGCGAACCCGGGTATTCGTCGTGAAGAGCGAACGCTTTAACCACAAGGCTACCCCATCATCCCAGTAATTTATTTATAGTCCAGTAAGATGTGACACAGAATAAGCGAACTGCTGAAAAGTCTTGGTGCCATTCTGCAGACGTTGTTTCCCTCCCTGCAATCTTTCTTCAAGCTGTCTGTACTGTCGCTTTAATGGCCGGATTCAAACTCATTTTAATCGAAATCAACCTGACAATGAAACATTACGTGCGTACAGAACACCAAGAGTATACGCAGTATGTAAATTAATAACACTTATTTGAATTGAATTGCAGATCTTGTAGAACAGAAAATGCTTACAGTTCGCAAAAGCTCACTTCGGTATAAACCACTATGTGCAATGTAAGAAGATTTGAGATACTGTAATATATATAATGAACTAACGTATCACAATACTTTACATAAAATGCCAGGCAAAAGAAAGTATACCGCCATGTTTGGTTGTGCAACAAACAAGAAATGGTTATTCGGTGGTGGTGTATTTGATACGGGTATCGGAGTCATGTTTTGGACCTTACGTGTGTAATGTTTTGGCGACCGTTTTCAACCTAGTAACGTTTCGATAACTTTTGTATTGTTTTGGTCAAATTCGATCTTCAAGTATTCTTTCTTTAGCTTAGTTTCTTTACCCTTTAAAAATAATTAGGGTTTCAAGCGGAATGGTGGGGCAGGAATGAGTCAGAAAGACATGAACGGGGCTAATTCGGGGCTGGTTGGATTGGAATCGGATTGGCTTGGGTGTTAGATGTCGAGTGCATGTGTAATTTCGAAAAAAGTCGATTGTATTGACAAATTATGACCTAAAGCTCCGCACTGAGTTGCATTCGACAGTAGGGAAGGCCCGAGGGTATACTTCAGGGTGGTATGGTTATCAGTGCTCCACAGCACGGCGTGCATCAGCTTCCTAGTTATACAACCCGGAAGTGATGACGTCACACAGCTGGTGCGCACTTCTAGCCCCTAGCAAGGTCACAACAAATTGATGCTCATTGGAATCGATGTTACCTTTATTAGCAGTAAGACATATGACCACTCAGTACAACTTACACCCGTCAGTAGTGAGTGAGTATGGTTTAAACCCTGCTTTGGATAATAGGACAGTACGCGGGGACAACAAGAATGAAGCACACTGCGTTAATAGGCCCCCTACATAGCTGTGAATAATGACAATATCTCCTAAATATATGCATTTTTAACATTGTTGGACAATACTACAAGATGCATATATGAACAAAGCGAGGTAGTGACGTTTTTATCTTGTCTCAATCCAGGGACTGAAAAATTAGAAAGCCACACAATTCCGTTTATCAGGAGGGTCATTTCATATTTCTACGGCATTAAATATATGTTAATTCACGACATATATAGTCGGCTAAACTACTCGTAAATTGCCAATAGAAACGTTAGAGTGATGGTGCTGTAACATCGCGCATCATAGATCAATACAATCATTGACATCCAAAGTAACCGCTGGCTACATATTGAATAAATACTGAATGTGATGTGACGCATTTAACTATTTAACAAATCGCTCTCTCTCTCTCTCTCTCTCTCTCTCTCTCTCTCTCTCTCTCTCTCTCTCTCTCTCTCTCTCTCTCTCTCCACATCATGGACAGGATGAACACCCAGTATTCTATCCATCGTATGTCACACACACTGCAATGTTATTAAATTATGTTCCTTTGACAACCTACACTTGTCCTGTGTTGATGAAGTCGTGAGGGGCGGACATTCTGTCTGCCCTGCCAAACAATATCTCTCGGCGTCACGTGACATCAGGTCGGAATAATGTGGTGTGAAATTGGATTGACTTCCTGTTTTCTTGACGCTCAGAACATTAACAACTTATTTTTTATAGCCGATGAGATGTCGTATACATAAGAACGGACTTTCATACATGTCATCCTTCTTACTGTGGACACGCCATATCTCGTAATATGTTTACTTCAGCTGTGACTCAGTTTATGAATAACAACTTCTTTATTATACTGTTGTTATCCATAAACTTTTGTTTACTTTGTCATCGGTCGACTTTTAACAAATGACTATCAAACAATTCAGCAGTGACTGACTTGGCGAACGGACTTTAATACTTGGCATTATCAAACATTTATTAACAACGTGCCTTAAACATTTTTTCTCAACTTACAAGCAGCAGAATCCCTGCACTTGTACACAGCAGACGTTCTTCAATATTATCTTATCTAGTTTCTACAGAATCAGTAAATGCACCATCGTGTCACTGGAGTTTTTGGTCCATCGCTTGATTGTCTGGTTCGTTGACTGGCCGTCGTCGCATGGTAGGACTACTGCTGTGCGGCGTCAGACAACAAAAAACTTACCTTTTTATGCAAACTGTGTCAGCGGCGGGTGCTACCGGGAGGGCAGGTCATGTTACTTTTTTCGCGAACACCTGGTGTCATCACTGATTTCCATTCATATTATTTTAATCGCTATTTTCTCTTTTACAACTGATTCATAAATATTGTTATATTAACATGACATGTGAAAAATAGACATGTATGATATATAAACTTACATAATTTTAATTAATATGTATCGAGGGATGACATACTTTATTTATCTAAGAATTTAAAATATAAATAACAATTTCATTATGTGAACTAATTAAGTTGATATTCCAGTCACGACGGCGCCACTCATGAAATATCAAATCTGTCAGGTCACTCAGTGAGGTCAACATATTATTTGACAAGATTAGATAAATATAATTATTTATTGCCGCGGGACACATCAAAGCAATTTGAATAAACGTGAATTTAAAAAATGTGTTATTGGAGACAGGAACATATGACCATGGATAATATTGCCGTATTTGAACGAGAGGTAGGCGTGTGTTGAGACTGCCATGACCTATATCTTGTTCAACGATGTTCGTGTGAATATCTGTTACAAAATGTTGATTAATCATATCATTTTTTTCTCTCTGATTTATATATGATGAGGAAATCAATTAATACATGTGTAGATGTATCGGGATGTATTGGCGGGTCCTGCCATCCGTCAACCGTCAACCATGTGCATTCCTCGTGAACATTTGGCGTACCATCTCTCTCGCTATATGGCTGAAATAATGTCGATGCGACGTTAACGTTTAACTCACTCACTCAAAGGATCGCGTTCTTTGATAGACAGCGGTAACAGTGCGGGTTACTGTACATGTATATCCCAACTTTCTCGGGGCAAGGGGGAGAGTGAGTGAGGGAGTATGGTTTTACGCCGCTTTTAGCAATATTCCAGCAATATCACGACGGGGGACACCAGACATGGGCTTCACACATTGTGCCCATGTCGGGAATCGAACCCGGGTCTTCGGCGTGACGAGCGAATGCTTTAACCACTAGGCTACCCGACCGCCCCTGCAAGGGGGACAGGAAGGTAAACAAGGACAGAAAGATTAAATATTGAGGACTACTTAAACACGTTCACTGACTTACTCACTTAAACTCGGAATATGTTTCTGGAAATGTTAAGGTATAATTACTCTGAATCAATTAATAATTAATTCTTGATTTAACTTGTCAAGTGAATTAAACACCCTCTTCAGTTAGGCTAGATAATCCATCATGGCAGCTAATAATGGCTGTCAAATGTATTTGAAAAAAATCTTATTCTTCATATTTTAACATTAAAAAGTATTTATAGGAGAAGAAATATGAAATTTAATCCTGAAGGAGCTATATCATTTTGTACAGTTACTCATCACATTCCCCCCATCTCTAGTCTCCTATATACACCGTCACGTGTGGAACCGCAACTTTGATATTTGACGGTAAGGCTCTAAAAAATAACACCGTTTCAGTTTTCAAGACATTAGGGTCGTTATGGCGGAAATGCATTGATTTATGTTTTAATGAATGATTACATTACGTATATAATTTCCTCCAACTATGTATGTAACGTTACTTCCGCGATCTCCGGACAGCTGTTGCGTGCATGACAAGGTTCAGGTGTCTACATCTACCCTATGGGTAAATTTACGACAGCATTCCGAGTCGGTTGATCAGTATCTTAAACCATCAACGCTTAGCGAGGAGACCGACACCGCCTTGACCTGTTATATTGACACATTGCGCTTTTATTCCAGTTATATCGCGGCGTGTCAGCTTAAAGTGGGAGGAAAGCCCGAAGTGATGCAGGTCTTTACCACTTCGGTGAAACCCACGAGCACGGGTATGGTGCTGACAAACCTAGAAACATAATCGGGGTAAACCGGGATTCGAACCCAGAATCATAGGTTTCTGGCGTGTCCAGGGGACGCAACTCTGCACAGCGAATCGCAGCGCCTTAGACGACTGGGCCACCCGTGCCCCTGTACACCTACATGTACCTTGTTTGTGTGTTGCTTCACAACGCACTCAGCAATATATCAGTACTACTTCTCGCCGTGTACGAACTGACATGCAGTTGTAGCAAACTTTATGTAAGGACCGGTAATTTTAGTTCGTTATACCCGTAGTTCGTTATAAGCCTATATACGGCAAATGAACGGGATAAAAAAAACCATTTCGTTATATTCGTCAGTTCGTTATAAGCGTATTCGTTATAAACGTAGTTTAACTGTCGTTATTTACACACACACACACACACACACAGACACACACACACACACACACACACACCTCCGTCCCCCGTATCTTTTGGAAATATTTACATGTGATGTTGATTTTATATTGATAAATATCTAAAGTACCACCAAGACATGATGGAACGTGGGTAAAAGAACATTGTATGTTCCCCCAGGTAGTCACTGACTCGTGAAGATCTGGGCTTCACACACTGTAACCATGTCGGGAATTGAACCCGGGTCTTCGGCGTGACGAGCGAACGCTTTAACCACTAGGCTACCCGACCGCCCCTCTGGGTTACAAAAGGTCTTCAGCAACCCATCTAACTATGCTTGTCGTAAGAGGCTCGCTGACTTGGTCGATGCATGTTATCGTATCCGAATTGTGTAGATGGATGCGCATGATGTCAATCACTGAATTGTTTGGTCCAGACTCGATTATTCACAGACCGCCTCATAAAACTGAATATCGGTGAGTGCGGCGTTCAACAACAAACAAACAAATCACAAGGACTGGGTGGTATGATTCATAGATGTGAGTTTAACGTCGCGTTCAAGATTATTGTACTTGTATATCGACGTACGAGCCCTGACTGATTCCGATTTCATAGTGCAAGCCCAGAGATACCAAGCCGTAGTTTAACATGGATACCCCACTCAGACACAGTTTATTGACTCCGAGCCGACCAGTTCTTGTTGTAGCCCCTGAATGCCGAGCACCAAGTACCATCTTTGACGTCTATTGTATGACCCGGTCTGGGATCGAATCACCGACCTTCTGCTCTCCGGACAGATGCTCTATCCACTATATTGTGGAATCTATTACTCTATTACTTAGAGTGAGTGAGTATGGTTTTAAGCCGTGTTTAGCAATATTTCAGCAATATCATGGCGAGAGACACCAGAAATGGGCTGAACACATTGTACCCATGTGGAGACGCAAGCCAGGCTTTCTGCGTTGGGAGCACCCGCTTTACCCACTGGGCTACCCCATCGCCACATAATGCAAAGCGGAGGAAGCAAATGAGAGTATTTTCTCGAAAACTATTGACATTGAATAGTTTCGACACATATGTATGCTATGACATAATCAAATACTCATATTTCCTGGCATTTTATATACAAAAAAAATCCTCGAAAACGCTTGAAAAAAACAATTATGCTTCTGACTGTTAAAAAGAAAAGAAAATGTATGCCATATAAATACATTGTTGCACGATGTTTACAGGAAAATAGTTCGGACTATTGTTTTAATAAAAATATACATATCTGGATTTCAGCTGTAGCTAGAACAAAATCCAGTATCCAAACAACCCCCCCCCCCCCCCAAACATCAAGTGATTGGTCCCTTAAAGGGGAAGTGTACACGCAAAAATCACTTTCTTTCTTTTTCTAAACAAAACGCAATTTTAGAATTAGTTAGTATCTGTGTTTGAAAATATAAACACATTTTTTTCACAGTGAAAGTAGGAAGCTCAAAATAGTGTGAAAATGCTATGCCGTTATGAGGCCTTCGTTTTTCGAGCTAAACAGGCCAGAGTTATCCCCCTTAGATTATGACGTAATTGGTGCCAATTCAACTGGGTCCCTGTCTATTCTCAACGCAAAAGATATCAACTACCAGTTTGCGGTAAAACAACATGGCCTACGACACATTCCGGCGCAGTGGTGACTCAGCATAACACTAGACTGGCTGGCATCTGAGACGCTAGAATCACACACCTGTACCTACACCACGTGAAGCAGCTCTAACAAAGCATGATGACGTCACAATGTTTATCAATTGGCACCAATGACGTCATATTGCAAGGGGCATAAGCCATGGTGTTTTTGTTCTGGAAATAGAACACTTGGTAAATGTGAAAAATATAAATCGTTTTAATGCAAAAAATATGTTAATTAAATGTGATATTTTTATATTTTTGTCTATGACACTACTAGGTTAACACTTTTAATGTGGTTCATGTGGTAAATAGGTTCATTTCCTTGTGAACTTGCCCTTTAAGGAGTACGAAATTGTTCTATTCTGCCGTAGAGATGTGACTATATTACATGTTTCAGACATACATGTATTTAGCCAGTCAAATAACGCCAAATCCTATCATATGGTGCATATGGTTTTATTCATACTTGCATCTATATACAAACACCACAATATTTCATATATGTGGCATATATTTCAATTTATCACAATTGAATACAATCACATTAGGTCAAAACAAACTCTAGTTATTAGTTCTTGAAAAAAACATATCCCGGTATAAGCATACGGTAAATATCGGGCGGGGGTCGGGAGACCAACAAATGAGTTTTAAACAGCCGGGGGCTCGTGGTAAAAAAGCCAACGAGGGACGCATAAAATCCCATGTACCCCGAGTAATCCTGGTACAACGAATTTATCTTACCGACATGTTTAAATGTGACATTGTAAAAGAAATAACACAAATTCAAAATTGATAGAGTAAACAGCTGTTCGATTGAGCTTGTGTTAACTTGTATGTCACGTGACTTCCATTTACTCGGAAAAAGCGTTTGGGCTTTTTGCTTTGAAGCGGGTAAAAGAGATTTATTCTGCCGCTGAGAAATCCATATGCAGCCTGTATTGCTCGTGGCGGGGTATAAGAGATGTATTCCCACGCTGGGAAATGTATTAATCCAAGGCGGGTTACACAGTATTTCATCAAGATCACGTGGAGCTATCAAATCTCATCATTCTGACATGGAGGTATGATGTTGACTGGGCTTCCCTTACACCCCTAACATGAACCTCGCTATTAAGACAGCAATTTTATAAAAAAAATAGCAGTGAACCATAATCAACATCACTCGTCACACTAACAGATTTATGCATTTGTGCCTTGTAAACAAAATATTTGAAACTGCTGAAACTAATATGAAAGTCAGTCATGTTTCTACTGAATACCAACATCACAAAAACTCAGAACCGGTATATATAGCACAGCTTGGAAATACATGAACACCTTTTGTCCAGATTAAATCAAATATCATTCGGTGTATATAAAACAGAAGGCCCTCTTACTAATATTTACAAATATATCAATATATACAGTGCTATTGTGTTTCATACACATCCAACAGTATTAAGAGTAACGTAAAGTAAGACAAGTTCTATGGATGAACAACTTATTTTTTACAATTAGTGCAATTGTGCACTAATTGTAAAAAAGAAGTTGTTCATCCATAGAACTTGTCTTACTTCATCACACCAACTTCTAAATGCCACTTAAAGAAGAGTAACGTGGTCGTGCTTGACATCGTGTTAAGTGCATCCTGAATATACTTAGTTTCTGGTATGATTCGGTTGTCACTTAGCAGGAAGGACCAGTCGATATGACATGACATTGCTCTTCTGGACAACAGACAATTATTGTTCCTATTGTAGTTAACTCCGTGTATGCCGTGGCGCCCGGCACGCACAGAGCACCTGCGTTTGATGTTCATGTGTGTTTCGTGCCGATACATATGTCATATCGCTTTGATAGCGTGTCACGTGCTGGCAGCTCGCACGAGGTCCACGTGCTATTACGATGTGACGTCATTAAATTATTCAGATTCATTATAATTGCACGTTTCATATTTGTGCTGAATCGGGTGATTCTTAAACCTTTTTTTTTAATTCTTTAGGATATACAATGTGTATAACATATAGTTGATTATCGAACAAAATCGTCCTGCGTTGATCTTGTTCTTACATGTTACAGGAAATCTTGCAAGTTGTGAGACAGTATATATGTAACGGAGGTTTAAACAAAGGTAAAAATTAACAGGTCACTAAATCAAGTTTCAGTACTTGCAATGAAAAATAATCATCAAGGGAAATATATCATTTTCAATCCCGAAATTTGTGTCTGTTGAAAACTGTACACAGTTCTTCCGAATGGTCTCATTATGCCAAGTTGCGCTGCAGATCGCCTCAGCTGATGGCGATGATGGCGATGACGCCGCCTGTGAACGCTGTGATGACCAGGACATGGATCCTCAGTATAACGCGGCGAGTGAAACCTCCCTGAAAATTACGAGAATTTACATCATTAGAATTGTTCTTGAGCAACACATACATGCCGTGAGGGGCGACTATGCTTGTCGAAAAAGGCGACCAAAGTGATCAGGCTCAATGGCTGCGTAGATTGATGACAATGATGTCAATCACTTGATTGTCTGGTCCAAACTCGATTAATTACAGAGCGCCGTCATATAGCTGGAATATTGCTGGGTGCGGCGGTAAACAAAAAACAAACAAGCATTCATATGATTTTCACCGCTATTTTGCCTTTAGCGTCTTGATAACATGTTTCCAATATCCTGTCAATTGCCTTTCAAATCTCTATCAAAGAACCGCAAAAACACACAGTTCACATTTTTTCAACGCCCTGTCAATCCATAGCAAAAAGCTATGTCGACTTCACACTAAACTCTGTCAAGGCTATGTCCCTACTGGCGTTTAAGCAATACGGCAACCGTCCACAAGGCTCAGTGTTTCTGATTCTTCCTCGTATTAACTGTCGCTATATAGCTGAAATAATGCCGATGCGACGTTATATTTTAACTCACTAGCTCGTATTAACTATTGTTATAGTTTGACTCCATTGACTTTTTCTTAACCAAGATGGAACACATCTTTGAAGCTCCATCCATATTGAACTTACCGGTGGCTCTGTGTCATCCCTGTCTATATCCTTTGTACTGGAATACCTTGTGTTCCTGTTGGCGTAGATAGAGTAGCTCTGTTGCTTGCGCTCTGGAATAGAATGGACACGGACCTTGTACAGAGTGAAACTGATACATTCAGGATAGGTAGCATTATCGCTATCTTGATAAAAGAGTTACATGAAAAGTGGCCTTTCTTCTTTGAGTTTCCGGTGACTCCTTTTTTACCTTGATGTTACAGAAGGTAGATCATTCACTTTTGACTTTGGGTTTACAGAAGGCAAGGTCATTCACCTTTGACCCTAGAAGTTACATGAGACAAACTTCTCATATTTGATCCTGGAGTGACAGATGGCAAGGTCACTACCTTTTACATTTGACCCTAGCGATGGGGTCATTAACCCTTGACCCTCGAGTTTCAGAAGCTAGGATCAGTCACCTAAAGGCTAACAAGGTCACTTACTTTTGACCCAAGAGTAACAGAGGACAAGGGCATCAACTTTTGACCCTAGTGGTACGGGAGACAAGGTCATCAACGTTTGAAGGTCATCAACTTTTGACCCTAGAGGTACTGAAGAGAACTTAATTCACCTTTGACCCAACGGGTACGGGAGACAGGTCACATACCTTTGATTCTGGAGTTACAGGAGACCACCTCCAGGATGAGGACAATGAACACCTGGTATACGGCGAAACAGTAGAGGATGTAGGAGACGTACTCGTGCACGCCGGCCTTCTTCAAACCCACGCCAAGGATGATGTTCATTACTACAACGACATGAAGCAAAGGTCAGATTCACTTGGCTTTCTCAGAGAACGTGTATTTTGAAGCAGCGCTACTCCCTCAAAATCTTTATCATCAAAATGTTGTTTTCCGGGTGATGAGTGAGTGAGTGAGTATGGTTTTACGCCGCTTTTAGCAATATTCCAGCAATATCACGGCGGGGGACACCAGAAATAGGCTTCAAACATTGCACCCATGTCGGGAATCGAACCCGGGTCTTCGGCGTGGCGAGCGAACGCTTTAACCACTAGGCTACCCGACCGCCCCTTTTCGGGTGATGACATGGAAACGATCATATCATTGTTCACGTGAGATCGGTTTGAAGTAGGTAGATATATATTTGACACAATGAATACGTTTGCAGTGACCAGTGTCTTATCCGTCTGTGACGCACCTGCTAGGATGTGGTCGATGATTCCGACACACCAGTGGGCCCAGTTGAACACTGGCCTATTGCTGGAGGTAGACTTGGGACGGAAAATTCCCATCGCCGCCTGGGGAATTATACAGAGGCATATATATATTAAAAAGATTGATGTTTACATATTGTTGTCATATTTCTTGGTTCGCCAGTTTCGATTTCTTCGTGTTTTCCCCCCAATTTATAGTGTCACGTTACGTTAAAGGAACATATAACTGAACGTCAAAAAGCATATAAAGGAACAAGTGTTTGTTTGCGTTAAATCTACACATCTGCCAATAATGGTCTTTTGGCAATTTTATGAAATAAATATTAAACGTCAACGACAGAGAATAACCAGTCTCGATTATCCGACGAAACAGATTCCCATTGTAAGTGAAACGAAAATAGCGATGGAAATTATATGAATGGATCAGTGAAATTCAGTGATGACAACAGATGTTCGCTAAAATGGAAAGCATGTCATCCCCTGCCACTAGCTTTCTTTAAAGTTCTCATTTTTAGGCAGACATCCAATAAACGGCTATTTCAATGAAGACAAGGCTGAGTTATCGATGTCGGCCAAGCAGGTAATATTTGCTAAGATAAATGTACTAGCGCCTGTACCGACACGTGCATTGACAGAATAAAGGTGATGCAATCCCTAAGTTTTCACTGACCCTAAAGTTCCTTACAGCTACTTATAAAATGTTAATTGCTTACGCTTGTTTCTTTGTTTGTTGTTTACCGCCGCACTCCAGCTATATGACGGCAGTCTGTAAATAATCGAGTCTGGACCAGACAATCCAGTGATTGACATCATGAGCATCGATCCACGCAATCGGGTACGATGACATAGATCAACCAAGTCAGCGAGCCTGACCATCCGATCCCGTTTGTCGCCTCTTACGACAAGCAAAGTCGCCTTTTACGGCAAGCATGGGTTGCTAAAGACCTATTCTACCCCCGGATATTCACGGGTCAATTGCTTACGTAAATATACTGTAACAAATGTTATATGTGGCATAACACTTTCTTTGTAAAGTACAGATTCTCGTACTTTTGGGGGTTGAATCCTGTCCGGGATTCGAAACCACACTGCCAAAGTAAGAGAATCTGTACTTTACAAAGAAAGTGTTATCCCAAATATAACATTTGATACATTTGACCACTTTCTAAATGGCATTGTGTGTTTGTAAATATACTCACTGACAAAAGAAACGCGAATACCATACATGTTGGTTAATATATGAATATCATATATCCATGACTCGAGATGCACCATTTGTCTCGGATTAGCGTGTAAAGTTTGGAAATCACGTGCGGCATATCGTGATAAGAATAAAGACACTATTCTGTAATGCTTGGCTGATTGTTAGTGTTGTCATTAAGCGGTACACATTGGAAACATCTCTTCTTAACCTATATACTTGTCTATATGTTTCTGTGGTTTGCGTTTCTTTTGGCGATGAGTATATATACTAGTTCAGAAAGCACATGCACATAAGGTATAATTATTTCACTTTGACTTAAAAGTACATACACCTATATCATGACTTACATACCTGTATTATTGTGAGGCCTGTGACGATCATGCCGAGTATTGGGTGGATCTTTCTAAAATCTAGGAAACTGATCTGAAAAAGACAAGTACTGAATTCTTAACACTGAATAATGCATTTCTAAATGACATTATAACCGAATACATTGGAAAGAAAGATGATGTATGTTATTAGAGATGGTTTTATCTGATCTGGCACGTATTATGTAGCTTGTGATGTATGTTACTTACGTCACTGAGACCTTTGACCTCCAGAAAGATGACAACAAAAGCCCCGACCACCAACAACGCCAGCAACATCGTGCACATCCGGTGTATCTGTGGAGAAGAGGAGATGTAAGAGGTTAGAGGGGTTTAACGCCACTTCAGCAGAATTGGAGATATATCCTAGACGTTAACCACACGGATGTGGTTGTGACAAAGGCAAATTTGGGATTCAAACCCAACGCAGATCCTGGCACGGCAAAGGGACGCAATTCTACACAGCGAATGGTGGCGTCTCACACGTCTGTTGCCACTTGTACCCCAAGTGTGAGTGATAAGGGCCGTTTTACACAGCTTTAAGCAATATTCCACCAATATCGCGCCGGGGACACCAGAAATAGGCTTCAAACATTGAACTCATGAGGCGATTTTTCAAAGCAGCATTGTGTGAAATAATGCTGAATGTGATCTTGTGTAAAACGATTTAACAGTGCAAGGTCCCTGGTCAAACCAACATTGAATCAGAGATGAGCAGTTTATATAATATAGTATGATATGGTGTATACTGTTAATCCTCACTAAATGATTTACAGGGCACGTATGGACCGCCTACCTTCTAACCCTGATCCTGTGTAGTCTATTCACGTTCTACCAGTTCTCATTGTCAGTCGGAGGTACTCACCGTGAACCACAGCTTGCGGCCGCACACCCGGGCCTGGGGCCACATCGGTTTGTAGAAGCGGGCGACGACAATAGCAATGCTGGCCAAGAACATCCAGGCAAAGGTCATCGCACAGGCTAGAAAACACATAGACAGTGTCATCGCACAGGCTAGTAAACACATAGACAGTGTCATCGAATAGGCTAGAGAACACATAGACAGTGTCATCGAATAAGCTAGAAAACACATAGACAGTGTCATCGAATAGGTTAGAAAACACATGGACAGTGTCATCGAATAGGCTAGAAAACACATAGACAGTGTCATCGAATAGGCTAGAAAACACATAGACAGTGTCATCGAATAGGCTAGAAAACACAAAGACAGTGTCATCGAATAGGCTAGAAAACACATAGACAGTGTCGTCGAAAAGGCTAGAAAACACATAGACAGTGTCGTCGAAAAGGCTAGAAAACACATAGACAGTGTCGTCGCACAGACTAGAAAACACATAGACAACGTCGTCGAAAAGGCTAGAAAACACATAAATCGTAAATATTTTTTTCTTAGCCCCAACATTACCATTACCATAAATCATTCCCTTCCCTTCCCACATTCTGACCCAGTTGATACTCATTCAACAAATGTACACTTGACATGCATCCTTCTACAAACAAGATGGTGTTTTATCCTAACGCATTAACAGTGATGTGTACAGCTGCGTTTATCGTTCCTACGCTTACCATGAACCTTGATAAAGATTCTGTCTCCGTAAGCCACCTGCATCTGCGCAGTAGTCTTCAGGTCGACCCGATACCTCGACACCCACGGCAGGTTGGTGTGACGCTCCATGCGGCCTAGGGAGAGAGTGTACATTGAAGAAAGGTGAAATTGTAGAAGCAACAAGTATAATCCACGTCATAAAACTTAAGCGCCAGAGAATAACCAGTCTCGATTATCCGCCGAAACAGATTCCATGGGGCGAAAAAAGGCAAAATAGTGGTGAAAATGATATGAATAGATCACTGAAAATTAGTGATGACACCATGTCTTCGCGAAAAGGTAAGCATGTCCTGCCCTACCGGAAGTAACCTGACTCACATAATTTGAATTAAAAAGCAAGTGTTGTACTCCCGCCATTGGGCGACGGCCTTTAAACAAACCAGACAATCAAGTGATGGACGAGAAAATCCAGTGACACGATAGCGCATTTACTGATTTTGATGAAACTAAAGAATCCCTCAAACTGATTTAAAAATAACCGGCATACAACCTCACTCACTCACCAGCAACAATGGGGCCTTGAGCGAGCAGCATAAACCAGGCCTTGTCCAAGTTATATATCTTATCGTTTCCGGGCACCATCTTGGTCCGTACGAACTCGCACGTGAGAACACCGTCCGCCAAGGTGTCGGAGATGGGGAAGATGATGGGGTTCATCTAAACAGAGAGTCACAGGTTAGCCATCAGTGTTCACACTTGAGCTTGTGAACATGAGAAGTCACCCTCAGTCACCCTCAATCATACAATGTACCATATCTCCATTCTGTTAAGATATGTGCCATAAACCCATTCGCTTCTTTACAGTTATCGTCCCAAACAGGCTTCCACAGAAGATTTTGCTTGGGTGGGATCAATAATGAAATTGAATCATAATGCTATGACATCATCGGTTAATATGACGTCGCAATCGAACGACATCACTAATCTCTCTGTCACTGTAGCTTAGCTGTATCCTTCGCACCCAAGACTGTTTTCAAACTATACCGGTTGGAAGAATGATTTTTGATGATAAATATATCTAACTCTCGTGTCTTTTATTATCATGATGTACAATGCTATATCTGCTATCCAGCCTCGGAATGTTAAACTTTCATCGACTCGTGTTGACATAGTTGATATCAAAAGACACGAGGGTGAGATTCACCTTATATTTCCGCTTTGAGCCCGATTTGAATGGCATAGTCCTAAAATAGTTAGCCAGTCAAAAGGCGAGAGAACGAGAGAAATTCTGTGTCAAGTTACAAATAGGAGAGATTGAGATGATGACGTCATTTCCGGAAGGAGGCTATGATGGCGGATTGGTCCAGGGTATTGGTCATGATAGAATGGAGACATACTGCATTAGGTAATCGAGGAGGGTCCTTGATGAGTTTGCACTTTCATTTTACTTCAAATCTGTTTGAAGTGATAACGTCAATGGGAAGCCGACGTGGTGAGCCTTCTACTGTTATACACATCCTTGACGTCGATCTCGATTGCCCTATACATTTATGCATATCCATACAATATAGGTTTGAATCATTCGAAGAAGTATATCCTGTCTAACTTATGAAATCCTAGAAGGGACATTGTCGCGTTGTCGGCATTACAAAACACAAGCAAAAAGTGTTAAAATTAAACAAAGCGCGACAATGCTACAATGTGACCTTTTGACCATTTTGTGGCACTGTCACGCTTTAAATGATATTTTTTTAACTTTTACCAAAGAGACATTTTTCAAGTTCTAAATATGTAGCTTTGTCGCTTTGTCTAAAATGTGGAAATGTCCCTTCTAGGATTCCATACTAGCTTTACGCTGTCAGTGCTCACCGGGTTCATCCTCTTGTTAGACCTGTGGTAGTTGTAGGAGACGCTCATGCTGCGTCTGCCGCCCTGACTCAGACATTCAACAACGCTGTCGTCGCCCTGGTAACATGAAACATCAAGGTCATACATCAGAGCGTTCAGCACCTATCATATTCATGATAATGCCACTTAGAAAGTGTGGTTTTATATTTGTTATAACCGCATTCCTGTAAAAATACCCTGGTGGCAAGACATGGTCTCCAGTACATAATGTCCGTTATTGCACTACGAAATGAAATGTGGAAGTTTCAGTGACTCACTTTCGTGAACATAAAACGTCAAACACAGAGAATAACCAGTCTCGATTATCTGCCTCTACAAATTCCATTGGGCGTTAGAGGCACACTAGTTATGCAAATTATATGAATGTATTACTGAAAATCGTTACTAAGGTTCGGAAGTATTCAAGTGTGGGCCAGGACATTCTGTGAATTGTAGAATACGATGCCATGTATTCATGTAACACAGATTCAGTAATGGTTCTAGGGGGGAGGGGGGCACGGGTGATCCGGTCGTCTAAAGCGCCGCGATTCGCTGTGCAGACTTGCGTCCCTTTGGTACGCCAGAAACCTATGATTATGGGTTCGAATCCCGGTTCCCCCCGATTATGTTTCTATGTTTGTCAGCACCATACCCGTTCTCGTGGGCTTCACCGAAGTGGTAAACGTCTGAGACCTGCATCACTTCGGGCTTTCCTTCCACATTTAGCTGACACGCCGCGATATAACTGTAATACTGTTAAAAGCGGCGTTAAACCCAATTCACTCACTCACTCTGGTGATGCCATGGAGATAGTTTATTGACCAGTATATGGACCTTCTGGAGCAGGCTGGTTTTCTGGGTAAGCTGCGCTGACGCTACACTAGCACAGAATACCCAGTGAACCACACTGCTTGTTGAGGTGCATTGGCTACAGCGCACCTCTACGGAAGTAATATGTCAACATAATAAACCCAGTTTAAACACCATCATTAAACGTATTGAGTCTTATGTGGCGCATTTTCTCAAGACATGCGTGCCTACTCGCCTATATCAAAGTCTAGACTTAACTTTGATGTAGTGAAGACATATGATGAATACACCGGATATGTGGGTAAAACTACAGAATACATCTGAAGAAAATTCATTCCGAGCTTACCATCTTCGTATCATGCGACATTCCAAGTGCTACCCACTGGTCGGGCGTGTCCGGCAGCACCTTGACCGACATGCTGAACCAGACTCGGTCCCCCATGTCTCGCCACTGCACGTTGAATGTACAGTCCTTGTCAACACACTGGTTGAAGCACCCTCGCGTGGTCCCGCACTTGCCTCCCTTGTCGTCCTTGGGAAGGGAAAAAGAGGTTTAGGGTCAGTATTATATCTATGTTTTATACATGCGTACATAACAATTTTTATGTTGTTCTCTCATGCGGTGAATGCGAATCATAATCATTTCCTGAGATCATTGATTGTCTGTTCCGTTTATTCTTCGGTCATACACGAATAATGGATTCTTTGCCTGGGGGTTACCCCAAGACCTCGCACAAACGAAAGGAGCAATTTATATGTTTGTTTTAATGTTTTGGGGGCTGCATGAGTGAATCAATGCCGTATCACAGTCAGCTGAAATAAATTATACAGCTGCCTTGGTTTTCGGAAGCTTAAGAAACATTAGTAGCGTTCTCGTTAAAACGTTAAAACGTTAAATGCTAGAGACTAACCAGTCACTATTTCCCAACGAAACGGGTACATTGGGCGTAAAGGGCAAAAAAGCGGTGAAAATTATATGAATGGATCACTGAAAATCACTGGTGATACCATGTGTTCGCGAAATAAATTATTAACATCAAATAAACCAGTTATCGACAGTATGAACAAGATCCCCCTGGTACGCGATGAGACCATCAACCACGTCACAGTTAAATCGATGGCGGACACCAACGTCAGAAGCCCTTGTGACGGCCCGATCCCTATTTTGGTCCAGTAGTACCACATTTTTAGGAATATGAGGACTTATTCCGTGGGTTCTAATGTTTACATATTATATACGTGGTGATGGGTGATTTAGTATACTTTAGAAACAGGAGAATATGAAGACCTCAGGTCACATGGTACAAGGAATGTGTGACTCACCAATCCAACGGCAGTGCGGGTAGGTGTCGGTGGTGGAGTCGCTATTCGTACTGATGAGGGTGTGGTCGGGGCTGGGGCTGGTAGAACCCGTCTAGGTGTGGTCACCCATGGGGTGGTTACACGGACTTGTGGTCTGGTAGTTGTCGTCGTCGTCGTCGTCGTTGTGGTAGTCGTCGTACGAGGTGTAGTTGTAGTTGTAGTCGTGGTGGTGGTTGTCGTAGTGCTGGACGTTGTGCTGGTCTGGGGGAGATCCTCGGGACAGGGCGTGATGTAAGGGGTTACCAGCTGGCTTGGGTTGATGTTGAGAGGGATGCCAGCCATGTTGTCGGTGACGACGGCGGAGTTGACGCCAACCCAGAAGGTGCTGAATCGCTGTACGAACGTCGCGCTGTGAACGAAGTTGCACATACATGTCAATGTTTTTTATGTCAAAATGCCGCTGTTAAACCGCTGTGTCTGTTAGTATTATTTAAGGGTGGTATTAAATTTGTTAAAGCGAGTGTACGTAAGTGAGTATAGGCGTTTGCAACCTTTCAGCAATTCTGAAGGTGTACGGCGAGAGTATATACGACAATGGGGTTTACAAGATGGCGCCATAATGGTAACCCAACCAAGAACTCTAAGACACCAAATTACTACCCATGTGACTTCGTTTTATCTGTTGTTTAACATGGCACTCAGCAATAGTCCAGGGTCCCTGGCTCTTAGCTCTACGACTATCTACGACTTGATGATCAGTAAATACGTTGAGGGTATTTCTTCAATAAAATAATATAGATACCCTTCACTTTGTATCCGAAACATTTCATACATTCTTTGAGGAACTATTTGGAATGTTTAGTAATACATGAAGTGCGTTTGATGCGCTGCGTGTAATGCGGTGGGGATCCTGCTTACGTGATGACTATGTGTCCAATGGGCTGGGCCGGTGATGTCCAGTTGAAGAGGAGGGAGGACTTGTCGTCGTTGGTGATGTGGGTCAGACCCGCTTCCTGCAAGAGATGACAAACATTGGTGAACCAGCCGGAGATCAAGACAGCATTAAAAGAAAGAAATTTGACACAATTCTCAACTGACTTTGAGTATCCTTCTTTGTCACGCTCACACCTTCCCTCCCATACTGCCCCTATCACACCTACCCTCCCCTCCTGCCCTACTACACCCACCCTCCCATACTGCGTCTGTAACGCCCACATCTTCCCCACCATACTGCTTCTGTAGCGCCCACGCTGCCCCTATCACACCTACCCTTCCCTCCTACCCTACCGCACCTACCCTCATACACTCACTGCCCCTACCGCACCTACCCTCATACACACACGGTCCCTGCCACACCTATCCTCATACACACACTGCCCCTACCACACCTATCCTCATACACACACTGCCCCTACCACACCTACCCTCATACACACACTGCCCCTACCACACCTACCCTCATACACACACTGCCCCTACCACACCTACCCTCATACACTCACTGCCCCTACCACACCTACCCTCATACACACACTGCCCCAACCACACCTACCCTCATACACACACTGCCCCTACCACGCCTACCTTCATACACACACTGCCCCTACCACACCTACCCTCATACACACACTGCCCCTACCACACCTACCCTTCCCTCCTACCGTACCAAGCCTACCCTCATACATACACTGCCCCTACCACACCTACCCTCATACACACACTGCCCCTATCACACCTCCCTCATACACACACTGCCCCTACCACGCCTACCCTCATACACACACTGCCCCTACCACGCCTACCCTCATACACACACTGCCCCTACCACACCTACCCTCATACACACACTGCCCCTACCACGCCTACCCTCATACACACACTGCCCCTACCACGCCTACACTCAAACACACACTGCCCCTACCACGCCTACCCTCATACACACACTGCCCCTACCACACCTACCCTCATACACACACTGCCCCTACCACGCCTACCCTCATACACACACTGCCCCTACCACGCCTACACTCATACACACACTGCCCCTACCAAGCCTACCCGCATACACACACTGCCCCTACCACACCTACCCTCATACATACACTGCCCCTACCACACCTACCCTCATACACACACTGCCCCTACCGCACCTACACTCATACACACACTGCCCCTACCGCACCTACCCTCATACACACACTGCCCCTACCGCACCTACCCTCATACACACACTGCCCCTACCACACCTACACTCATACACACACTGCCCCTACCGCACGTACACTCATACACACACTGCCCCTACCGCACCTACACTCATACACACACTGCCCCTACCGCACCTACCCTCATACACACACTGCCCCTACCGCACCTACACTCATACACACACTGCCCCTACCGCACCTACCCTCATACACACACTGCCCCTACCGCACCTACCCTCATACACACACTGCCCCTACCGCACCTACCCTCATACACACACTGCCCCTACCGCACCTACCCTCATACACACACTGCCCCTACCACACCTACCCTCATACACACACTGCCCCTACCACGCCTACCCTCATACACACACTGACCCTTCTACACCTACCCTCATACACACACTGCCCCTACCACGCCTACCTTCATACACACACTGCACCTACCACACCTACCCTCATACACACACTGCCCCTACCACACCTACCCTTCCCTCCTACCGTACCAAGCCTACCCTCATACATACACTGCCCCTACCACACCTACCCTCATACACACACTGCCCCTATCACACCTCCCTCATACACACACTGCCCCTACCACACCTACCCTCATACACACACTGCCCCTACCACACCTACCCTCATACACACACTGCCCCTACCACGCCTACCCTCATACACACACTGCCCCTACCACGCCTACACTCAAACACACACTGCCCCTACCACGCCTACCCTCATACACACACTGCCCCTACCACACCTACCCTCATACACACACTGCCCCTACCACGCCTACCCTCATACACACACTGCCCCTACCACGCCTACACTCATACACACACTGCCCCTACCAAGCCTACCCGAATACACACACTGCCCCTACCACACCTACCCTCGTACATACACTGCCCCTACCACACCTACCCTCATACACACACTGCCCCTACCGCACCTACACTCATACACACACTGCCCCTACCGCACCTACCCTCATACACACACTGCCCCTACCGCACCTACCCTCATACACACACTGCCCCTACCGCACCTACACTCATACACACACTGCCCCTACCGCACCTACCCTCATACACACACTGCCCCTACCGCACCTACACTCATACACACACTGCCCCTACCGCACGTACACTCATACACACACTGCCCCTACCGCACCTACACTCATACACACACTGCCCCTACCGCACCTACCCTCATACACACACTGCCCCTACCGCACCTACACTCATACACACACTGCCCCTACCGCACCTACCCTCATACACACACTGCCCCTACCGCACCTACCCTCATACACACACTGCCCCTATCACACCTACCCTCATACACATACTGCCCCTACCGCACCTACACTCATACACACACACTGCCCCTACCGCTCCTACCCTCATACACACACTGCCCCTACCACACCTACCCTCATACACACACTGCCCCTACCACACCTATCCTCATACACACACTGCCCCTACCACCCCTACCCTCATACACACACTGCCCCTATCACACCTACCCTCATACACACACTGCCCCTACCGCACCTACACTCATACACACACTGCCCCTACCGCTCCTACCCCCATACACACACTGCCCCTACCACACCTACCCTCATACACACACTGCCCCTACCACACCTATCCTCATACACACACTGCCCCTACCACACCTACCCTCATACACACACTGCCCCTACCACACCTATCCTCATACACACACTGACCCTTCTACACCTACCCTCATACACACACTGCCCCTACCACACCTACCCTCATACACACACTGCCCCTACCACGCCTACCCTCATACACACACTGACCCTTCTACACCTACCCTCATACACACACTGCCCCTACCACGCCTACCCTCATACACATACTGCCCCTATCACACCTACCTTCATACACACACTGCCCCTACCACGCCTACCCTCATACACACACTGCCCCTACCACACCTTCCCTCATACACACACTGCCCCTACCACGCCTACACTCATACACACACTGCCCCTACCACACCTACCCTCATACATACATTGCCCCTACCACACCTACGGTCACACACACACTGCCCCTACCACACCTACCCTCATACACACACTGCCCCTACCACACCTACCCTCATACACTCACTGCCCCTACCACAACAACCCTCATACACACACTGCCCCTACCACACCTACCCTCATACATACACTGCCCCTACCACACCTACGCTCACACACACACACTGCCCCTACCACACCTACCCTCATACACACACTGCCCCTACCACACCTACCCTCATACACTCACTGCCCCTACCACAACAACCCTCATACACACACTGCCCCTACCACACCTACCCTCATACACACACTGCACCTACCACACCTACCCTCATACACACACTGCCCCTACCACACCTACCCTCACACACACTGAGCCTTCTACACCTACCCTCCCACACTCGTATCTGGATCCTTGCACAGCTGTAAAGGTGCCGACAAGCTCCGTCTGGTTGAAGCGTGGGTCAGCCCGCCTGGCTTCTACCAGGAACCCGCGGAATGTGTTCTTACAGAGTCCTCGCAGCATCACTGAAATACACCAGAACCATTCACGTCGACATTGGCATCATGCATCATGGAATAGACGTCATTGACTCAAGTTAGTGAGCGGAATATATTTGTTGACAAGTGTAATTAGCTCAGGTGACATTTATGAAGCCTGTATGCTGCTCCAGCAACTTGATGATAGATAATGAGAGGAAATGATTTCTGATAGACACAAGGCACCTAAAACCACAAGTATTCCACGACTGTACCGTCACCTGCATGTTCAAAAACTTACAGTTTTAACGCCAAACAGTATTACGGTTATATCACGACTCGTTAGCTTGTTATTGAAAGAAAAGTGGTGCAGGTCTTAGATATTTACAATTTTGTCAAAACAAGTTTAAGCAAAGCAAATGACAGGGTCGTGGCACGCCAAGGGGAGGTAACTCTGCATGGCCGATTCCATAGATGGCTTGGCCATCCGTTCCCCTTCTGGTTAGGCGTCATTTCATACCGAGAATGGCTACTTTATAACTTACCCATGATGCTTTCATTCGGGCCGAAATTGTCCTTTGAGACAAGTATTACGAAAGGCGACCTCTCTGAACTTCTCTGACTGAGTCCATGACGCGGAGTCATACCAGTACATGCGTCAATCGGTGCTCCTCCACTGTATCCTTCCGCAGTGTTCAGGTGGAACACCACACCCAGTAGACAAACAAGACATGCTAGTCGGATCTGATTGAACATAAAATGATTTTGGTTGTACAAAGGGTTAAGGCTTGTAACCTACCATTCATGTAACGAAATTGCACAAATGCTAGTTTGTAGCCTGAAAAGTGACATTTCTTTAAGAATTTTCATTCGGAAGGGAGATAGTAGGATTTTAATATTATTATTATTTTCATTTTGAAAAGTTTTTGAACATATGTAGCGATGATTCTCATGTTAAGAATAATTATCATTTACGCGAACGCCTGGTGTTATCACTTATTTCCAATGATCAGCTCATACAATTTCTTAAATGAGTACAATGTGTGAAGCCCATTTCGTGATATTGCTGGAATATTGCTAAAAGCGGAGTAAAACCCAACTCATATAATTTTCACCATTATTTAGCATTTTATGCCCATTGGAATCGTTTTCGGTGGAAAAGCGTGTACAGTAAAAATTAAGAGCAGAATTAATATCAGGATAATTTTTGTCATGTCATGGCATACTATAAAAATTATTACAATGAATTCCCAAAAGCCAATATGTGAAATTTAACAAATGTTATATTTGGTATAACTCTTTCTCAGTAAATTAAAAAATTCTAGTACTTATTGGGGTTGAGTACCATCAAAGGATTCGTACCCACACTCTCAGAATGAGGCATCCAATCGCCAACACACAAACTCAGCGATCTGACCCACTCAGCCACCGAGGCTTCCACAACAATGAAAGTTCAACAACTGGCAGTCTAAATCACGTACTTTGTGTACCCCGGCCACAAGTGTAAATTGGCAGGTTCCCATGGCCGAAAGCTATTAATACACAAAGAGGGATTCGAACCCACACTCTCAGAGTGATGCACCCGATCGTGGAAACCTCGGTGGCTGAGTGGGTTAGATCGCTGACTTTGTGTTCTGGCGATTAGGCTGAGAGCGTGGGTTCGAACCCCTGATGGGACTCAATCCCAAAACGTACTAGAATGTGTACTTGACAAAGAAAGTGTTATCCCAAATATAACATTTGTTACATTTGACCACTTTCTAAATGGCATTGTGTATTCATGTGAGATTTTGTTAAATATAAATACCATTGCCCCACACTAACTTATGAAATTACTGATTATGCATTTTTGTAAATGATGTCAAAATAGCAATATAAATTAGTAGAGAGTATTTATAGAAATCCGTAAGTAATATTCTGCTAAATTCCAATATAGCGCACTTTCCCTGAACAGCTGGACATGGATATGCCAACTGATCACAAACAGCTTCTGCTGTCGTCTGCCTGGCTGGGCTGACATGACGGATCACATCCGCCTTGCCTCGGGTGACGTCCGGGAAAGCAAGGAGAGGTAGCAGATACCTTGTGTTAAGGCTATACAGGGAAGTTTTGTGACGACTAGTTTCTTTTAATTGAACTTCACGGTTTTCCTGTGCTCAAACAACGATTAAATGGTATGCTATTAAAATACACCCCTTGCTGTTACGAATTGTGTTTCTCCTTGCTGAATGATCTAAACCCGTGTCCCCAGCAACCTATGCTTGTCTTATGTGGCGAATGAGTGGATTGGGTGGCTGGACTCGGTGACTTGGTTGATTGCATGTCATCGTATCCCAATCGTTTGGATCGATGTTCCTGGTGTCAATCACTGGGTTGTCTGGTCTAGATTCGATTATTTTCTGACCGCCGCCATACGGCTGGAATATTGCTGAGTGCGGCGCCATAGAAACAAACTAACCGAAAAATATACTTCATGGCGTTAAAAGATATTAGGTGTTTATTAATGATGGTTTTAGCATATTGAGTGATTGGGGCTTAACGCCGGTTTGAACCCTATTTAAGTTCTATCAAGGTGTATCAGCTGATGTATGGCCTTTATTGTGTCTCAGCCAATATGTGTCGATAAATTTATGTGTCAACTAATGTGCCCAAGTGATGTAATAAACGTTTGCCAACTTTGGCGAAATACACGAGCAGAGAAACGGTTCTCATAGACAAAGGAATATAATCGGGGAGATTCTGGGATTTGAACCTGCGATCATATCTAAAGGAGGCAAGTCTGCACATGTAGTTGTTCCACCTTAAACCACTGAGTTAGTCCTGTTCTATGCTATCTCTGGTGTATGTTCATTGACGGTGCCTTATACATGTGTTCAAACATAGAAAATGTCCCTTAATTACTCGTGTCTGGAAAACAATGTAGTCATTTCCGCCAATTCCAGTAGTTCATTGGGAGCAGTCTTAACTAATTCTAAATTCATCCTCCTTCGTCATAATCTAATGGGTTATGTAAAAATGACAGAAACTTCGATCACAAATTGTAATATAATAATCATAAACTAGTGAGACATGCCGTCATATTTATGTGAGTACTGCATCACCCAGTTATTTTAATGACCGACGGTTTATATACACGATATCAAATGACGCATTAAACATCAAACTACACAGTGAATTACTACAGGTTTAGTATGAATACAATAACATAGTATGGATATTTTTACAAAATACGTATATTTTTTTAATTCAAAATGGCGGACATTGCAGTTTACCAAAGTCGGACATAAAGGACTTACTTCTACGGCCCATGTTTTTATATATCGAGAGTTGCCTGAATTGCAACGATCACACAACACAACACACTATACGTGGATATGTTTCAGTAGACTTTCAAAGTAGGTTTCAAAGCACGCCTTGGTCACGTTCTGTGCCAGATTCTTGAGAAACGTTCCGTATGGTCAGGATGAATCGCAAGAAATTACTGTCCGTTTGTACATGGAGACAGTCAGTCATCAGAAATACTTTTATAAATTATAAAGAAGTGATATCACGAAACTAGATGCTAAAGTATTCACGAAGCTAAAAATTATTCAGACAAATATAAAGATTGGGATATTATGAAATACAAAAAGCAACTGAATTCGAACTGAAGTGAAAAAGTATCACATTATCCTAAGCGGTAATTCTAAATGTATTATTTCTGCCCCTTTCAGAAGCAACTAGCCCGCGCTCATGAAATTTCGTTGACAAAGATACGTATCTGTTGACTGACAGAAAAAACGACTTAGGGATCCCACTATCAATATTGAGAAAATAGGAAAATAAGCACAGCATAAGCTTACCTTTTCCCTGCTGACCATCGTGGTAATTGTCCAGTCGTAAACACAATGAAATTATAATCGGATGGACATATTGCAAAACTTCACCCTGTGTGGTCACGTGGTATGGGGTATGTAATACAGATCACGTGACGTATCGATACTGTGATTGATGATGTTCCGGGTTTACCAGACCCATCTACATTCACAAGAAATGACGTCATACAGGTAAAGTGCCCGGATTATCTACCTGGGCGTGACTACGACCCGTGTTAATGATAAGTACTTAACGATTTACTTGTAATCACAGGTAATGCTGTCCCAAGGTGTTAATTTGATTACACATAAAACCGACTTCCTACCTGTCTTCTCTGTAGGTAATTGTTTTACCTGTGATAGATAACGCCGTAGGGAGTGCATCAATCTACCTGAGCAGCAGATCTACTGCCACCAACCTGTGAAAAATAGCTATCATTAGGATTTGAGACTAAGCCTTTGAGAAGGCCGCCACATTTCCCCACCCGTTATGTTTTGCTTTTTCTTTCCCTCGTGAATATGCACGCAGAATGTATGGTGTCGTAATATTGTTTTAGTTGGATATCCTCATGCTCAGTTTCAATCATCATTACATTTGTACAAAGTACATTTAAATTTTTGTTTGTTTGTTTGGTTTGTATTTTGTATTATACCAACCCGTTTGTTCGTAAAAGAATACTAAGGTACAAGTCATTGAGTGAGTGTGTGGGGTTTTCCGCCGCTTTTTGCAGCATCCCAGCAATATCACGGAGAGGTGACACCAGACTAAGGCGAGTCAGTCAGTCAGTCAGTGAGTATGGTTTTAGCAATCAATTATACCCCAGCAATATCCAAGCTGGGAGACACCAGACTGAAGCACAGCTTTTATTGTAAACGTTTGGGTGACATTTCCAAATTCGACGCATCAGTGACAAGCAAAAAGATGTCCGATGCAATTCTCTAATTTTACTTGTACCACACGAGCCCGTGTTTTTCAGGTGAATAATTGACTTGCCTTTGCCCGTGTTTGTGACGGGTGCTTCGGGTGGGGAATATGCTCACCTAAACGCGAACACCTGATATCATCACTGTTTGATAGTGTTTTATAAACACATGCTGATAATATAGTCGGAACCATACGCCGGACTCTCCTTTAGGAGAGATTTCTTATGATTATGAAATAATTTTGTGCCTTTTTATTCATAGAACATTTGGCTAGGATGTGGTAATTTGTCTATTAATTAAATCAATTTAAATAAATGTAATTAAATAAACGTAAACGTAAATATGGTAATACAATACATTCAGCTTAGTGGCTTTATGTTTGTTTTTGCTATTCCCAGAATACAAATGTGGCTTCTGAATAGTCATCACACGCATTTCATCAAAACATATTGTCACGTGGAATGTGTATGACAAGAGATGCAGATATAACTTTTCCACATGCTGCAGTTGTGTAGTGATTCCTGACTTTGACTAATGTAATAGTAAGGGCCTGGGGCCATGAACTGATCTCAGGGTGTGGGGATATCGGTTAGTGTAACACAGCATAACGTGCCCCTGGGATAAGGCGGCAGGTAATTACCCAAAGGAAAAGTCAATTAGTTATTCATACGTTTGATATTGAAAGCAGTCGTACATTTCCGAAAGGTAATATACCATCTCCCATTTGTCACACCTTAAAACTTCATAGGACGGGGTTGATTGTACGGCAAATTCCAAACCTCTCACCTGACTGTTTGAATAGAGTGTTTCAGCATATATATATATATATATATATATATATATATATATATATATATATATCTCTCGTAGTATTTTATGTAACTTGTAGTATTTCATATAATTTATTTGCTTGTTTGTTTGTTTGTTGTTTAACGCCGCACTCATCAATATTACAGCCATATGACAGCGGTCTGTAAGTAATCAAATCTGGATCAGACAATCCAGTGATTGACATCATGGGCATTCGCGCTATCTTCGGATCTTCATGGGTTCATATACTTTGTCCTTAATGTAACTTGGAAGTATTTCATAGGTTGCCCTTCCTGTAATTTGTAGTGCTTCCTGTAACTTGTAGTGCTTCCTGTAACAGACAGTGCTTTTGTTAAGTTACATGTTCTTCATGTAATTTAATGTGTTTCACGTAACTTGTAATGCTTCATGTACCTGGCTGTGCTCAATTAGACTTCTAGTGCTCTGTGTAACTTCATGTGCTTCCTGTAACTTGAAGTGCTTTGTGTAACTTGTGGTGCTTCATGTAACTTAATGCGTTTTCCCATAACATAATGTGTTTCCCTGTAACTTGTGCTTCATGTAACTTGTTATGCTTCATGTAACTTGTTCATCATATAACTTCTAGTGCTTCATGTTACTTGTAGTGCTTCATGTTACTTGTAGTGCATCATGTTACTTGTAGTGTTTCATGTTACTTGTAGTGCTTCATGTTACTTGTAGTGCTTCATGTTACTTGTAGTGCTTCATGTTACTTGTGGTGCATCATGTTACTTGTAGTGTTTCATGTTACTTGTAGTGCATCATGTTACTTGTAGTGTTTCATGTTAATTCTAGTGCTTCATGTTACGTGTAGTGCTTCAATTAATTTGTCTTTCTTGTTACTTGTAGTGCATCTTGTAACTTCTGCTGTTCCTGTAATTTCCAGTAATTTTGACTTTTATTGTTTAGTATAACTTGTAGAGCCAACTGCTTCACGCTGCTTCTTGTGAGTATCACACTTTATCCTTAAGATTAAAGAGGAAATCACTGAAGCACTTTTAAAGGCAATTTATTTATTTATATTTTACAGTTCCTTTTTAAACATAAAAAAATACATATCTTATGATAAAAGTTTAAATTTCTACCCAATCTTTTCTCCATTTCTGTGTTTCTTAAATAGGAATAAAAGCAACATTCTCAGTGTTCTTGATTCAAGATGCAGATAAAAAACACGAATCTCCGATGGTGTTTGAAAATGTAATGTCACCAGGACCAAGGCTGTGGTTGACCTATAGGAAGAGTCAAGAGAACATGACCTAAATAATGCATTAACCATTGTAAGCAATAACAAAACATTAACCCTTCATATGCTGAACACTGGCAAATATATCAAATAACATGTTCCTCAGATAAAGGAATAATAATGGTCAAGTTTAAAACATTATAAATCATGATGGAACATTCATAGAATAATAACTTGTAAATTGAATATGAACCTTTAGGACCATGGGAAACAGCACCTAAACCTAAAGAGGTGACAAAGATTTGACCAATGTGAACACATAGAATATAAAACATGTATTTGATTCTCTTCTTGCAAATTATACAATACAGAGGTGACAACATAGAAAACAGGCACTTACTTATGTACATGGCATTATACATGGCAATATCCATGTGTATTCAATATTGGACAAGTGGATAAAAGGAATGTATCTCACATAAAACATATGCAATATATTGCATGTGGAGAAGATTATGCAATTTCCTATGCAAACCCAAATTTAGGCCAGAACATAATAATATAAGGCATAACATAATTTGTTTTACAATAACAGAGTTCACCTGAATTATTCTGGAATATTATATATTATATAAGGGTAAAGAAGAATCAAAGAAATAACAGGATTTTCTACTCAACAGGCATCTTTAAAACTAAACACCTAATTTAATTAATTCTGATTTTTCACTGGTGAAAAGTCTACATCAGGCACCTCTCCCCTAAAATTAATGTGTCTGGCTTGAAAATGATATGTCATCAGTGGCTCCTCTTGGTGTTTATAAACACCATTCATACATGGCAAACAGACATCTGCACAAACACATACGGACACAGTGGATGTTATCCGAAGGGACAAACTGTACAGACATTATGCTCTTGGAGTAGCATGACATGGATGGATTTCTACACAAAACATAAGCTGTCTGATTTCAAGACAAACTGACCTAATACACCCTCAGCAGTTAATATTTGACACATGGCTATGCCATTTGACATATTTCACAGAACTCTTTTAAATAACTGTAATATTTACCAGGATAGAAAAGAACATATTATTTGTAAGAAAACAGACATGCTATTCAGTATCTTATAAGCATGGCGACCATGATATGTCTGAACTGTCTTTGAGGCTGGATCCCGGTGCTGTCTAGGAGATGACGATGAGGACGATGATGGCGGTGGAGATGGCAGTGATGACAGCGATGTGGAGGAGGAGTAGACCCTGTCGGAGACAGGAACCCTGTAGGAAGACAAGACACTACATGGTCAACTGGAGGACTATTGGGGAACAATCTCATTAAAGTCAGCTTTTAGTTCTTGCTATCGCTAAACAAAGATCTGAGGACATCCCATTACGGGTCATGTCAGAATAACCTTTCATCCGACCAATCAAAACATCGCTTACTAGATCATGAAAGTGACTGTCGGAATGTGATTTCTAATCATACAACCTCGAAAACGTTAACACAGGGTATTCCGAATGATAGTTACGGCCCCTACAACTGAATCCATCAAAATTATTGTCTATCTCTCGCTTCCGTGGGATAAACATTTGAAGGTGCTGCACAGTACTTGGAAAGCACTGCCATATAATCGCAACCATATATTAGACATTATGGAATGTTCGTTTGTTCAGTTTTCAAAATTTTATTCGAGAACTGTGTCAACATATTTTTCAAGCGTAATCTGAAATGGAAGTTGCCAGGTTGAAACAAGTGCCGTGAAGCTCGAGAAAGCTGCTTTCTAGTTGGCTGATGTCTACTTCTTGTTAGTCGTTTCAGTGGTCGGTTGTACTGACGTGACCCGCAATGGGATGTCCTCAGATCTTTATTTAGCGGCAGCGAGAACTTAGATCTGATTTTAATGAGATTGATTGGGGAACAGCAAGAAACACAGTAGAGACAAGTTGACAGAGCTGTTCAACTTCTTTATTCTTTCAATATGGTGTTTTGCATCTTCCCAAGGCAAGAGCGTCCACTAGCCTTTTTATCAAAGTCTTGTTTACACCCTTGCCGCATCAAGTCCACTTTCCTGTGCTAAATATGATTGGACTATTGCACATATTGCTAGTCCAATCAGAGAACGTTCACAAAATCAACATACACAACTGGTATACCTTTGTATGATTTACCGCTGCCCGTCTTTGTTGACATGAATATATCTTTTCATCTTTTAAACAACCCCACGATTTCCTATGTTTTTGTGTTAAGGATGCAAACGCGAATGATTTCGTTATCTGATCGACTTGGTCATTGACTGTGGTTGTTGTCATCTTTGTAAAGCAATACAAGATAAGAACAGCGATCTGATTGAATATCACGTTTTCATTACAAGGGGCACAACTCGTGATCTACGCAAGGTGGTGCCTCCGTCAAGCCAAGAAAAGTGGCCTTGATGTGGCAAGGTTAGAAACTAGGCTTTGATATAGGCTAGTGGACATGCTTGCCTCGGGAAGATATATGTTTCGGTACAGGTGCCAGTTCTGCTATTACTTGCTCATCAATGTACTAGCCCCTGTACCTGTCAACTCTGTCTTCACTGGTACAACAGCTTCTGAATTGCCACTAAAGATAATACTCAGAAAGCAGTGCTTCCAAATGTGATCCCATGTAGTGTAAATGTAACCTGATTACAAGTTGTAATTACTGCACACATCTAGTACTGCGTACATCACCATTGTGGTCTAATAGATGGAGTGTCTGCCTGGAGAGCAGAACGTCAGTCGTTTGATCCACAGCCGCATCATACCAAAAGACATTAAAGAGGGTATATGTTGTTGCCCTGCCTGGTGCTCGGGATTATGGGATAAAACAAGGATTGGTCGACTTGAGTTAGTTTACTGTGTCTGAGTGGGATATCAATGACAAACTGTGGCATGGTATCTCAGACTATTAGAACTATAAAACCAGTATTGGTCCGCACTACTATAAGCAGCTGCAAATGCGCTCACGCATGCATGCACACATCACCATATAAGTGCAATAACCTTGCTTGTGAAGTACACCCCATTTCACCTCACCTCGCCAGTATTGTGTAAGATTCTGAGTATGTACCTGTTGTTTTGCTGGCTGAGCCTGTTGCTGGACCGGCATTCCCTTCTGCGCAAGCTCGTAATTTTCACTGCGATCTGGAACATAACACCACAGTTAAGTCAACAGCGCAAAATTGCCTGTCAGATCTGAGTGCACACATCCTGTATACATGATATTTATGTGTTATAATAAATAAGGCCATTTATATTGTGCTATTTTATTTTATTGTACTCAAAGTGCTACAATACTTCTACCCCAGGCAAAGGATCAGTATGCACTTGATTTTCATTCTAAGCTCCCTGGTGAGTATACAACCCAAGCTGCCTGTGAGGCGCTAGTAGGCTAAAAGTCTCATTGCTTTCTCATCTGCGACCAGCGTCTGCCTTTGAATTGTGATCTGTCCGCTGTGCACAGGACCACATGCCACCTCAGACGTAAGTGTTATACACTGAAGAGAACATGCTGGTAATCTGACTGACCTTTTGACTCCGACTGACACTTGAAGCAGACGAGGAGGAACTCAATGAGGACCTGCCACACAACATAGCCCACCAGGATCCACGTCACATAGCTGGGGACTGCGGGTTTGCCAAGGTTTACACCCAGGAAAACTGTCACCACTGAAGAAAAGAAACAAAATTGCTTTATGCCAAGACCCCAATATTTTGTTGAATTGCTATCACCACTCCACCACCAACAGTCAGGGCCATAATACATATGGCTTCAATGTATTATTTGATTTCTGAGTGAAAGGTTTGGACGAATATGTTATATTCTTCATGGCAGACATTTGAGTGAGTGAGTTTGATTTGATGCCGCTTTAAGCAACATTCCAGCAATATCACATCAAGGAACACCAGAAATGGGCTTCGCACATTGTACCCATATGGGTGATTGACAAAAGGTCTTCAGAGTGACGAGCGAACACTTTAACCACTAGGCTACCCAACCGCCCGGCAGACATTTGAAAATAATTTGAAACGTAAATAATGATAACAAAAATACAGTATTGAATCTAAGGCGAATAAAAATGGGCCATGTTTAAAATTGGATTTAAATTCTGTGAGCAGTTTTTACAGAAACCATAGCTGGGATCTGGGATAGGACTTGTAGTTTCAGATTAGACGTCGGTTAATGACAGACAGATAGACAACCAGACAGATACCAAGACAACGACATAAGTTTCTTTGACTGTCAGTCAGGTAAGCTAAGAATGATAACTGATGATACTGACCTGCAAGAACATGAGCAGCTGTTCCCACACCGAAGTGGGCCCAGTTGAAGATTGGTCGGTTGGCATCATTTGGGTGGGGTCGGAACAGAGCCATGATTGGCTGGAAAGTACAATGTTATACCTTGACTGACATGTACACTAACTGCATGAAATTTATAATTATGCCTCAAAGTGAGATTGACCAATCAAAGAACAGAACTACTCACGTCATATGAGGCTGTATACCATCAGTGAAAATATTTTACTCGCCCAATATTTTGCTGCTGACCTAATATGACACAGTATACGGCAACTTAAGACACCATAACAAACTAATTAAGCCTAAAAGTTCACTATTATTATTATTTCACTATTACATCACATATTTTTACTTCTTTGTTCACATTAGTTTCATGAGAAAACGGTTGGTTGACGTAATGTTGGAAAATTGAATAGAAGAAGACAGACATACAACTTGTTCAGACAAGAGGCAGACATATAGACATATATCGGACAGAAGACAGACAGATGTCAGACAGGAAACAGACACATAGACAGATATCTTACAGATGTCAGACAGGAGACAGACACATAGACAGATATCTTACAGATGTCAGACAGGAGACAGACACATAGACAGATATCTTACAGATGTCAGAAAGGAGACAGACAGATGTCAGACAGGAAACAGACAGATGTCAGACAGGAAACAGACACATAGACAGATATCTTACAGATGTCAGACAGGAGACAGACACATAGACAGATATCTTACAGATGTCAGACAGGAAACAGACACATAGACAGATATCTTACAGATGTCAGACAGGAGACAGACACATAGACAGATATCTTACAGATGTCAGACAGGAAACAGACACATAGACAGATATCTTACAGATGTCAGACAGGAAACAGACACATAGACAGATATCTTACAGATGTCAGACAGGAAACAGACACATAGACAGATATCTTACAGATGTCAGACAGGAAACAGACAGATGTCAGACAGGAGACAGACAGATGTCAGACAGGAAACAGACACATAGACAGATATCTTACAGATGTCAGACAGGAAACAGACACATAGACAGATATCTTACAGATGTCAGACAGGAAACAGACACATAGACAGATATCTTACAGATGTCAGACAGGAAACAGACACATAGACAGATATCTTACAGATGTCAGACAGGAGACAGACACGTAGACAGATATCTTACAGATGTCAGACAGGAAACAGACACATAGACAGATATCTTACAGATGTCAGACAGGAAACAGACACATAGACAGATATCTTACAGATGTCAGACAGGAAACAGACACATAGACAGATATCTTACAGATGTCAGACAGGAGACAGACACGTAGACAGATATCTTACAGATGTCAGACAGGAGACAGACACATAGACAGATATCCTACAGATGTCAGACAGGAGACAGACACATAGACAGATATCTTACAGATGACAGACACATAGACAGATATCTTACAGATGTCAGACAGGAGACAGACACATAGACAGATATCTTACAGATGTCAGACAGGAGACAGACACATAGACAGATATCTTACAGATATCAGACAGGAAACAGACACATAGACAGATATCTTACAGATGTCAGACAGGAGACAGACACATAGACAGATATCTTACAGATGTCAGACAGGAGACAGACACATAGACAGATATCTTACAGATGTCAGACAGGAGACAGACACATAGACAGATATCTTACAGATGTCAGACAGGAGACAGACACATAGACAGATATCTTACAGATGTCAGACAGAAAACAGACACATAGACAGATATCTTACAGATGTCAGACAGGAGACAGACACATAGACAGATATCTTACAGATGTCAGACAGGAGACAGACACATAGACAGATATCTTACAGATGTCAGACAGGAAACAGACACATAGACAGATATCTTACAGATGTCAGACAGGAGACAGACACATAGACAGATATCTTACAGATGTCAGACAGGAGACAGACACGTAGACAGATATCTTACAGATGTCAGACAGGAGACAGACACATAGACAGATATCTTACAGATGTCAGACAGGAAACAGACACATAGACAGATATCTTACAGATGTCAGACAGGAGACAGACACATAGACAGATATCTTACAGATGTCAGACAGGAGACAGACACGTAGACAGATATCTTACAGATGTCAGACAGGAAACAGACACATAGACAGATATCTTACAGATGTCAGACAGGAGACAGATGTAGATAGTGCAGCATCATACAGAAGCATGGTAAGTGGTGGACTTACATTCAGCACTGCCAGAACTGTGACAATGACACCAAGAATCGGGTGAGCTTTCTTTGAAGCCTCTTCTCCGAGCTGGAAGAAACCAAACACAAGTTTAATGGTACTATCATGACTATTGGTGATTCGTTACTAAAGCTGCTATGTTGCTACTGGTGTTATGTTGATCATAAAACCATGTTACTTTTGATGTCATGTTACTATTGGTGTTGTATTACTATAGGTGTTGTATTACTATTAATATTATGTTACTATTGGTGTTGTATTACTATTGGTGTTGTGTGTTCCTATTGGTGTGTATTACTATTGGTGTTGTATTACTATCTGTGTTGTGTTACTATTGGTGTTGTATTACTATTAATGTTATGTTACTATTGGTGTTGTATAACTATTGGTGTTGTGTTACTATTGGTGTTGTATTACTATTAATGTTATGTTACTATTGGTGTTGTATTACTATCGGTGTTGTGTGTTCCTATTGGTTCGTATTACTATGGTGTTGTATTACTATTAATGTTATGTTACTATTGGTGTTGTATAACTATTGGTGTTGTGTTACTATTGGTGTTGTATTACTATTAATGTTATGTTACTATTGGTGTTGTATAACTATTGGTGTTGTGTTACTATTGGTGTTGTATTACTATTAATGTTATGTTACTATTGGTGTTGTATTACTATCGGTGTTGTGTGTTCCTATTGGTTCGTATTACTATGGTGTTGTATTACTATTAATGTTATGTTACTATTGCTGTTGTATTACTATTGGTGTTATGTTACTATTGGTGTTGTATTACTGTTAATGTTGTGTTACTATTGGTGTTGTATTACTACTAAAGTTGTGTTACTATTGTCTAACACATTCATGGTCACAAATCTTGTACCATTTGCTCAAACTTGAATAAAAGCTGCATAGCTTCTTTAACATCACTTGTGTAATACCATAGGTGCAATGTCAGCTAAATGATAAAGATTCTGTTCAAACAACCTATTTGTACAATCTCTAGAAGGCAGTGTTGAAGAATGGCATCTGTAGCACTCACCTCACTCCAGCCCTTCACTTCCACAAAGATGAGGATGAATGCAGTGACGGCAGCCAAGACCACAAGCACCATGAAGCTACGATGAAGCTGGATCGATACACACGACAATAAGAATTCAAAACATCAAAGCAGTCAGGATTCAAACTCACATCTCCATTACCTGGCCGCAAACAAACTGGGATAGACAAGTTCATACAGACCTACAAAGATCATTGTATACAGCGAAACCCTGTTTATCCGGACAGTAAGATATCAGTGAATTTGTCCAGATTTATAATTTTCTGGTTAAATGAATCATGGGTACAGAGCTATGTCACTTGTGATGCATGTTCCGTGTTCCCAACAGTAACTGTTCCAAAAGTGTGTTTTTCAGAGTCCACTGTAACAAGGGTTTGCTGTAGTTATTAGTATGGGCTTATGTACGAAATAAAAGGTTTAAGAAAATTTTGGGTAGAATCTTTGCAACAAGGTTTAAATCATCAAAATACATCACTGATTAGGAAATATGAAGTTGCCAGTTTTTTCTCGAACTATTGTGGTGGCCATCTTAGATTTCAAAACAACCACCATTTAAAATCCATTTGGTTATATTTCAAAATATGACTGTCTTCAATATTCTGACACATTGTCACATTACATCATGAATGAAAGGTCTATTTATGCCCATTCTATTAATATATAATAGTCTATATAGTGATCATCATATAACACCAGGTGTTTAAAAACAGGTGAGCATGGACTGCTGCCCTTCCGGTTGGACAAAGACAAGCTACAAACTGGCTCATTGTTCTAGGGATGACACATGCAAAAATCTCTTGAAATGATAAGTGATTGCATACAGATTCTGAGAGCATCTTTCCCCTGCATCATATGCTCTGCTGTCTCAAGGGAGAGGAAAAAGTTTAGAAAGGGTAGATGGCATCTTCCCGAGGCAAGAGAGTTAGCTGACTTTAAAAGTCCAGTTTCCACCCTTGCCGAACTAGGCTGGAATGACTGGGCTCGATCGTAGCGCCACCAGTGTCTTTTACCAGTTATGTCCCTTTTAAATCTCTCCTATGGACCAATCAGATTCCACCTCTCGTATCGCTTGCATTTGCGTCACACAAAATGGTTGCGCCCGGTCAGGACGATCTGATCGATAATAAAGATCTATATTGAGATAAAACGGTTCTTACATCGCGAAATGCATCTAATCACGGGAGCAACTTGATTAAAAACATGAGAAGATTTGGAAAATATCTGCTGCTAACGAGTTGGTGGTTCACATGCTTTGCAAATCCTGCAATCAACCGAAATCTGTATGACACTTTACGAACCAGTCAATTGGACTATGCATAGACTCGTTAGTCCAGCCAAAATGTAACTCCATAATACCAGCCTAGAAACTGGACTTTTATAGTCAGTTAACTCTCTTGCCTCGGGAAGATGGGTAGATTGATGACGGACGATCGAGACAAGAAGCTCACATGAACTCCGGAACCTACCTGGAACCACACTTTCTCCCCAAGGCATGAACTCTCAGGCCACTGTGGCTTGTAGTAGCGAGCGATGACGATACCGATGCTGGCAGCAAATATCCAGGCTAACACCATCAATGAGCCTGGAACAGGATGTGTTATTGCATGTTCAATAATGTGTTGACTGTGTGCTGAGTTTGTGCTGAGTATGTATAGATGCCTCTAGTACTGTTCACTTCACACACCATGTGCTCATCATGTAGTTATGAAGTATTCAGTGTTGGGAGATAAGTGTCTTGAGTGTTGGGGGATAAGTGTGTTGAGTGTGTGGAGATAAGTTTGTTTAGTGTGTGTAGATAAGTGTTTAGTGTGTGGAGATAAGTGTGTTAAGTGTGTGTAGATAAGTGTTGAGTGTGTGGAGATAAGTGTGTTGAGTGTGTGGAGATAAGTGTGTTGAGTGTGTGGAGATAAGTGTGTTCAGTATGTGGAGATAAGTGTGTATAGTTTGTGGAGATAAGTGTGTTGAGTCTGGGGAGATAAGTGTGTTGAGTGTGTGGAGATAAGTGTGTTGAGTGTGTGTAGATAAGTGTTGAGTGTGGGGAGATAAGTGTGCAGATGCCACTAGTCGTGTGCCTGCTACTCACCATGTGCCTTGACGAGTGTGAGTGGGATGGCACCAATGGTCAGCTCCTCAAACCTCTGAAAGTTGGCTGCTCTAGTTGTTACAAACGGAGTCTCATCATGTTTACTTATAGCGCTGGCTGTAAAACAAAGTTATATCACATAAAATATGCTTTATCACACAATACACATGCTTTATCACAGGTTTTTTGTTGTTGTTTGAAACCGCAGTTAGCAGTATTCCATGATCAAATTTGGAATAGACAATCCAGTGATTGATATCATGAGTATTGATCCCGTTAGTCGCATCTTACGACAAGCATGGGTTGATGAAGACATATTCTAACCTGGATCTTCCCAGGTCTATCACATAACACATGCTTCATCACATAATACACATGCTTTATTACATGATACACATGCTTTATCACTAGATACACATGCTTTATCACTAGATACACATGCTTCATCACATAAAACACATGCTTTATTACATGATACACATGCTTTATCACTAGATACACATGCTTTATTACATGATACACATGCTTTATTACATAATACACATGCTTTAATACATGATGCACATACTTTATCACTAGATACACATGCTTTATCACAAGATACTCATGCTTTATCACATGATACACATGCTTTATCACTAGATACACATGCTTTATCACATGATACACATGCTTTATTACATGATACACATGCTTTATCACATGATACACATGTTTTATCACATAATACACATGCTTTATCACATGATACACATGTTTTATCACATGATACACATGCTTCAGAATTTCATAAGAAAGTTTGTAAAGACGACATTGACGTCATATTTTGGGCGCATTCGTTTCCTGATTCAATTCAAATCTAGGTAACCAAGCTCTACATTGCCAATACAGTATATTCATCTCTTCAGCAAATCATGCTTGTCATAAGATTAGGAGGTAAGACTCACTGACTTGATTGATGCATGTCATCGTAACCCAATTGCATGGATTGATGTGCATGATGTCAATCACTGGATCGTCTGGACCAGACTTGATTATTTACAGACATGCATCATGCAGCTGGAAACCTACTGAGTGCTGTATCAAACCATAATAAAAAAAATTAAAAAAAATGTCCTAAATAACCCAATTCAAGCAATGATCACCTGAGAGAGCTGTACCCCTGGCAAGCAGCAGATATCTTTCTCTGACCAAGCTAAATAAAGTGTTGTCAAGGGTTCCCTGCTTGGTGAGGTTGAAAGAGCAGGAAAACACTCCATTAATGATTGAACCACTCAGTAGGCCTGCTTCAGTCTGGAACACCAACACAAAATTAATAATTTCATATCCAGAAAAAGGAGTAAACATAAAAAAAGTGCACTCTCATGTCTTGACAATGATCATATTAATTTTACTTCTTTCAACCAAGAACACGTGATAACCTATAGCAATACCCCCAAAACATTTGAAATTGTACCAACCCTTGAGATACCTTCAGCATTAACATAACTGGTCCTGGCTACCAGGCTATAGAGTGAGTGAGTTTAATACCACTGTCAGCAATATTCCAGCTATGTCATAGAGGCCTGTAAACAATTGAGTCTGGACCAGGTAAACCACAGACAGAAACACAGACAACTGTCCATCTCACCAGAGCATGAAAGCATGACCATCCAATGACATGGGGTCAGCCACATCCCAGAGCCTGATCACCCAATAAAATCAAGTCAACCTTTACACAAGCAGTAGAGTACTGGGACCTGTGTGCCCACACTGAGTTGGAACCAGTTTGTCACTTACAGTTGGAAGCTTGGAGTTGCTTCTGCCAGTGTTCTGGGAGTTGAAGACAGCCATCTGACCATTGAAGTTTACGCACTCTGTTACACCATCTGAACCCTGGAACAAAAGAAACCACTCCACTTAGCTTCTGAGACATGAGTGAGTGAGTGAGTATGGTTTTACGCCGCTTTTAGCAATATTCCAGCAATATCGCGGCAGGGGACACCAGAAATGGGCTTCACACATTGTACCCATGTCGGGAATCGAACCCGGGTCTTCGGCGTGACGAGCGAACGCTTTAACCACTAGGCTACCCGACCGCCCTTCTGAGACATGAAAAGCAGCAAAATAACCAAAACACTCAGTGGCAGATGGGGATACCTTTGACTTACTGACATACAGATGGTACAAGTTCATTGTGAAAGAACCAAAAAACAAGAACAGCTAGGGTTCTAAAAAACTAGGACATACAGTTCATGAATTCATGGAGATGGCTCCAAGGACACATGGACAAAGACATGATGGCTCAAGGGACAGTCATGGACTCATGGACACAAGGACACATTCATGGAATCATGGGCATGGCTCCAAGGACACATTCATGGAATCATGGACTCATGAACACAAGGACACATTCATGGAATCATGGGCATGGCTCCAAGGACACATTCATGGAATCATGGACATGGCTCCAAGGACACATTCATGGGCATGGCTCCAAGGACACATTCATGGAATCATGGGCATGGCTCCAAGGACACATTCATGGAATTATGGGCATGGCTCCAAGGACACATACATGGAATCATGGACATGGCTCCAAGGACACATTCATGGAATTGTGGACATGGCTCCAAAGAACACAGTCATGAACATGGCTCCACGGACACATTCATGGAATCATGGACATGGCTCCAAGGACATGTGCATGGACATGGCTTCAAGGACACATGGACAAAGACATCATGGCTCCAAAAACCCATTCATGGACATGGCTCCAAGAATTCCATCATGGCCATGGCTTCAAGGACACAGACATGAAATCATGGACATGGCTACAAGGACAAAGTTCTTGGACATAGTCCATGGACATGGCTCAAAAGCACACATGGACATAGTTTATTGACTAAGACATGATTTCATGGTCATTACAAGCAACTGGAAGCTCTCATAAAATCTCTTACATCATCCTCATCCCCATCAACTCGCAACTTTCCTTGCATGAGGAAACACTGGCTTACCATCTTCTGGTCGTCAGACAGACCTATAGCCATCCAGGCATTGCTTGCTCCGGGGAAGCTGGCCTTGATGAAGAACTTGACATGGTCGCTGCTGTCTTCCCAGCCGACCACGAAGGTGCAGCCTGTGCTGTCACAGTCATGGAAACAGCCTCGTGTGCTACGGCAAGAAGAATCTTTTGGAAAGCGTCCAGGTTCCGGAGCCTAGAGAGAAAAAAAAAATCATCTTAAGGTAACAACTATACTCCACAAATCATTCGTATGGGAGAGTGTCTTGGTTGCATTCATTAAATGGCAAGGTTTCAAAGAAATGACACTAATCTTTCACGATTTGTTGATTTGATATAATCTTGCTGATTTACATACTAAATATCAATTGTAAAGAAATTGCTTTTCAAATAAAAAAAAAAAAATGATTTCATCATATTCATACATTTCAAGGAGGCAAGAGACCCTGTTAAGCACTACAATTCACTGAGGAAATAAGCATCTTTGCTCAGATTTGCTCCAATAATAACGACCCGTGAAGATCCGGGGTAGAATGGATCTTCAGCAACCCATGCTTGCCGTAAAAGGTGACTATGCTTGTCGTAAAAGGCGACTAACGGGATCGGGTGGACAGGCTTGCTGACTTGCTTGATGCATGTCATCGATCCCAATTGCGTGGATCGATGTTCATGATATTAATCACTGGATTGTCTGGTCCAGACTCGATTATTTACAGACCACCGTCATATAGCTGGAATATTGCTGAGTGCGGCGTTAAACAACAAACAAACCAAACCAAACCCAATAATAACGCTTGTTTATCATTACCATGCTCATGGGTTTCACTGCAACATCAAATTACCCACATTCAGGTTACACTCCAAAGGTTACAACAATACCATTGCAGTGTAAACAACTCATTAACTCACTAACTTACACATCAATATCATGTCAATGTATACCTGAAACTCCAATGCAGAGATGACAACCCTTATTGCATTCTCATTAAAATCAGATCTTAGTTCTCCCTAATGCTCAAAAAAGATCTGAAGACATCCCATTACGGGTCACGTCAGAACGACCTTTCATCCAACCAATCAGAGCGTCGCTTACCAGATGATGAAAGTGACAGTCGGAATGTGTTTTCTAATCATGCATCATTGAAAATGTTAACACAGGGTATTCCAACCGACTTATGGCCCGTATGACTGATTCCATCAAAATTATCGTCTATCTCTCGCTTCCGTGGGTGAAACATTAGAATGGTAGAGGCGTTGCACAGTATGTGGGAAGCACTGCCATACAATTGCAACCATATATTAGACATTCTGGTATGTTCGTTTGTTCAGTTTTCAAAATTTTAATTGAGAACTGTGTTAACATATTTTTCAAGTGTAGTCTGAATTGGAAGTCGCCTGGTTGAAAAGAGTGCCATAAAGCTCAAGAAAGCTGTTTTCTAATTTGACTTCTTGTTAGTCGTTTCAGTGGGAGGACAATGTTCGTGACGTGACCTGTAATTGGATGTCCTCAGATCTTTGTTTAGTGGCAGCGAGAACTTAGGTTTTGTAAGAAGCTGGAAACCTTTGTTAAGGCATGTTTTCATTTAGAATGAGAAATGCATAGTATGAAATAGGATAAGTTTAAAACATTGGTAATTTGGGGAAGGAAAATTGTTATAGCATAATATTTAATATAGGCTCAAAATCATAATTAGTACACCAAAATCGTAATGCACTCAGCAATATTCCAGCTATGTGATGGTGATCTGTAAATAATTGATTCTGGACCAGACAATCCGGTGATTGATATCATGAGCATCGATCCACACAATTGGGATCGATGACATGCATCAAGCAAGTCAGCGAGCCTTACCACCCAATCCCATTAGTCGCCTCTTACGACAAGCATAGTCGTCTTTTACGGGAAGCATGGGTTGCTGAAGACTTATTCTACACCGGATCTTCACGGGTCAGAAGCATCTCTGTGTTACCCTCTCACATCAGCCAGCTACCTTGATGTCATTCCCACATAAAACACAAGCTGACATTCTATTCTCCAAACATATTTGCAAAATTATGATTTTGATTCATTTAAATTTCATAATTATTTTGATGACATTACCAGTTTCGATGGTCTTTGATGAACATGACATGTGCATGTTGTTGACCTCTTGACAAAAGTCCTGTCATTTCACAAAATCATACACTGCCTAACACTATCTGTAAAGTAAAACTTTCACTTGATTTTATTCATTTACAATAACTGAAAACGTGGCTTCTTTTATCAGAATATGACTTCTGATTTTGGTTCAAATCCAGTGGTAGCTACCAAAAGTAGGGTATGTGATATGGATCCCAGTGTTGAGGCCTCTACCTTTGTTGTGGGAGGTGCCGGTGTTGTGGAGGCACATGATGACGCATCTAACACCGAGGAGGGGACACCAGGATAGTTTGGGGGAGGGTTGGTCAGGGATTCGTCACGAATCACCACAGATGTCTGTTGAACCCAGTAGGTGGAAAAGCTCTCAACAAATGTTGTTCTGAAAAGAAAATGGTCAAGATTGCAGTATACTGGATACTTTCCAGCATTTTGGTGAGGGGTATGCACAAGCTTCTTCGTAAGTTGTTCAGTCACTATTTTCAGCCATCTTATGGGGGACTTGCTTGTCATTTTCAGATACCAAAGTTAATGAAAAGTGATACATATCTTTGTTCATGAGGTTGCCTCACAAATTATGGAACTGCCATTTTCAAGACATTTTTCGATAAAGATAACATATTTTATCAGTGGCAAGTGTAGAAAAGCACTTCCTGAAAACATATGCTGAGCCCCCAATGAAACGTCCTCTTATTAAGTCTTTCAAAAACAAAATAGTGGGGAATGCGGAATTGTCTGGATCCTGTCTTTGACATTGCACTGTGGCTTCGTCAGCCTTTAGCATCATGAACCAAAATAAATTACATGTACAGATATTTTTTAAGTTTCTTTGTTTATCTGTTTATATTGATATCAGTCTTGAATTTTCTGTATGAGATGATGTTGTAGAACCCGGAGAGACATAATGAGCAGAAAGTAAACACGTAAAAAGGGACGTAACACTATCGCATTAAATTTCATCTGTTTTCAAGGGTTACCAGTGCCATCCCGATGATGTTTTAAAGTATTGGCGAACGGAGAAATTCCCATTTCCAACTATCCTGTTCTGAACTGGCCATGAGCGCACTGGAGTTTGACACAGGCCATGGAAGCACACACTGATTAGCACCTCCACTATAAATTGTAGATAAATGGCTAATTGGTGCCCACGACCTCTATGTATCATGTGTATAGTCTCCCTGGTTTTATCAAGTCATTGTAGGTGGATGGGATGAGTGCCTTGATCTAGAGCCTGTGCTGGGGGATTTGGTCTGCTTCTGCTGGTTTCCATTTGGTGCCTCGTCACGATATGGCTGAAATATTGCCGATGTGACGTAAAGCATTAACTCACTCACTCCATTTGGTGCAGTCATGGAGATTGTTTGACAGGATTTGTACTTTGTCCAACATGATATGTGATTACAGCAGTTGGTGAGGTGGTCTGAATGGCTGGTTTTCGGACTGACTTGGTGGTAGATGTTTCATGTTCTTTCACTTTACCCTTCGACCATGTTGACATAAATTCTCCAGGACCATAGAGGAAACTTGTTGATATACCTTGGCTGTTTGAGTGTGTGACCTGGCTGTGTGAGTGTGTGACCTGGCTGTGTGATCTGGCTGTGTGAGTGTGTGACCTGGCTGTTTGAGTGTGTGACCTGGCTGTGTGAGTGTGTGACCTGGCTGTTTGAGTGTGTGACCTGGCTGTGTGAGTGTGTGACCTGGCTGTGTGAGTGTGTGACCTGGCTGTGTGAGTGTGTGACCTGGCTGTGTGATCTGGCTGTTTGAGTGTGTGACCTGGCTGTTTGAGTGTGTGACCTGGCTGTGTGAGTGTGTGACCTGGCTGTGTGATCTGGCTGTGTGAGTGTGTGACCTGGCTGTTTGAGTGTGTGACCTGGCTGTGTGAGTGTGTGACCTGGCTGTGTGATCTGGCTGTTTGAGTGTGTGACCTGGCTGTGTGAGTGTGTGACCTGGCTGTGTGAGTGTGTGACCTGGCTGTTTGAGTGTGTGACCTGGCTGTGTGAGTGTGTGACCTGGCTGTGTGATCTGGCTGTTTGAGTGTGTGACCTGGCTGTGTGAGTGTGTGACCTGGCTGTGTGAGTGTGTGACCTGGCTGTGTGATCTGGCTGTTTGAGTGTGTGACCTGGCTGTGTGAGTGTGTGACCTGGCTGTCTGAGTGTGTGACCTGGCTGTGTGACCTGGCTGTGTGATCTGGCTGTGTGAGTGTATGACCTGGTTGTGTGAGTGTGTGACCTGGCTGTGTGAATGTGTGACCTGGCTGTGTGAGTGTGTGACCTGGCTGTGTGAGTGTGTGATCTGGCTGTGTGAGTGTGTGACCTGGCTGTTTGAGTGTGTGACCTGGCTGTGTGAGTGAGTGACCTGGTTGTGTGAGTGTGTGATCTGGCTGTGTGAGTGTGTGACCTGGCTGTGTGAGTATGTGACCTGGCTGTGTGAGTGTGTGACCTGGCTATGTGATCTGACTGTGTGAGTGTGTGATCTGGCTGTATGACTATGTGATCTGACTGTGTGAGTGTGTGACCTGGCTATGTGATCTGACTGTGTGTGTGTGACCTGGCTGTGTGACCTGGCTATGTGATCTGACTGTGTGAGTGTGTGATCTGGCTGTATGAGTGTGTGTGACCTGGCTGTGTGAGTGTGTGACCTGGCTGTGTGAGTATGTGACCTGGCTGTGTGAGTGTGTGACCTGGCTATGTGATCTGACTGTGTGAGTGTGTGATCTGGCTGTATGACTATGTGATCTGACTGTGTGAGTGTGTGACCTGGCTATGTGATCTGACTGTGTGAGTGTGTGACCTGACTGTGTGATCTGACTGTGTGAGTGTGTGATCTGGCTGTATGAGTGTGTGTGACCTGGCTGTATGAGTGTGTGTGACCTGGCTGTGTGAGTATATGACCTGGCTGTGTGAGTGTGTGACCTGGCTCTGTGACCTGGCTGTGTGAGTGTGTGACCCGGCTGTGTAAGTGTGTGACCTGGCTGTGTGCGTGTGTGAGTGTGTGACCTGGTTGTGTGAGTGTGTGACCTGGCTGTGTTAGTGTGTGACCTGACTGTGTGAGTGTGTGACCTGGCTGTGTGAGTGTGTGACCTGGCTGTGTGAGTGTGTGACCCGGCTGTGTAAGTGTGTGACCCGGCTGTGTGAGTGTGTGACCTGGTTGTGTGAGTGTGTGACCTGACTGTGTGAGTGTGTGACCTGGCTATGTGACCTGGCTGTGTGAGTGTGTGACCTGGCTGTGTGAGTATATGACCTGGCTGTGTGAGTGTGTGACCTGGCTATGTGACCTGGCTGTGTGAGTGTGTGACCCGGCTATGTAAGTGTGTGACCTGGCTGTGTGAGTGTGTGAGTGTGTGACCTGGTTGTGTGAGTGTGTGACCTGGCTGTGTGAGTGTGTGACCTGACTGTGTGAGTGTGTGGCCTGGCTGTGTGCATGGTGTGAGTGTGTGACCTGGCTATGTGAGTGTGTGACCTGGCTGTGTGAGTGTGTGACCTGGCTGTGTGAGTGTGAGATATCCAAGCACTGAATCGTTTCCAAAACAATATGTGTCTGAGGCAGCAGTCAAATTGTAACAAATCCACCAAACTTTCCAGTCCACATTGATGAGAATGTTATACTTACACAAATACAATATCTCCTTGAGCTGAAGATGGGGCAGTCCAAGTGACTGTTATTGAACTTTTCAGATCATTGTTGACATGAGTAATGGATGGATTCTGAAAACAAACAGGTCACCATCAATAAATATTGTTTAATATCTCATTAAAATCAGATCTTAGTTCTCGCTATCACTCAACAAAGATCTGAGGACATCCCATAACAGGATCTGATCTTAATGAGACTGTCATTTTCAGGTTCTTAGTTGCATTGATTAGGGATACTGATCTATCTCATGAAAATATAAATGTTGCCATCTTGCAGATGCAGTTGAGAAGAAATTGTACATGTTGCAGTCTCTGAGATGTAAATGGAAATAAAATTATACACTACAGTCACTGGGATGTTAAATAAGAGTGAAGAATTGCAATATGCCACAGACAGAGACATAACAGATATCCTTCTGTAACATAAGTTTGATCAGCCATTTCTATCACCTACATTCTCGTTGTTATATGAGATTTTGCAGTACCTGCAGCTTTCATTGAGAGCGGCAGCCTTTCGCTTCGACTGGACAAAAAATGTAAGTTTAATCAAAATAATTATGAAATAATGTAATTTTAACCAAGGATTCCATAACTCCCTTTTTTCCACAAACAAAACACCGTAATATTAAAGAAATAAGCCATCGTAAATGTCAGAGAAAACGTTGTCTGCTTTGTTTACTATCTAGTCAATGGAGGTCACGTGACACAATACGTCACGCCCTCGCCAAATTAAAAATCTATGGAAGCTTCACTGGGCCATGTCTTATTTTGATATCAACGTAATTTTAAAGTTTTCTAGTCGACATGAACTTTTTATATTAAGGATTTTCAAGTGTATGCTAGTTATTTCAAAGAATGAATTTAATATATTAGGCCATCTTTGTTGGCGAACCAACAGGGAGAGGTCAGTATCGCCAATATGTGTCAAACGCACTAGATAAGGCATATGAAGCTGTTATTGATGGGATGGCTATAAGGAGAGCTTCTAAGAAAGTTTGTGTACCGTTTTCGACTTTACATGATCGGATTAGCGGGAAGGTGTCAGTTGACTGTGTAACAACTGGAAGGGAGCTTTCTTCTTTCACTTGAGGAAGAAAAGTTGTTAGTTGACCACATCAACATCATGGCTAATTTTGGATATGGGTACTCCAGGGCCGAGGTTACCGCTATGGCCACTGATCTGATTGCAATCCATCTTAGAAAAAGAAGTAAAGATGATCCACCTCTTTCTATGCAATGGGTTTACGGTTTTGTTTCAAAGTTGCATGGCGCAAAAGATGACGGCGATGAAACTAGTTCACTGACAGACGTTTCAACTTTCTTTCAAGACAAAGAAGATGTTTTAAGCAAGAACAGGGTGCCTACCAAGAAAAGAAACTTTCTCAGTGCCGTTGTAGAGTCTTCTATTTTGGATAAAATAGTTCACATCAGGCAAAGACATATGTGCCAAAGAGGAAAACTCAACCACCTAAAAGCTCCAAACCATTTCCGAAGACGAAGAAATGCATCCAGGCATCGCCCTGACTGTCAACAAGCAAAGTAGCGGATAATTCTCCTGTATCTATCAACAATAGAGATCTTTTGGATTGGTCTTCTGACAGCGACAGAAGGTCAGATAATGAAGTTTGTTGTGTTTGCAGCAAACGTGAGTTGCAGGCAATTGGCAACTGTTATTCAGAACTTTACACTAGCTGGGCTCAATGTACTCATCAAACCCATCAGCATTGGGTCAGCCTTCGTTATTGCACTTCCGTGCCTGTAGTTAGAAGAAACTCTGAATTCTGGTGTCCTTGTCATAACGAAAAAGAAGAGTAATATCCAGACTGTATCTTGTGTAAATATGTTATTTTTCATGTTTACTTCAATTTTTAACATTTGTGTGGGATTTTTTTTACATGACAAGAAAAACAATAAATCTAAATCGTGACATTGCGTGATGTACTGTGGCTCGGATAGCATTCCATACATTCCATTGTATGCGGGAGAGCAAGCCAACCAATCAGGTGACCAAACTTATGTGACATTGTTTCTAGGTCATGTTTGTTGACTTCAAAAATGGCGGGCGAAGTATCGATTGATCTGACAGTGGATTTCAATGGAACCTTGCCAAAATAGACGCTAATAAACAGTAATTAAGGTGAGCTTTTGTTTTCTTTATGTTTGCTTTGTTTCTGCTAGTACGGCGCGGGATTTCTTATGTGATCGAACTTTTGTTACACAAGGATACATTTACAGATGGATCAAGCTGGTCTGTAAATGTGGCCAGATCACACACTCACACAGCCAGGACACACAGCCAGATCACACACTCACACAGCAGGGGTACATGCTTACACAGGCAGGTCACACACACACACACAGCTAGCTCACACAGCCAGGTCACACACACACACATAGCCAGGTCACACACTCGCACAGCCAGAACACACAGCCAGATCACACACTCACACAGCAGGGGTACATGCTTACACAACCAGGTCACACACTCACACAGCTAGCTCACACAGCCAGGTCACACACAAACATAGCCAGGTCACACAGCCAGGTCACACACTCACACAGCAGGGTTACATGCTTACACAGCTAGCTAACTAAGCCAGGTCAGACACACACATAGCCAGGTCACACACTCACACAGCCAGGTCAAAAACTCACACAGCCAGGTCACACACTCACACAGCCAGGTCAAAAACTCACACAGCCAGGTCACACACTCACACAACCAGGTCACACACTCACACAGCCAGGTCACACAGTCAGATCACAGCCAGGTCACACACTCACACCGGGTTAGCCACCATTGGTCATATCCAACTAATCCGCATCTCAATTTGCACTAATGGTTCATGAAAAATGCTTATTCCCTCCACCATGTCTACATTTTCACTATTTGTCTCGAACTAACGTACAAGTAGACATGTCTACACCTGGGATTATGGGCTATTGTGACATCTTACAATGTATCCAATCATGCCCATTATTTCAATTAAATGTAAAAAATCAACTTACAGCTGGACACCATGTTTTAGCATTGCTGTCAGTTGCAGCAAACGTTCCTAATCCTGAAGATGTAGTAGGACCAGAAGCTAGTCTTGCCTGCAGGAGGAAGCCCTTGAACTGCCGCCCACACACACCTGCCAGTACCACTGTACAAACAAACAACGGAATGAGGTGATGCTGAACGTCCCTTAGAGACAGCTGAAGGCACTGATACAAAGGGACCCTTGAAGAAACCTGGCAGAATAGGTCTTCAGCAACCCATGCTTGCAGTAAAAGGTGACTATGTTTGTCGTAAAAGGCGACTAACGGGAAAGGGTGGTCAGGCTCGCTGACTTGGTTAATGCATGTCATTGATCCCAATTGCGTGGATCGATGCTCATAATATTAATTACTGCAGCGTTAAACAGCAAACCAACCAACTGATGCAATGGCTCTTGTGTAGTACAATTACCGTATTCGACGTAATAAGTGCCCCGCTCTAATAAGCGCCCATGGCGGTATTTGCTAATATATTGGCTAGTGAACAATCCTGTGTACACACTCGTGTGTCATATGCACCCTTAATTATGGGCAATTAAATTCTAGAAAATATATCTGTCATTTCAGGCTGTCAGCATAAATCACGAAATTTATCTTTCAACTCTGTTTTTTTCTCACCAAAATAATATTGAAATAAGAGCCCCCTATTTCTAATTTCGAGAGCGCCCTCGGCGCTTATTACGTCGAATACGGTATTTCCTGGTGTCCTTACACCCTTCATTTTGAAAGGATTACACCCAAAACGACACAAACATGTGGGCATGCATAAGAGAAAATTTCATAGTTTTAGCATAAAAATGGCAGAATATACCAATTAAATTGTGCACACTAGATGTGTATAGATATATGTAATGTACCACCACACCAAAATTAGTACACATACGACTGGTAAAACGGATATTTCACTTTGTTGTTCAATGATATAAATTCAACAATGCTGTTGTGTTGAAAATATCTCAGACAAATTACGTTGAATGGACTACGCTAAGGGCATCACACATTTTTCAAAATATCAGTTTGAATGCATTACACTTTTGAGTAATTACTTTCAGATACTTATTGTACATAATTGATTATAAAGATACAATCAGAGACCATATAATATAATCTATTATATGGTCTCTGATACAATCAAATTCATCCCCATGCAGTCTTGAGCCGTGAAAATCCGGGGTAGAATAAATCTTCAGCAAGCCATTCCTGCCATAAAAGGCAACCAATGTGGTCGGGTGGTCAAGCTCACTGACTTCCTAGTCTGGGTAGGAGATTCACTAGTCTGGATGGGAGATTCACTAGTCTGGATGGGAGATTCGATAGGTGATTCACTAGTCTGGATTGGAGATTCGCTAGTCTGGATAGGAGATTCACTAGTCTGGATTGGAGATTCGCTAGTCTGGATAGGTGATTCACTAGTCTGGATTGGAGATTCGCTAGTCTGGATAGGAGATTCACTAGTCTGGATGAGAGATTCACTAGTCTGGATGGGAGATTCACTAGTCTGGATAGGAGATTCACTAGTCTGGATGGGAGATTCACTAGTCTGGATGGGAGATTCACTAGTCTGGATAGGAGATTCGATAGGTGATTCACTAGTCTGGATTGGAGATTCGCTAGTCTGGATGGGAGATTCACTAGTCTGGATTGGAGATTCGCTAGTCTGGATAGGTGATTCACTAGTCTGGATTGGAGATTCGCTAGTCTGGATAGGAGATTCACTAGTCTGGATGAGAGATTCACTAGTCTGGATGGGAGATTCACTAGTCTGGATAGGAGATTCACTAGTCTGGATAGGAGATTCACTAGTCTGGGTGGGAGATTCACTAGTCTGGATGGGAGATTCACTAGTCTGGATGGGAGATTCACTAGTCTGGATGGGAGATTCACTAGTCTGGATGGGAGATTCACTAGTCTGGATGGGAGATTCACTAGTCTGGATAGGAGATTCACTAGTCTGGATAGGAGATTCACTAGTCTGGATGGGAGATTCACTAGTCTGGATGGGAGATTCACTAGTCTGGATAGGAGATTCACTAGTCTGGATAGGAGATTCACTAGTCTGGATGGGAGATTCACTAGTCTGGATGGGAGATTCACTAGTCTGGATGGGAGATTCACTAGTCTGGATAGGAGATTCACTAGTCTGGATGGGAGATTCACTAATCTGGATGGGAGATTCACTAGTCTGGACAGGAGATTCACTAGTCTGGATAGGAGATTCACTAGTCTGGATGGGAGATTCACTAGTCTGGATAGGAGATTCACTAGTCTGGGTAGGAGATTCACTAGTCTGGATGGGAGATTCACTAGTCTGGACAGGAGATTCACTAGTCTCGATTGGAGATTCACTAGTCTGGACAGGAGATTCACTAGTCCGGAGCTGAGATTCACTAGTCTGGATAGGTAATTCACTAGTCTGGACAGGAGATTCACTAGTCTGGATGGAAGATTCACTAGTCTGGATAGGAGATTCACTAGTCTGGAGCTGAGATTCACTAGTCTGGATAGGTAATTCACTAGTCTGGACAGAAGATTCACTAGTCTGGATGGAAGATTCACTAGTCTGGATAGGAGATTCACTAGTCTGGATAGGAGATTCACTAGTCTGGATTGGAGATTCACTAGTCTGGATAGGAGATTCACTAGTCTGGATGGGAGATTCGCTAGTCTGGATGGGAGATTCACTAGTCTGGATAGGAGATTCACTAGTCTGGATAGGAGATTCACTAGTCTGGATGGGAGATTCACTAGTCTGGATAGGAGATTCGATAGGAGATTCGCTAGTCTGGATGGGAGATTCACTTGTCTGGATGGGAGATTCACTAGTCTGGATGGGAGATTCACTAGTCTGGATAGGAGATTCACTAGTCTGGGTAGGAGATTCACTAGTCTGGATGGGAGATTCACTAGTCTGGATAGGAGATTCACTAGTCTGGATAGGAGATTCACTAGTCTGGATGGGAGATTCACTAGTCTGGATAGGTAATTCACTAGTCTGGATAGGTGATTCACTAGTCTGGATGGGAGATTCACTAGTCTGGACAGGAGATTCACTAGTCTGGATGGGAGATTCACTAGTCTGGATAGGAGGTTCACTAGTCTGGATAGGTGATTCACTAGCCTGGATAGGAGATTCAATAGTCTGGATGGGAGAATCACTAGTCTGGATAGGAGATTCACTAGTCTGGATCGGAGATTCACTAGTCTGGATAGGTGATTCACTAGTCTGGATAGGTGATTCACTAGTCTGGATAGGAGATTCACTAGTCTGGATAGGAGATTCACTAGTCTGGATGGGAGATTCACTAGTCTGGATGTGAGATTCACTAGTCTGGATGGGAGATTCACTAGTCTGGACAGAAGATTCACTAGTCTGGATAGAAGATTCACTAGTCTGGATAGGTGATTCACTAGTCTGGATGGGAGATTCACTAGTCTGGACAGAAGATTCACTAGTCTGGATAGGAGATTCACTAGTCTGGATAGGAGATTCACTAGTCTGGATTGGAGATTCACTAGTCTGGATAGGAGATTCAGTAGTCTGGATTGGAGATTCACTAGTCTGGATGGGAGATTCACTAGTCTGGATAGAAGATTCACTAGTCTGGATAGAAGATTCACTAGTCTGGATAGAAGATTCACTAGTCTGGATGAGAAATTCACTAGTCTGGATGGGAGATTCACTAGTCTGGACAGAAGATTCACCAGTCTGGATGAGAGATTCACTAGTCTGGATGGGAGATTGACTAGTCTGGATGAGAGATTCACTAGTCTGGATAGGAGATTCACTAGTCTGGATAGGAGGTTCACTAGTCTGGATGAGAGATTTACTAGTCTGGATAGAAGATTCACTAGTCTGGATAGAAGATTCACTAGTCTGGATAGAAGATTCACTAGTCTGGATAGAAGATTCACTAGTCTGGATAGAAGATTCACTAGTCTGGATGAGAGATTCACTAGTCTGGATAGGAGATTCACTAGTCTGGATGAGAGATTCACTAGCCTGGATAGGTGATTCACTAGTCTGGATGAGAGATTCACTAGTCTGGATAGGAGATTCACTAGTCTGGATAGGAGTTTCACTTGTCTGGATTGGAGATTCAATAGTCTGGAGCTGAGATTCACTAGTCTGGATAGGAGATTCACTAGTCTGGATGGGAGATTCACTAGTCTGGATAGGAGATTCACTAGTCTGGATGGGAGATTCGCTAGTCTGGATGGGAGATTCACTAGTCTGGATAGGAGATTCACTAGTCTGGATGGGAGATTCACTAGTCTGGATAGGTAATTCACTAGTCTGGATAGGTGATTCACTAGTCTGGATGGGAGATTCACTAGTCTGGACAGGAGATTCACTAGTCTGGATGGGAGATTCACTAGTCTGGATAGGAGGTTCACTAGTCTGGATGGGAGATTCGCTAGTCTGGATGGGAGATTCACTAGTCTGGATAGGAGATTCACTAGTCTGGATGGGAGATTCACTAGTCTGGATAGGTAATTCACTAGTCTGGATAGGTGATTCACTAGTCTGGATGGGAGATTCACTAGTCTGGACAGGAGATTCACTAGTCTGGATGGGAGATTCACTAGTCTGGATAGGAGGTTCACTAGTCTGGATAGGTGATTCACTAGCCTGGATAGGAGATTCAATAGTCTGGATGGGAGAATCACTAGTCTGGATAGGAGATTCACTAGTCTGGATCGGAGATTCACTAGTCTGGATAGGTGATTCACTAGTCTGGATAGGTGATTCACTAGTCTGGATAGGAGATTCACTAGTCTGGATGGGAGATTCACTAGTCTGGATGTGAGATTCACTAGTCTGGATGGGAGATTCACTAGTCTGGACAGAAGATTCACTAGTCTGGATAGAAGATTCACTAGTCTGGATAGGTGATTCACTAGTCTGGATGGGAGATTCACTAGTCTGGACAGAAGATTCACTAGTCTGGATAGGAGATTCACTAGTCTGGATAGGAGATTCACTAGTCTGGATAGGTGATTCACTAGTCTGGATAGGTGATTCACTAGTCTGGATTGGAGATTCACTAGTCTGGATAGGAGATTCAGTAGTCTGGATTGGAGATTCACTAGTCTGGATGGGAGATTCACTAGTCTGGATAGGAGATTCACTAGTCTGGATAGGAGATTCACTAGTCTGGATAGGTGATTCACTAGTCTGGATGAGAGATTCACTAGTCTGGATAGGAGATTCACTAGTCTGGATAGGAGGTTCACTAGTCTGGATGAGAGATTTACTAGTCTGGATAGAAGATTCACTAGTCTGGATAGAAGATTCACTAGTCTGGATAGAAGATTCACTAGTCTGGATAGAAGATTCACTAGTCTGGATAGAAGATTCACTAGTCTGGATGAGAGATTCACTAGTCTGGATAGGAGATTCACTAGTCTGGATGAGAGATTCACTAGCCTGGATAGGTGATTCACTAGTCTGGATGAGAGATTCACTAGTCTGGATAGGAGATTCACTAGTCTGGATAGGAGTTTCACTTGTCTGGATTGGAGATTCAATAGTCTGGAGCTGAGATTCACTAGTCTGGATGGGAGATTCACTAGTCTGGAGCTGAGATTCACTAGTCTGGATAGGTAATTCACTAGTCTGGATAGGTGATTCACTAGTCTGGATAGGAGATTCACTAGTCTGGATAGGAGATTCACTAGTCTGGATGGGAGATTCACTAGTCTGGACAGGAGATTCACTAGTCTGGATTGGAGATTCACTAGTCTGGATAGGAGATTCACTAGTCTGGATGGGAGATTCACTAGTCTGGATAGGAGCTTCACTAGTCTGGATAGGTGATTCACTAGCCTGGATAGGAGATTCAATAGTCTGGATGGGAGAATCACTAGTCTGGATGGGAGATTCAATAGTCTGGATAGGAGATTCACTAGTCTGGATGGGAGATTCAATAGTCTGGATGGGAGAATCACTAGTCTGGATAGGAGATTCACTAGTCTGGATGGGAGATTCAGTAGTCTGGATGGGAGATTCACTAGTCTGGATAGGAGATTCACTAGTCTGGATAGGAGATTCACTAGTCTGGATGGGAGATTCACTAGTCTGGATGGGAGATTCACTAGTCTGGATTGGAGATTCACTAGTCTGGATGGGAGATTCACTAGTCTGGATAGGAGATTCACTAGTCTGGATAGGAGATTCACTAGTCTGGATAGGAGATTCACTAGTCTGGATGGGAGATTCACTAGTCTGGATGGGAGATTCACTAGTCTGGATGGGAGATTCACTAGTCTGGATAGGAGGTTCACTAGTCTGGATAGGTGATTCACTAGTCTGGATAGGAGATTCGATAGGAGATTCGCTAGTCTGGATAGGAGATTCAGTAGTCTGGATTGGAGATTCACTAGTCTGGATGGGAGATTCACTAGTCTGGATAGGTGATTCACTAGTCTGGACAGGAGATTCACTAGTCTGGAGCTGAGATTCACCAGTGTAGATAGGAGATTCACTAGTCTGGATGGGAGATTCGCTAGTCTGGAATGGAGATTCACTAGTCTGGATAGGAGATTCGCTAGTCTAGAGTGGAGATTCACCAGTGTAGATAGGAGATTCTCTAGTCTGGACAGGAGATTAACTAGTCTGGATAGAAGATTATTGAGAGAAATCTCATCAGTACTAGGCAAAAGAATCTTGTTGCCATGCTAAACTACCAATCATACCTTTCCTTGGCTTGTCATTCAGAACATGATGTTTAACCAAACTAACACAGCTGCAGGATGAGTGTAATAAGATTATGCACACTCAGCAATTTAAAACAAAGAGTTGCAATGATGTGTTGAATAAAATAAGCTTTTTCAGGAATCGATGCATTCTGAACTTAGGAAGGTCAAATATTTCTGCTTATCTTGCTGTGTGACGATACACTCACCATTAATCTGATTGCCAGGGGTGTAGGAAGTAGAAGCCGGTTTTATTGTGAAGGGAGATGGAAAGGCTTGGGTACTTCCCCCATGTCCACTTGGTACCATACTGATACATGCCCCAACATTGGCACCCGATCGATTGCCTTTGACAGACGGAAGCAGCATTGCTGCAACACAAACCAGGAACAGTCCTCTCATGGTTGTTGTGGAAACTGTCAGACCTGAAAAATATAAGAGGCTGAACTTTATGAAGATGTTACTGTTACGTGTGGATCCACTAAACCGTTTCCATACATAACAAGGAGAGATCACATAACAATTTAAAAATAATTTATTACTGGCAGTCTAATCAAGATTCATATTATTTACAAACAGCAAAAGCAAGTAACAATCACAATAAAAACAGTCTTTCTTTATGATGAAAAATCACATCATTTCCAAACAAGATCCAGTGAATGTTTCGTGTAATCCATAATACACCATAGTTCACAAATTGCCGACATGGCATACACAATTAAAGTTTAAAATCTTGCCGACATGGCATGTCAGTTAACACCTCCAACCCGACCTGGGAACTGACCACTTTGTCTACCTGTTGAGCAATAGCCAAGCCACAATTGCATAACATCAGCCTTAACTTGGCTGTGAGCTTACCAGGGCTTACATATAGACAATGTGAAGTGAAGTGTGTAATTGGTCAGTGTTGATCACTGGCAATCTGTACACAAGCAACATAATATATGAAAAGGTAGGAATATACACAGAGAGAGAGAGAGAGAGAGAATAATGTTTATTATAGTGTCACATGTTATATACACTTCATACTAAAACACGTACATGAACAGTAAAATATAACATCCGACCAGGTATGGCCTACGAGACACTAGACATAAAAGCAAATTATAACGTCATGATCTGGGTAAGGTAAAATAAGACATATACTAACACAATGTTTAAAATTAAGGTTGGGTTATGAACACGCACGCACGCACGCACACTCACACTCACACGCCAAATTACTTATTAAGTCACGCACACGATCATACACAACAAAGTGATGATAACAAAGTACATTTAATATATTCTACATATACGTATAGAAAATATACATGTATAATGGATTCTCATAACATTACCAAACATGTAAACATCACAGCACTGGGAGAGCACAGGGCTGTAGGGTATACAGTCAAGTCCCTTTATTCCGACATTGTTGGTTGCATATGATTATGTCGGATTATAACGAGTATGTCGGATAAACAAAATTAGGTAGTATAAACTTCGTGATCGAAAATTGGACAACTACACGGTAGAAAACAATACAAACATGTAGAAAAATGAAAAATGAAATATTCATATTGTTGTGTTACATTGTCAGCGGAATATGTTTTCTAATCATGCAACCACAAAAGGTTAACACAAAACTGCTGTTACGGACTGTATGACTGATTCAAAATTGACTGATTTTTAAAGCATAGTCTGGAATGGAATTCACTAATTTGAAACTAGTGCCGCAATGCTTAAGAAAGCTGCTGTCTTAGTGGCTAATGTCGACTTCCTGTAAGTAATTTCATTGGTCGGTCAAAGTTCGCGAAAGGTCGTTCTGACGTGACCTGTAATGGGTCTAAATAGCCCTGATTAAATCGGTTCCCATCATTTGTGTCGGATAAAAACGATTGTCCGATAAACGAGTGTCGGATTAACGAGAATTGACTGTACATAGTTGCCCTTGAACTCAGCAACTCATGTTTCTCATAACCTATGCCACCATGGGGATTCCGGGCTAGATTAGGTCCTCTGTAACCAAGCTATGCAAAGATGAGGTGGTCAGGCTTGGTGACTTGGTTGATAGCGTGTTATCGTACCCGTCAATGTGAATTGTTCGTTGCTCACACTATTGACCACTGGATTGTGTGGTCCAGAATCGATTATTTACAGGCTGCTGTCGCATAGCTGAAATAGTGTTGTGTGGGGGGTTATACAACAAACCAAAAAAACCAAACAAACAACCCAAGAGGTGACTCAAGTCCTCTGAGTTGGGTGAGGTAAAATCGGGTTTATCATCGTGTTCAAGACTATTACACTTATATAGCAATGTGCATCCACATGTGTGTGTTTGGCTGCTTGTACTAGTCCGGACTTATGCCTATTTTATAGTGCTAGCTGACTGAGACACCATGCTGCTGTTAAACACGATTACCCACTGACTCTGAGCCGACCTGAGTCTTTGTCCTCTACCACTAGACCATGGAGGCAGTCCTGATGTCCACTGAACCTTACAAACTCTTTGAAGGTCTCGGACCCATTGCTCAAAACAGTTTTAAAAGAATATTTTTTCCATATCAGTAACCATGGTAACAAGCAAAATATGATGTTGTCATATTCATTATTTCAAAGCTGAACCAATTGTATAGAATAAGCTTGTGGGTACTGATGTGTCATGTTTTATACATGGGAGGTTGGCATTGTCGTGGTATCATGTGCATGACACTCAGTGCTGTGTATCAGTGATAAGCATGTTAACAGTCATCAGTACAATAACTTGCTGGAGAGAACACCTGTGAAAGAGCCATCTGTTTATTTTATGGCGCCAGGTGATGGCTGCACATGGAGAGTGGGTTGTAAATTGCGATCAGTCAACAATCAGAGCCTACTGCGCATAACTTTATTGTACTGTTATCATCACAAGAACAATGAACATGGAGCCAACTGATATGGAAAACAAAATGATGAAGCTGTTGATATCCCTCATCCTTTTAAATATGTGCATAAACTCACCAAAATGGTTTAATCCTAACCTACAACTGACAATATGATTGATGACAAAACCAAATGTGTTTATAAGCCTGGGTGAGTGAGTATGGTTTTACGCCGCTTTTAGCAATATTCCAGCAATTTAACGGCGGGGGACACCAGAAATTGGCTTCACACATTGTACCCATGTCGGGAATGGAACCTGGATCTTCGGTGTGACGAGCGAACGCTTTAACCACTAGGCTACCCGACCGACCCCGTCTATACTGCCCATGATGTGAATCAGTAATGGTATATTCAATAGACAGAGCTTTTGATTTCATTAATATTTTTTTCAAAACTCTAAATAATAATTCCTTAACGAAACAGCAAACAAATAGTGCCATGGCATTGTAGCTCACCTGAATATTAAGTCACCAGTCTAAAATGTCAACAGACAGGAACTTACCATGTTAACAATGTGTCACATATTTCCTGCATATGTACACCATGTAAGGAGGATAAAAGTATAAATAAATATGACACAAGTAACAAACTATCCACAATGTTTCTAAACCAGCAAGAATGTTAGGGTTGTCACGATAAATCGAAATAACAATATATTGCTATTGGTAAGCACTTAAAGTCAATAAATCAATTGTTAAATCAGTTTGCGATCAATAGTATCAATTTCAGTTAGGAATAGAGATAGTTTCGATTGCATTTACAATATCAATAAAATACATGCAATGCTGTTCAAAATATGTTTTCTTTTGATAATGAGTGGTAGTAATTTACACATAGTAATGTGGAGGTTTCTTGTTCCTAAATTATTAGGGTAAAGAAAAAACAAATCAGTCATATCTCAAACTCTATGTTTTATTTGTTGTTATTGTTATCACATTCAAAGGAAACTTCAGTTCCAAGGTTTAATTCAACAGTTACTCTAAAATCCATCTGAAATGATACACTGATAACTATTGATATTGATCTCAATAGTTGCTTGCAATATGAATAGTTAACGCAAAAGTGATTTCCAGACCAATAGTCACCCCTACTAAATGTACTATTGTAGAACATTGTTGCAATACACAGCAGTTGTATAAACAGTTTCAACACTGAACTTGGTATACACCTCTTAAAGGCCACGATCTCAGTGTCATCGTTTGCATTTGCGTTTGTGTTTGTATCTGCGATTTTGTAGAAAACTCATATTTGCATTTATGTTTGTGATTTTTAATAACATGTGACTGAATTCAAAATAGCATCACTTAATATGGTGATGGTGCTGAAAGAAGAGGTAGAAGAAGGAGAGATATCTCATTGGTTGGTTTGTGGTTTAACGCCGCACTCAGCAATATTCCAGCTAGATGACGGCGGTCTGTAAATAACCGAGTCTGGACCAGACAATCCAGTGATTAATATCATGAGCATCGATCCACGCAATTGGGATCAATGACATGCATCAACCAAGTCAGCGAGCCTGACCACCTGATCCCGTTAGTCGCCTTTTACGACAAGCATAGTCACCTTTTACGGCAAGCATGGGTTGCTGAAGATCTATTCTACCCAGGATCTTCACCTATTATTGTTGCTAACAGCTGGTAAAAGGCAACATCCAGCTCTCTTTGTTTTGTAGTACAGAGCAGGACTACTTTTAACCAACTGCAAGAAAGCTTCCATGTCCACAGCTGCTGAATCATCCTGACAAGTTTTGTTAATGTGGCGCCATTTAAAAGTATGGTCTCTTACATGTGCTTTAAAAACTGCAAGGTGTATCCAAGTCACATGTATCCAAACATTTTGTATATTTAGATTTCACTGCTGCGATATATAACATAATATAAGGTGATGGAATTTAAAAGCCCCCCTGTTTGATAAAATCACAACTCAGAACCGGCACAAAAAACTTTCACCTTGACGATGTAAGTGAGTTTAACATGACATGATATCCCTTGATGCTTACAGTTGCAATTGCAGACCCTATTCGCTAACGCAACGCAAAAATCGTGACAGTGAGTTTTGGCCCAAAGGAGAATAAGTTTCGAGTGCCAAAGAATTTTCCAATTGTTTCACAAAAGACACAGGATATTACAAATGAATTTAACAAACTATCATGTCATCATGCGAAGAGTGAGTGAGTGAGTGAATATGGTTTTACGCCGCTTTTAGCAATATCACGGCGGGGGACACCAGAAATGGGCTTCACATATTGTACCCATGTCGGGAATCGAATATCACGCGAAGAACCATACATGCTGAAGTTCAGCTTCCTCAGTTTGGACACCTGTGAAGATCTGAGCTAGAATTGGTCTTCAGCAACCCATAAAAGTTGTAAGAGCCGACCAATGGGACCGGGTGGTCAGGCGCACAGATTTGATATGATTGATGCATGTCATCGTAACCCAACTGTGTAGATCGATGCTCATGATGTCAATCATTTATATTGTCTGGTCTTTACAAACCACTGTCATATAGTTGGATTATTGCTGAGTGCGGCGTTAAACAACAAATAAACAAACAAATTGTCAGTTTGGCAATATTTCCGATATGTTTACAGACAAACTACCATTAGAGATAACTTTAGAGCATGTGGTAACCCCAGACAGTCATATCATCAACAAGACAACCCGGTATTAGACACATGTAAGAGGGATAGTCAAGATGCACATTTACTCTTCTTGAGTGTTTACATTCATGGCGGAAGCAGACAGACCGAGGTTCCCAGAATACCCTGCTAAGGGAGCAGTTATTATTCTTAAGTGGAAATCGCGGGGAGTGGCTTATTGTTTTAAACTGTTACTCTTTGACAGAGCATTACAGTGCCTTTTGTACAGAAATGGAAGAGCAGCAACCATTAATAGATTTTTTCCAAAATAACTACAGTGGAGGCCAAATGGAAAATCAGATTTAAAGCAAGTGAATAAATTCAGGTGTTGTCAGCATGGTCAGTGATTGGAACAAACGTGAAGTTTCAACTTTATTGGTTCTGTGGTTACTGGGGAGATGATATTTAAAGTGCGAGGAAATGCTGCATGCATTTTGAAAGTACTTAGAATTCAAATAGTTCAAAAATTTAAAGTAATTCAAATACAGGACATACATGTTGAGCTCCACCAGTAACTACATGTACCACATTTCTTAAGATTTTTACAAAAATGGCTGAGAAAAAGGTTTGTCAATACAGCTGCTGTACTGGCCATATTGAAACCTCAATTTGAACCTTTCAACAAACAGGGTGTCTTTGTTGGGAACAAGTATTGGAAGTTACAGTTTCATTGGTCCTTCTGGTTTCTGAGAAGATGTTTATGACGCTGGCAGACTCACTTGACTTATAGCATGTTTAGTAAGATGAGCTAAAAATGTAAACAATTCCTGAACAACAGGATTGAATGATGTAGGATATCTGATGTGCTTACAAAAATTCACCAAGAAATAATAAATGGTTATGAGGAGTTGTGCTCCCCCAAATGAAACCCTCACTTGAATTTATGTACAACTTGTAACCATGGAAACGCTAAAAACAAATATGTCCATAAAAAGTGTCATGTTTTTGTGATAAGTTATATTTAGATAAACTGATCCACAATATATTTTTACACAGCCACTGTAACTATGTACAACTTGTAACCGTGGAAAAGCTAAAAAGTCCCCCACCCCCAACCAATGGTATGTTCTATTGAGCATGTGAGTGGAATACTGAAAACCCTGACCAACAAGCTGTCTTCTGACTTTATCTCAAGAGTCAATGACACTTCATAAAAAACTTTGATTATTGTTGTATACACTAGGAGTTTTTTTATTTGAAAAATATAAAACACAACAAATTTTCCTGGAATATATAAATGATATATAATGATACAATACAAAGTGGGATGAATGTACAAAGATTATGAGATAACAATATCACGACGAAGCCGATGACATAGGATTAATGTAGAAAGCTAACAACAATAATGTTATCTTTGTACATTAATCCTATCTCATCAGCTTCATCATTGTATGGTTCATTGATTAGAATTTATTGTCCTGGAAGCCAAAATAAAAACAAATCCAAAGTTCTTAGACACAATAAGGCACCAGTTGATGGCTGATCATGGTTAGACTAATAACTCCTCAAAATTTGACCAAATAATATTGAATGGTCTGGACCAGACAATCCAATGATTGACATCATACGCATCGATCCATGAAACTGGGATACAATGACATGCATCAACCAAGTCAGCGAGCCTGACCACCCGATCCTGTTAGTCGCCTCTTATGACAAGCATAGTCGCCTTTTAAGGCAAGCATTGGTTCCTGAAGACCTATTCTACCCCAGATCTTCACAGGATTCTTTATTATGAAGAACACAACGTTTTGGAGAATTTGCCAACTCCATCATCTCGTATTACTTCTAAATGCCATTCAAAGACCTAATTTCATAATGTTAATTGACATTTGCTGCTGATTTATCAGCCTCAGAGAAGGTATAGATAAAATTAATCCTTGCAAATAGGAAAATTCCTATTTCTGCAGCTGAATGTATACTCAGTTTCTATCTGTACTGAAAGATACTTATAATTTATAACCATTTGCAAAAACATTGTTGTAATGGCACTCGGAAACTATGCCTGATTTGTAGTGTTTGTAATATAATACAGGCTTACTACTTCAGTAGTAAGTAAACAACTTCAGAGATAAGCAGATCCACTCCTCCTAAAAGCAACAGCATAAAGAATTATATTAGAGTTGTTTGGTGTGCAATCCTCTTTCTATATACAGATTCAAACCTTATATGTGCCCATTGTATAACACTAATGGTTATAAGTGCACTTTAGCTATCCCCACAACAAACAGTTTTAGAATGCTGGATATATCATGATCTAACCAAGATGTTTAACACTGTTGTACTCATTCAAGCCTATTAGAGCAGCAGCTATATATATATACTATGCACTCCTATGTGATAAGTTTTAATATCTTTGATAGGCATTTAAAAGTTGGAAGAACATGATTACATGACATATTTTATGGATAGGAACTTCTTTTATTCTTTATCGTGACATTTCAGAACTAAATACTTCTTGCTCCTTCATCAGGTGAATGCTGAGTAAGTGCAGAGTTAGATATATAATGATATGTTTACACAACAAAAGGTGGGATTAATGTACAAAGAAAACAATATCATGATGAAGCCGATGACATAGGATTAATGTACAAAGATAACAATAATAATGTTACCTTTGTACATTAAGCTTATCTCTTCGGCTTCATCATTGTATTGTTATCTTTGTACATTAAGCCTATCTCTTCGGCTTCGGCATTATATTGTACATGAATATTGTACAAAGATAACAATATAATGCCGAAGCCAAAAAGATTGGATTAATGTACAAAGATAACATTATTATTGTTATCTTTGTACATTAATCCTATCTCTTCGGTTTCGACATTATATTGTACATGAATATTGTACAAAAATAACAATATAATGCCGAAGCCAAAAAGATTGGATTAATGTACAAAGATAACATTATTGTTGTTATCTTTGTACATTAATCCTATCTCTTCGGCTTCATCATTATACTGTACCTGACTATTGTACAAAGATATCAATATAATGATGAAGCCGATTAGATAGGCGCTTAATGTACAAAGCTAACAATATTATTGTTATCTCCTCGGCTTCATCATTGTATTATTATCTTTGTACATTAATCCTATCTCTTCGGCCTTGTCTTTATATTGTTTTCCCACCTTGTGTAAACATATATATATATAAACTCTATGCACTTACTTAACATTCACCTTATGAAGGAGCAACAAGTAGCTCTGAAACATTGTGTTAAAGAATAAAAGAAGTTGCTATCCATAAAAAAGTGTCATGTATTTGTTGTATGTTTTATTCAGATAAACTGATCCACAAATGGATGGTTATATTTTTACACAGCATCTGTACTTAATTAATAACTCCCAAATTCTAAGACACATCACAACCACATTCCTTTCACAGTCATCTGACAAAGAGCATAAGCAAAGCCTTACAATCCTGTTTCTATAGAGTTCACACCTTACGGGCCCAATGCATGACATGAATGTCTTCATGACTTATCATGCTTTCAGGCCATTGAGTCCCATGGTCACGACAACAAACACTTTTTTGTTTTTTTAAAAAGCTGGATATACCATAGTGACGATCTAATCTATACACTTAGGACTGTTTACCCAGTGTCGCACTCATTCATCTCTTAGAGCAGCAACTATGCGTTCGATATTGATAAGTTTTATTTACATAACCTGTTCCACAAATAGATGGATATATTCTCACATAGCCTCTGTATTTAACAACTACCAAATACTAAGACAAACACCGCTCCGTTCACTGTCATCTTATAAAGAGTATAATGATTATCACCGCAGAATCGGCCCAAACACTCCTCAAGCGTAACCCTGGCCAAAGACGTGTATATATACGTTTGTGCCTTGGTGCGGAACAACGTAACAATCATTACCTTGACTCTTTAAGATCTCTATGTTTACTTATCGTGTGCGCGAATGTTGTGCGATGTTCGCTACACGCTCTATAAATGCGAATCTATGTTTTCATACGAATATTCACACATCATTTACCTGAGTTCGTGGGTCACAATATAACCATCCGAGTCTAAACTGACAGTGCTGTGTCATGTGACCTACTTACTCATAGACATTGCGAAAGTGCAGATGAACCACTGTTTACGGAAACACTGATCACGTGACTCTCGTTTCCACTCGGCGCTGAACTGTGTGTGCTGCCTGCCCCTTCTCGGCGCGGCATACCGGGCTGAATGTTAAGCGTTGCTCTGGTAGTAGTCTGTCTTACAGACCCTGATACATTTATATCAACTACAGCCCATGCAAGTCTATAATGTTTGGCAAGTCTAGATTACTGCAGTATCTGAAAATGAAGAGAATCACTGGGCTCCCTTTTTTATTAGATTTTTATTAAGATAACTGAACAACTGTTTTTTTCTGTACGATATGTTCATTTCAGAGACTATATGTTAGTCTACTCTGGTAGGAATTTGAAGTGTTATATAGCTCTATCCAGGTTCTGTATACTTTAATCCCTTCTTATGTTTGTTCGAATTAAAATAGCTTCGTAAATCACAATGTGTTATCTTTACAGAGATCATATCATGCCTTATCTACTATAATTGATTTTCGCGAAGTATTTCTGTTAGTACGGGCATTGAATAAAACAATGATATTAATTTAAATTAAATCATATCCTTGTTGTTTTTTTCATTGAAAAACGATATGCCGATCGTGTACATTTAATTTCAATGGCGGTGGTTGATATGTAGATGATATATGGATTAAGGTGAGGATATGTATCATTCCACTGGGGATGGAGTGGGGTAGTCACATTGATACTGAGTCGCATTTTTGGCTAGCGGTCAGCAGTCGTATTAATTTTGAGAGGCATTGATTTGCAGATTTACAGTATTACATTCTGTTCTGTTTAACTTTGTATGATGGAAATACAAAGATAATATGCGTACAGCATACGAGTTCGTGGGCATTTGATTGAATAACCAAGCAATTGATTTTTTATTTAAATATATATTCCCCTAAACCGAAAAATATATTAAACTACGCCCACTAGCGGTCCTGATTGGCCGATAATAATGTGGGCGGTACTTGTGTTGCGTCATTGCGCTGAACAATATCTGAGTTTGCATTGAAACACTTATTTACCTCTTATAGACGTGTGCGTTATATAGCACATGAAAAGCGTTTCCTTTAATCCATCAATGATGCCGTCCACTTTGTAAAAAATGCATATATTTTAATTATGAAGTATTGCTGATATGAAAATACAATATCATGTCATCACTAGTGACATGTGACCGTTGGATTCCGAGCGAGAATATAGGTCCGATGAAAGCTATGCTTGTCGTAATTAAGAGATAAGTAATCGGATTGGGCGGCCAGACTGATCGATTTGGTTGAGCGGCCAGACTGATCGATTTGGTTGAGCGGCCAGACTGATCGATTTGGTTGATCGCATGACATTGTATCCCAATTATGTGGATCGATGCTCATGTTGTTAAACGATCACCAGATTGTTATTTACAGACCGCCATCATATAGCTGGACTACTGCCAATATGAGAGAGAGCGAGAGAGAGAGAGAGAGAGAGAGAGAGAGAGAGAGAGAGAGAGAGAGAGAGAGAGAGAGAGAGAGATATGTTTTTATTTGTGTCACACGCACAAGCCGTCATGGTAAAAACATTTGGCATAGTATAATTTCCGGACAAAAGCTTGTACATCCAGCCTTATTAGGCTTATGAGACACATTAAAATACAAGAGTATCCATTGTGTTATAAATAAATAAATAAATAAATAAATAAATAAATAAATAAATAAATAAATAAATAAATAAATAAATAAATAAATAAATAAATAAATAAATAAATAAATAAATAAATAAATAAATAAATAAATAAATAAATAAATAAATAAATCATATATGTACTATACTAATAACAATAAAAGTGGTGTTTATCTTTTTTTAAAGTAACAATGATAATTGTAGTAATAATGATAATTAACTTTTATAGTTTTGTCTTCTTTTAAGCATATAATATAGACATTTAGCTAAAATGATTCCTCTTGCATAATAAAAATCAATTTGTCTGAGCTGCCTAAATTTAAAAAATCACTGTTAATAGCAAAAGCTTCTTGTAAAAGATCAAAACGTAAGTCATCATAAAAGTTCGATTAAGAATGGCATTCATCTTCAGTAAAAGTGGGGGGAGCATCGTGATCATGAGAGTATATACAATATTTACATATCCTTTGAGATAAAGGAGTGGGAGGCTCGGAGTATCGGCCGGTCTCAATATGCAGTGGAAGATTACCGCATATAAAAGAGGCTAAAATCCTTCTATGATCCTTAAACTTTACATTCTTGACATAAAAATCGACATCCGGAAAACATTTATAAGTTCTATATGTTCGTTATTTATTCCCGTTTGGTTTATTTCTGTCGTCCCACACAGCGGCAAGCCATTTATCGTTATCATCAGAAGTAAGACCATTTCTAACATAAGCCATGCATTGTTTCATAGTCAAACCCGATCTCAGTAAGAAGTCCACATTAAAATGAGTTAAAACCTTAAGAAATCTTTTACCCGAGGACTGTAATTTCTTAGAAGACCATTTGTGAACAACATAGGGGATACGCGAATGAGGCATATTATATAGTCTAAAATATAACCGACAACATTCAGTAAGTTGTGTGACCTTCACAGAGCCCCATCCCATGCATATCATCTCTCATAGCAACAACAGATGCATTCTTTTTTACTCCTAGAAATAGTCGACAGGCTTTATTTTGAACTACTTCAATCTCTCTATATCATGTATTTAAACCCCAAATACCAGCTGCATAAAATAACACAGGCTCAACAAGAGCTTTGTAAAGCTTGTCAAAGACATCATAAGACATGCCACCAGCCTGAATAAATTTTGTGTACAAAGCAGCAAGAGCTCTACTGGCCGATTTACATAGTTCTTTTACTGTTTTATGCATATCAAGATGTTCATTAAAAACCAATCCCAGATACTTATAAGTACAAGCATACTGAACAACATGTTCACCACAGAAGAAAAATGTCCGGTAGTGTGCAAGGCATTAGCCCCTAAGTCAAAGTTGTTGATATGGAAACTGAAAAAATATCTTATTGAAAGAAACCCCAAAATATCAAAAGGCACCAGTTCATCACTAGACCTATCTACATGTATGTGTCAAGTTTGATAATGAAATATTTTATGGTTTTCAAGATCTGCTCCGGAAACGAGTACTCCCGCCATTTTCAGCGTACCGTAAGTCAAAGTCGTTGCTGTGGAAACTCGAAATATATTTTTTTTAAATGACCTGACCAAGACCTGACTACTCGTGCTATTTAGTCGGCTCGTACTACAAGTAAAATCTTCTTTAAGGGCTGAATTGTACATAGCTTACTTATCAGATAAATCAAATATTCAAGGGCTTTTGTAAATTTCGGATATCGTTTCAGAATTATATCGCTAATATTCTCCGCAAGTCAGAAGATTTTAATCCCATTACTGCTACTTGTGTCCATTGTGCAATTGCGATCAAGTCCATCCCGAAGCACATTGACTGAGATTCGAACCCGAACTCCCACGTTGATGTGTTTGCCTACATACACAGAAAAAAAACCTCAATTTAATTTTTGTGGCCATTTTGCCAGATATTGCAAAAATTCGAATATGCGTTTTTAAAGTGTTTCAGTGTTGGTTTCGGAACATGCTGTATCGTGACTTTTAGTTAAACCCTATAGCTCTATGCTATTTCAGCGAATACTAGTTATTATCTGCTCTGTTAAATAACAGTTTCAGTTTCAAAATTTATATGCATTATAAAACTTATTATCCGTATGTATTTACTGAATCAGTAATTACCAATCAGACAATTGCAACAGATGTTTCTTATCCTACAAATAAAACACAGTCAGCACAATTATGAATATTTCATCCCGTTATTCAGGCAATTAAATACAATACCGTATATTCCGGTTCAAATATCACGACTTTTTGTGTACGGTAGTCGTTGTAGCGAGCGAGTGCGCTTTGAAATTTGTATTCAACAAAAAAAATTCTGATTTTCATATGTATTAATATATAATGTCTGTTAAATAGATCGAGGACAATGCCAAGCGAGTCTTTATAAATAAGTACTGCATAAAATGTTCGTGGTTATTTATGAAAAATATGAGTTTATGTCATGAGCAGGCTTTTACGCGAATCTCATCATGGTTTATGTTTATGTGGGCATTGAAATCACATTATGAGTAATATTTATACAATTGCAATTGACGGATATTCGGAATGGTGGCCTTGTGTATAACATCACACATTTACTAGCCACTGTACCACTACTTAGATGCTGCATGTGGTCTAGGGTTTTACTGGGATAACTTCACTTTTTTTACATGTCACTGACCTTCATGAAAATGACGAAGCATGCGATACCTTGCATGACTAGAACACCAGTGATCCACCAGTACTCTGCATAACCTCAGGGCCTCGTTCCTCAAAGCGATCTTAGCGCTACGATGATCGTAAACCTATGTTAGAGTATGGGACTTACGATCACCTTAGTGCTAAGATCGCTTTGAGGAACGGGGCCCAGGCTGATTGTATTGGCTACATATAACGTAACAAGTTTGACTAGTAAACTACCTTGCGACGACTAGCCGCTGTAAAATTATATTTGCATTTCTTTCATTTACCTAGAGCACTAAAACAATGAAGAGATGTTCGTCTGAGAAACTAAGTCTTGCAAAACAGAGAAGCTTATGCTGGACATCTATAGGTGTAATAACACCTGTCAGCAGACCCGTGAAGATCCGGGGCAGAATAGGTCTTCACCAACCCATGCTTGCCGTAAAAAACGACTGTGCTTGTCGTAAGAAGCGACTAACGGGATCGGGTGGTCAGGCTCGCTGACTTGGTTGATGCATGTCATCGTATCCCAATTGCGTGGATCGATGCTCATGATATTAATCACTGGATTGTCTGGTCCAGACTCGATTATTTACAGACCGCCGTCATATAGTTGTAATATTGCTGAGTGCGGCGAACAACAAACAAACAAACAAACAAACCTGTCAACAAATGATCTACCCCGTAAAGATCCGGGTAAGCCTCGGTCTTCAGCAACCCATGCTTGCGACTAACGGGATCGGCTGGTCAGGCTCGCTGACTTGGTTGATGCATGTCATAGAATCCCAAATGCGGAGATCGATGCATGTGATGCCAAGCCTAGTCTCGATTATGTACAGACCGCCGTCATATAGCTGGAATATTGCTGAGTGCGGCGTTAAACAAGAAATAAAGAGTAAGTGTTCTGCAACTTTGAAATAATTGGATACGTCCAATCTGTTTTACAGAACACGGCATCACGCATTCAGCCCTTTGTGGGTATATATCCTATTATCAGGGTACATGTATCTGTAATATTGACAAATAACTATGTCCTACTAAACTACTGGTCACCTGCCTGTTTTAATGCGGAGGGGAAGCCCAAAGTGATGCAGGTCTCAGACGTTTACCCCACTTCGGTGAAACCCACGAGCAGGGGTATGGTGCTGACAAACCTAGAAACAATCGGGGCGAACCGGGACCGATATTCTGATACAAACAATACGTATATAAATCATACTTAAGTGTAATGCACACAGGGCTTGGCTCTGTATGAGACATGTATTGATTGTGTTTGATGAGTATACAGACTGCCAGAAGCAATACACGGATCATATCCCTTTATTAACAAATAAGTTTTTCACCCCCTGAGGTGACATGATTAGGCTTATATTTTCACGAGGGGACACATAAACATGTTCTTTGATTAGAAACACCAATGTTGTATTTATTATGTATTTTCTCAGTGACCTTCATAGGTTCATTGGCATTGGGGGCACGGGTGGCCCAGTCGTCTAAGGCGCCGCGATTCGCTGAGCAGAGTTGCGCCCCTTGGGCACGCCAGAAACTAATGTTCGAATCCCGGTTCGCCCCGATTATGTTTCTAGCATTGTCAGCACCATACCAGTGCTCGTGGGTTCCACCGAAGTGGTAAACGTCTGAGACCCGTATCACTTCGGGCTTTCCTCCCACAGTAAGCTGACACGCCGTGATATAACTGGAATATTGTTAAAAGCGGTGTTAAACCTAACTCACCCACACCCAGCATAGGTTCATAGAGTGTGTCATCACTTAATGCATAATAGGTCATCATACGGCCTTTGACACTGGTTCAGCTATGGTGTTACGTGTAGGGGTGAAGACAGAGTATGCTGTGGGCGATTGGTGGCGACATAGCAAGGAGTTACAACAGTAAGCGGAGCTGGAGATTATGTTAAGTTGAAAAATACTTTGATAATGGAGAGCTACCAAGTATGACTCAGCATATCTAGTGTCACGATATCGACAAATCAACACCCAGCCATCCATCCATTCCACCCTCAAACACCCATCCATCTAACTTACCCACATTTCTAATAAATAACGTCATTTGAGAGATCAAAAAGAATGATTGAAATAAACATCCGGGACCTTTATATATCTGATAAATTAAATGTTCCAGCTGGTTACGCGACGACAATGGCCGTCTCATTTGTGATCAGCTGAAGCTGTTAAAATGTAACTATATCTGTTTGTGAACGCAGTTCCGCGCTTACAATTGTATCGTTCTTTATAATCGTGTTGCATGAATATTGAACATTTGTGATAATTGATTTTCTTATGTTTGTGTACAACGGCCGCTGTCAGTCATAAAACCAAATGGGCGTATCCTGTCCTGACAGAAATGGGCGCCGTTAGTAGAATCGTGTTGCAAACAGACACCCTTGCATGCTTTCTTCTTAAAACATACCTGAAAATACTAGGATGTATTTAACCAGTAGCTCTTTTCCGTATATCATATGCCAGCGGGAAGCAATGATTCACGTAGTTTTAAAAGCACCCCAGAATATACGCCATTGACATAGAAAGGTAGTCACGTGTAACGTGCCCAAATCAACGACAATACTTTCGTGTCTCCTACTGAACAATACCCGACCGAGTCTATCACGACTGCGTCGTAATGGGGTGGTGTGTGAGCGGTGGTGTGTGTGCGGAGTGGGGGTGGGGTGTGTGGTTGTGTGCGTGTGTGTGTGTGTGTGGAGGGGGGGGTCTCATAAACGGGTATGTTGTTAAATAATCCCATACTGGGTAATGCGAAGGTTTGATCACTCAACGGTGCTTCCCACGCAACTTGACCCCACCCCTTAAAATGCGCGACAGCAGGGTGTGATTAAACCACCCCGGGCCAGCTATAACTACTATAACTACCGGTAGTGCAGACCTCCTACCTCCCCCGGGCTAGATGTAATTAGCAGTTTCATTACCCCTGTATATCATTTGCCGGTCTTGCTTCGATAATGGACCGTTTGGCAAAGTGATGGGAACATACGCCCTGCCTGCAAAGCTTGACGATTCCCTGTATTTGTCTCTTACTAACAGTCGATGTTTACATACATATGCAAACAGATCGCCGCTTACATGCAGTGGCCGGACCAGCAGCGTTCGCCTTGTCCCGTCTGCTTTTAACTGAAATTTACGACAGGCAATGGCCGGATTCAAGATCGGGGTTGACGTTTTCGATACCGCTCTGTCCAAATTTATATCAGATTTAACAACTTATATATCCACTAAAACATATGGCAGCTCAAATTGTCCAGACTGTCGCATTGCCAATAGGTCCGCAACCGGATTATCACATTATGACTAACAGGTTACCATTGAACAAGAGTGTGCTACGCCTATATATGCACCTCGTTGAATGTGTTCATTATTGAATGACATCGGCTTGTTCAGCAACATAATCCCTAACAGGGACGGATACAGCATTTTTAAAAGGGAGGGGTCCAAAATATCAAAATCCTTTCTCAGATTATTTTACTGTCTACATATTAAATACTATTAACATTGACTGTCATATCGAACAGTTCAAACACCGCGGGCTAATCTCACCTGAGTTGTTACAGTTCGTCCAGCGAATGTATATACTCCGTGCTCCGGTTCAATAATATACACACAGCCTATCTCTTCTGACGGCAACACCGACTGAACGTAGCGTACCTCGTTCTGCGACCACGCCTCTATTTCAAGTCGCAGAGGATGGCGGGAGTTGTGGCGTGTCACCCCGGCAACGTTCAGTTGTCTCAATGAATGGATCTTTACAATAGGGCTAGACATATAATACGTAAGTGGGGGGTGGCTCCACAGGGACTTGAGCAATCCATGCGATGTCACGTGCATTCATCTGTGTCGAGTGCGCATTATACTTTAATGTTTTCGGCTTTCATTACAGTAGGGCGATGGGTTCAGGTAACAGACGTCGTATGAAAACATGTCATGTTATTGGGATCTAAAATGACGTAGATGTGATTTTACAAATCATCTAGGAACTTAGAAGGTATTTGTTTTTAAAAATAGCTGATTACATTGCTTATAGTTGCTTGTTTTATCAGAAGATATTTGTGAAATGTAATCTTTTGAGAGAAATCTTCATCATCATCATCATTTATTGTATTCTGGCCATAAGCCCATATACATACAGTAACATTATATATATACAATTTTGTACATGTAGAAGTATAAACATGCAGACTTATATGCACAGAGATGTGCACGTGTACAATTTTGTGAAAAATAAGTCGCAACACAACACAACAAGAAGAGATAAAAGCATTTGATTAATGAAGACAAATAACCTAAAGAATAATTAAACATCATTTGTACAAAGACGGTTGCGAAGTCGTAAACCATAATTAATGTATAGGATAGTATTCTTTTGTTGCTCGTTAGATATTTCATCAAAACGGAGGAGCTTGATTAGTGTATTGATGTTTTGGGGTAAGCCTTGGAAATATTTATTCTGAGCGATTCATAACATGGACAGATAAGCATAAAATGGTATTCGTTTTCAATAAATGTGGGGCAAAAAGGACAAAAACGCATATTTTTTTAAACTGAGGAAAAACGACCCGTATTACATACTAAATTGTTCAAACCTAATCTAAAACGTGTAAAACACACTCTAAGTTTTCTGTCTGTTATTTCTGTTAAGTACTGTTCTGGAGATAAGCAGGATTTAAATGTTTTATAAAGGTCGTATCTTGAACTATTTTCGAATGTAGCTCTCCATTCTTGGATAAACATATCAGATGCAACTTGTTTAAATACACTAAGAAATGCTGTCTTATCTCCAACACCTTGGTTAATCCAAACATATCCAAATCCATGAAGAAATAAAAGTTGTCTGATTTTAGTGACCCATGTTATATAACCAACATTGTCGCGGTATTTCAGCATTTCATAACATTTACGTGGAATACGATCAGGTGACATTTCTATAATCTTTAACCAATATTTTAGACCGCGTACATAAGAATAGATATATAAGGGATGTCTTCCACATTCACCATACACCATACAATTTGGGGGCAATTTGCCAACATTTAAGAATCGTTTACAAGCAGTTAAGTGAATTTTTTCCAAGATGTGATATTTTTCGAGACCCCAAATCTCTGAACCATATAACAGAATTGGTTTAACTTGAGAATCAAAAAGTTTGAAGAAAACAGACGGGGAAGACACACCGAGTTTATCAAGAACAACAAATAAGGTAATGAGGGCTCTCTTAGCTCGTAGCGCAAGATCGTTGACGAGGTGATTTAGTTTCAGATTAAAAGGAAAAATGACACCAAGGTATTTATAAGTTTTTTCAACATTAATTTGTTGCCCATTTATATACCATTTTTCCCTGGATGCAAGAGGACCCCCCTTTCTAAAAACAACAATTTTCGTTTTATCTGTATTAACAGTCAGTTTCCAGGAGATGGTATACTGAAACAATATGTCTATTTGTGTTTGAAGCCCATTAACAGTATCAGAAATAAGTATAACATCGTCTGCGAAAAGTAATATTAGCAATTCATACATATCTGGATAAAGTTGGACACCGTGTTTTCCGTTTTGTTGGATTTCAAGGGACAATTCGTTGATAAAGAAAGAGAAAAGGAGAGGGCTTAAAATGCAGCCTTGTTTCACACCGAGAGAAATCTTAGCAATCTACATATATGCAACCACGTTAACTGGAAAATCATTCATTCGATGTATTATTTAAGACGATGCATATACATAACTTAATGATCCCGGAGACATGCATGTCTTTCAGCGCTGTGAGCAAATACAAGCACTCCGCCTGTCTCGAAATACGAACAACTCGGTGTGTTGTTTAATACGAAGTAAGTTAATGATCCCATGGGCATGTCTTTCAGCGCTGTGGTCAAATACTGGCCCATTCGTCACCAACTCGTGTTATTCCGGGACAAGCCGAAAAGCGACTCGTGCCCCTCTCGTGGCCATTTTTGTGACTGGGTTCCGTCTTATCGCAAACGGGCATACCTAAAACAATTGTGAACTCGTTGCGTAATGGTTCACATATATTTCCCCATATATTGTATATATTTCAGATGCAATTTAATGCACATCGGGATGTGCGGAATTATACAGTATGATTGAACACATTTAACTGTCTTGAGTATATTTTTAGGTGCAAGACATATGTAAAATCAAAAATTATTTCTGAGGGATTATTTGACAAAGAACTCGAAATCATACGCGCATTCTGATTGGTTTGTCGTATTTTCGCACATAACATTCATCGATAGGGGGACGAGTCTTCTTGCAGGTTACGGAAAGGGACGAGTGGTGACGAATGATACTGGCCCTCCGCTTGTCCCGAACTACGGACACCTCGATGTGTTTGCGAGAATCACTGGTACTTGGCTATAACGTGATTACACGCTTTGTTCATGTGATAACTGACCCGTGGCGATCCGGGATAGAATAGATCTTCAGCAACCAATGCTAGCCGTAATAGGTGACTATGCTTGTCGTAAGAAGCGACTAATGGGATCGGGTGGTCAGGCTCGCTGACTTGGTTGATGCATGTCAATGTATCCCAATTGCGCAGCTCGCTCATGATATCAATCACTGGATTGTCTGTCCCAAACTCGATTATTTACAGACCACTGTCATATAGCTGGAATATTGCTGAGTGCGGCGTTAAATAACAAACATGTGATAATATAACTCTCCAAGAGATGTTCACCTTCACCTCTATACATACATGTTGTATTCAGTAGCATCATTCGTTTGCCACGAACTGGTTGATAGGCCACCGAGCCTGGCCGCCCGATCCATTTAGATGCTTGAGACCTGTGTTTTAACTGGAACCTCGAAGTCACCATTAAATATGGGACAGGGAGCAAGCATATAAAAACAAGAGTTTGCCACTAACGTGGCTATATCCCCCGCCCCTGTTGCAGAATTTATGAAATAATTAAATCTAAGCAAACCCTAACCTTTTTTAACCAAGGTGGAACTTGTCATGGAAATTGTAAAAAAAGAAGAGTTTGGAACCTCAGTCCATCTTGTTGCCATGGAAACGTAAAAAATAAAATTTCTATAATTTCTAAATAGCAAAAGGCACCAGTTCAGCATGTACCTGACAGACCTGCAAAGTTTCATGAAAAAATATTGAACGGTTTCTGAGTTATGCTCCGGAAACGAACCCTACCCTCACAGAACCTAAGTCCATCTTGTTGCCATGGAAACGTAAAAAATAAAATTTTCTAAAATTTCTAAATAGCAAAAGGCACCAGTTCAGCATGTACCTGACAGACCTGCAAAGTTTCATGAAAAAATATTGAACGGTTTCTGAGTTATGCTCCGGAAACGAACCCTACCCTCACAGAACCTAAGTCCATCTTGTTGCCATGGAAACGTAAAAAATAAAATTTTCTAAAATTTCTAAATAGCAAAAGGCACCAGTTCAGCATGTACCTGACAGACCTGCAAAGTTTCATGAAAAAATATTGAACGGTTTCTGAGTGAGGCTCCGGAAACGAAACGTGACGGACGGACGTACGGAGGGAGGGAGGGACGGACGGGCGGACGGACGGAACCCGTTTCTATATATATTTGGGATAATAAGGGATTTATGGGGTTGTTCATCACACATGGGCTCGTCTCCCCACATAGCTGAACCTTAGTCTTGCTGTAATTTAAGACTCATGTTTATGACCGGTGTGCTGCGAGGAGCGGCGAAACACGCCCCGCACTTGAGTTATCGTGATGAGATTTGACAAGAGCGCTGTAAATAGACACGTGTCATTTAGCTCGACTTATAAACGTAGTCCTGCACCATGACTTGAATATATGTATATATAAGAGAAAAAGTCAAGTCTAGAGAGCACCTGCTCTATTCCACTTCAGCATCAGTATGTTTAGAGGAGAGACATGTATGTGCAATGACATATTTAATAGGCTATATGTCAGTCTAAGCTAGGTATTAATATGAACTTTGAAAACGAGAATTTATGGTTTCTCCATATGTCGTTCAGTAATCGTTTGGGAACGAATGTGGATGAAAAACGTGAATATGTTAACACTTTCGATAGTTTTATAATGGTATTACATTATAGAGAGGTGACTATATATACTTGTGGCAAGAGGTGACTAACGGGATCGGGTAGTCAGGCTCGCTGACTTGGTTGATGCATGTCATCGTATCCCAAATGCGTGGATCGATGCTCATGATGTCATAATCACTGGATTGTCTGGTCCAGACTCGAAAATTTACAGACCGCCGTCATATAGCTGGAATATTGTTGAGTGCGGCGTTAAACAACAAACAAAACAAAACATTGTAGGGAATGGTGTTTCGTTATTCCTGTATGGGTTACCACAATTCTCTAATGGAGTTGGAGCCTGCAGTACAAATAATAATAATAGGTATTTTTGTATTGTCACCGGGTCGAAAACCAGTCTAGTAACGATCTTGTGACCATACGCTCCCAAATCCTTTGATTATCCGGCTTCCGTCACCATCCGGCGGTCGTCGTTGTCAAGTGTCTTTACACCCATTGCTAGAGAATTTGTGATCCGTAAATTGTACTCTCTAGCGATTTAATAGCACACTCTTAACATATATTGATTTGATATATATTATCTTATGTTTGCTTCCGTATTCATGTGTTGAAAAGTCCGGGGTAGAATGTGTCCTCATTCGTCACCAACTCGTGTTATTCCGGAACAAGCCGATTAGCGACTCCCGTGGCCATTTTTGTGACTGGGTTCCGTCTTAGCGCAAACGGGCATACCTAAAACAATTGTCAACTCGTTGCGTAATGGTTCACATATATTTCCCCATATATTATATATATTTCAGATGCAATTTAATGCACATCGGGACGTGCGGAATTATACAGTATGATGGAACACATTTAACTGTCTTGGGTATATTTTTAGGTGCAAGACATATGTAAAATCAAAAATTATTTCTGAGGGATTATTTGACAAAGAACTCGAAATTATACGCGCATTCTGATTGGTTTGTCGTATTTTCGCACATAACATTCATCGATAGGGGGACGAGTCTTCTTGCAGGTTACGGAAAGGGACGAGTGGTGACGAATGAATGTGTCCTCAGCACGCCATTGCTTGTCGTAAGAGGCGACCCTAACTTTGCCTAGAAGGGTGATAGAATGGGCCCGGTTCTATCAATCGGCTGATCATGACATGCCATGATGTACATACAATCTCATCAGAACATTTGGTATTTTAAAAGTAAATTCATTCTAAAAGACCATTCAATATATATATATCGATCTATGAACATGCTAAGAGCCCTATGCCCAGAAGACGGTGGCTCATGGGTCAATCTGGTGATGCAGACCTCCGTACTGTATATCTCCAATGGATTGTCATTGGCCGAACCAGCCTTTATATTCACTAGATAGCTATATCTTTTCATGTTAAATTTGCTGGAGTATAACACCCCTTTATTCTCGGTCTTTGCAGCTTTGGGATCTGCTGCAGCATAACACTTGTTGAGACTCGATGGTGGGTGGGGAAAAGGGGTGTGAGTCATTTTTCTTTTCGACATGGCTTCCCACACCCTGCTTTACAGTTGTAAAGTATTTCACAGCCGGTATTTGATCATGTGACTGCTTGGATTCAAGACAAAACATGATCACAAGTACATTGTCAAACACACAAAAATACACCGATCTGTCACGGCCTGCAAATAGTCATGATAACAGCTCGGGGACTTTATTGATATTGTGATTAATAAACTATACAGGGATCTTCTCACGTGTCATCGTTTTAATCTACGGCGATTAATTTCTCGATATTGTGTGTCAAAAACACATTATTTGAGCGACTAACGTGAGTATATAATTTGTGAAAAATGGTATCCGTCTAGTCCCGTGTATAGAAACGTTATCAATATGCAGTGACATACGGTGCGAATCATTACACTGAACACGTCCCATTTTAATTCTGGAAACCCAAAAGTCCAGAAACTCTACGGTCTTTGCCCAGTCTCGGTTAAAGGTATTTACAAAATTAAAGATGCTGTTTTCATGGGAACATACCAAGGAAGAAAAAATGAAAAAAAAATTGTTCAAAAACTCAATATTTAGACTATGTCGCCCATGGGGAGGCCCATGGGCGAAGTCTGGCCCATGGGCGAGAATATGTTCCTTTACTTAAAACTCATATTTTTCTTTCGCAAATACATTTAATGTATTCATTCAAGTATCATGACACAAAATTTAGCTCATTTTAACTTAATTCAACGATTTTATAGCGATATTGAAATATTTCGCCCATGGGCGAGAAAAAGGTTTGGCCCATGGGCGAGAATACGTTCCTTTACTCAAAACTCATGTGAGTATATAATTTGTGAAAAATGGTATCTGTCTAGTCCCTCGTTTAGAAACGTTATCAATATTCAGTGACATACGGTGCGATACATTATACAGGTTGATTTAGTGCTGCCCACTTCAAGTCCGGTATGGCGGTTATCATAGACATTGAGCTTATGTTCTGAGTACCGTACATGCAGTGTCGGGAGCACGGATGGCTCTGAAATTCGATCTGCAAATTGCGTCCGTTAGGCGTGCCACGACCCTATGACAGTGGGTTCGAAACTCCTATTTGCCCTCATTATGTTTGTAGGGTTGTCAGCTGGGGGGGTTTCATCAAAGTTAAACGTCTAAGAACTTATATCACTTCTTTCCTCTCAGGGGCAGTGGGGTAGTTTAGTGGTAAAAGCGTTCGCTCGTCACACCAAAGACGCGGATTCGATTTCCCACATGGGTACAATGTGTGAAACCCATTTCTGGTGTCCCCCGCTGTGATATTGGCGGAATATTACTAAAAGCGACGTTAAATCAAACTCACTCACTCTTTCCGCTCACATTAAGCTGACACATCGCGATATAACTGAAATACCCTCAACCACGGCATAAAACCCGATTCAACTGTTAACTCATGTCGATGTTGATGATATTCTTTTCTAAAACTTCTATGATAATACTCTGCGTGTCATATTTCTTCACATATATAGTCCATGTGGCATCACGATTCACACACATGAGGGTTCAAAGTAGATTATACTGAAACTCAACCAGTCCTATTTTTAATGTTGTTCGTGCAGGAGGTATTTATCCGAACAAAGGGTTAATTGTTCGAAATAAACCCTGCAAAGTTTAAAACATGTTTTCCAAAGAAGTGTACCTTTGAATAATGCGTCATCCTTCTCAGTTGGCCTTTGTTAAAGTATTACTTTTTATAACTGAAATTAATTCATAGTGATTTCGAAATATTATAAGATTATTCTCAAAACAAATAATATTATTCCCAAACTCTTATGCCAAAACGATCGGTCTCTTTCGATATATTTTGGACCATTGATGATTTAAAAGTTTGTTATTTTCTTGTTTATATGAGATCGTGAGGTATTTTAAATTGTTTGATAGGCATTATTTAGAAATTGGCGTATGATAAAGTAGAGACAATTTATGGACAACAACTTTTTTATTTACTGTGAAGGCGACGTCTCGGAATAGATCCTTATGCCGTTGTCAAGTGACGTTTCGGTATAGATCCTTAAACCATCGCCTTAAATTTACAGTAAAATATAGTAGAGAGAGTGAATTGTTAGTTGTTAAATGCATCATATTACTTTCAGACATATATATTCGATATGTCTACTTAGATTGTTGCCAGCGGTTACTTTGGAAGTCACTCAGTGTATTGATCTATGATGCACGATGTTAAAGCAGAGGAAGAGAGAGATTAATCAGTTGACATACTTCGTATAATGAAAAAGAACATATCGAATTGAGAGAAATTAATAAATACCTGAGAAGTATAGGTCAAAGTTAATTCATATCAGTTCGAAATTGGCGTGTATTTCATTTTTAGTTGGAGGAGAAGTGAGGGGATGTGTTTATTGCTAATATGCAAAGTGTATGATTCAATAACAATCTTCGTGTGTATGTAACAGAACAACATCCTAGCTGCATGTATATACCTTGTGTATGTGTGTATGTGAAACGCAGAGGAAAGCCAGACCCCGACACTGATGTTCACCGATTCATCCATTTAATTTGCTTTGTGTAGCAAAAACGTGACTTATGACGTGACTAAGCATAAAACCAGTAATTGCCCCGACCACCAGGTGTGTTTTGCAAGTCATCCCGAGCTCATCGCGTTAGCACTGTATATACAGATGAAGCCAGTGTTGTTTCGATGTCCCGCTCACATCTAACGACCATGGTTACATGTACCCTGTATGATCTCGAGGTCCCGCTCACATCTAACGACCATGGTTACATGTATCCTGTATGATCTCGAGGTCCCGCTCACATCTAACGACCATGGTTACATGTACCCTGTATGATCTCGATGTCCCGCTCACATCTAACGACCATGGTTACATGTGCCCTGTATGATCTCGAGGTCTCGCTCACATCTAACGACCATGGTTACATGTACCCTGTATGATCTCGATGTCCCGCTCACATCTAACGACCATGGTTACATGTACCCTGTATGATCTGGATGTCCCGCTCACATCTAACGACCATGGTTACATGTACCCTGTATGATCTCGAGGTCCCGATCACATCTAACGACCATGGTTACATGTTCCCTGTATGATCTCGATGTCCCGATCACATCTAACGACCATGGTTACATATATCCTGTATGATCTGGATGTCCCGCTCACATCTAACGACCATGGTTTCATGTACCCTGTATGATCTGGATGTCCCGCTCACATCTAACGACCATGGTTACATGTACCCTGTATGATCTCGAGGTCCCGCTCACTTCTAACGACCATGGTTACATGTTCCCTGTATGATCTGGATGTCCCGATCACATCTAACGACCATGGTTACATATATCCTGTATGATCTCGATGTCCCGCTCACATCTAACGACCATGGTAACATGTACCCTGTATGATCTGGATGTCTCGCTCACATCTAACGACCATGGTTACATGTACCCTGTATGATCTCGAGGTCCCGCTCACATCTAACGACCATGGTTACATGTACCCTGTATGATCTCGAGGTCCCGCTCACATCTAACGACCATGGTTACATGTACCCTGTATGATCTCGAGGTCCCGCTCACATCTAACAACCATGGTAACATGTACCCTGTATGATCTCGATGTCTCGCTCACATCTAACGACCATGGTTACATGTACCCTGTATGATCTCGATGTCTCGCTCACATCTAACGACCATGGTTACATATATCCTGTATGATCTGGATGTCCCGCTCACATCTAACGACCATGGTTTCATGTACCCTGTATGATCTGGATGTCCCGCTCACATCTAACGACCATGGTTACATGTACCCTGTATGATCTCGAGGTCCCGCTCACTTCTAACGACCATGGTTACATGTTCCCTGTATGATCTGGATGTCCCGATCACATCTAACGACCATGGTTACATATATCCTGTATGATCTCGATGTCCCGCTCACATCTAACGACCATGGTAACATGTACCCTGTATGATCTGGATGTCTCGCTCACATCTAACGACCATGGTTACATGTACCCTGTATGATCTCGAGGTCCCGCTCACATCTAACGACCATGGTTACATGTACCCTGTATGATCTCGAGGTCCCGCTCACATCTAACGACCATGGTTACATGTACCCTGTATGATCTCGAGGTCCCGCTCACATCTAACAACCATGGTAACATGTACCCTGTATGATCTCGATGTCTCGCTCACATCTAACGACCATGGTTACATGTACCCTGTATGATCTCGATGTCTCGCTCACATCTAACGACCATGGTAACATGTTCCCTGTATGATCTCGATGTCTCGATCACATCTAACGATCATGGTAACATGTTCCCTGTATGATCTCGATGTCCCGATCACATCTAACGACCATGGTTACATATATTCTGTATGATCTGGATGTCCCGCTCACATCTAACGACCATGGTTACATGTACCCTGTATGATCTCGAGGTCCCGCTCACTTCTAACGACCATGGTTACATGTTCCCTGTATGATCTGGATGTCCCGATCACATCTAACGACCATGGTTACATATATCCTGTATGATCTCGATGTCCCGCTCACATCTAACGACCATGGTTACATGTTCCCTGTATGATCTGGATGTCCCGCTCACATCTAACGACCATGGTTACATGTACCCTGTATGATCTGGATGTCCCGCTCACATCTAACGACCATGGTTACATGTACCCTGTATGATCTCGATGTCCCGCTCACATCTAACGACCATGGTTACATGTACCCTGTATGATCTCGATGTCTCGCTCACATCTAACGACCATGGTTACATGTACCCTGTATGATCTCGATGTCTCGCTCACATCTAGCGGCCATGGTTACATGTACCCTGTATGATCTCAACAACCATTGTTTTCAATACCCTATTCATCTCGATTGAGGTGCCGCTTTCATCTAACAACCATTGTTTTCAATAACCTATTCATCTTGATTGAGGTGCCGCCTTCATTAACAACCATTGTTTTCAATACCCTATTCATCTCGATTGAAGCGCCGCTATCATCTAACAACCATTGTTTTCAATACCCTATTAATCTGGATTGAGGTGGGGCGGTCGGGTAGCCTAGTGGTTAAAGCGTTCGCTCGTCACGCCGAAGACCTGGGTTCGATTCCCGACATGGGTACAATGTGTGAAGCCCATTACTGGTGTCCCCCGCCGTGATATTGCTGGAATATTGCTAAAAGCGGCGTTAAACCCAAGGAGTCAGACACCTTGGTTAATCGGACAATAAGCTCTGATACTAGTAGATGTTACACAAGTCATACTGAGGGTTGCATATTTTACGAGTATACATGACATGAGGGCTCCTTTTAAAAATAAATGGTGGTTTGTATCTATCAAACATATATTTTCAGAGTCTAAATCTTAGATCTTCTGCGGATGTTTCAGTTATGGCCCCTTCCACAAAGCGATCTATGTTAAAACATAGGGGTGGGGGTGATTGGTTAGCCTAGCGTTCGCTCGTCAATCTTAAGACCCGGGTTCGATTCCCCACATGGGTACATCGTGTGAAGTCCATTTCTGGTGTACTCCGCCGTGATATTGCTGGAATATTGCTAAAAGCGGCGTAAAACCATACTCACTCACTCACTGGATTGAGGTGCCGCCGTCATCTAACAACCATTGTTTTCAGTACCCTATTCATCTGGATTGAGGTGCCGCCATCATCTAACAACCATTGTTTTCAATACCCTATTCATCTCGATTGGGGTGCCGCCATCATCTAATTCACTCATTCTGAACTATTCACGTACAACCAACTCAATGTCTCATTCGGGTTCGAATCCCAGATTCGCTCTCATCATGATCCTTGGATTTGTCTACACTATATCCGTGCTCCTTTGGTTCAGCCGGAGTGGTTAAACGTCTAATATCTGTATCACCTCAGGCTTGCCTCTTCTATTAAGCTCACACGCAGTAGGATATATACGGAAACACTTTGAAAACGCAAATTCGATTTTATGCAATATTTGACGAAATGGCTACAAACATCAAATTAAGTTGTTCTGGGTTTTCAGGCATGAGTTAATCAAAAACAACAACGTGTACGGGTTCGAATCTCATTTGATGTGTTTGGAGATGGACTTGAGCAAAAACACATTTTTCTGATCAATTTTATTATGCGTTTCATTATATTTCGGTATAGCTGAAAGATAGCCCAGAGAGGCGTAAAACTCACTCACTCACTCACTAAATGTATCACGACTGTTATTTCCGTTTGCAGAGATGGGGTGAAATGGGGTTTAACGTCGCGTCCAAGATTATTGCACGATTAAAACGACGTGCATGCACGCGCATGCACTCGCATGCACTGATATACCATGCCGCAGTTTAACATAAAAAACCCACCCAGACACAGTATACTGACCCCAGCCGACCAGTCCTTGTTTTAACCTTTTAATACCTAGCGCCAGACAAGGTAACAACAAGTACCATCTTTTAACGTCTATTGGTATGACGCGGCCGGGGATCGAACCCCGGTCCCTTCGCTCTCCGGGCTTACGCTCTACCACAAGATACCACAAGACCAAAGAGGCGGTCAAGGAAACTACACAATTCACAACTGGGAGGAATCAGTCACATTTAATACATGATGTACGGGGGCTAGGCTACACGCTTGTCGGGTGGGAGTGGAGTGAGTGTTGGTGTGGGTGTGTTTTCGGGTGGGACAGTGGACGAGGCGGCTGCTCGGGCAGGGTGTTCACGTGGATGCTGGTGTGTTTCTGGAGGTCGATGGTGACGCTGGAGATCCACGGTCGCCACGTGTGCTGTATCTTGTTACCCTCTGGAACACACAGACACCATAAATGAACACATTCAAGAAGATAGGTTTGTTTGTTTGTTTATTTGCTGTTTAACGCCGCACGCAGCAATATTCCAGCTATATGACGGCCGTCTGTAAATGATCGAGTCTGGACCAGACAATCCAGTGATTGACATCACGAGCATCGATCCATGCGATTGGGATACGATGACATGCATCAACCAAGTCAGCGAGCCTGACCACCCGATCCCGTTAGTCGCCTCTTACGACAAGCAAAGTCGCCTTTTACGGCTTGCTGAAGACCTATCCCATCCCGGATCTTCACGGGTCTCAAGAAAATATAAATACGTACTATTACACAATAAAATAAAACTGAACTAAGGATAATTAATGGTCCAAAATGATCCCGATTACTTTACTTTGCAATAGACAAAGTTCTTATCGCCAATTGTTTTAAATAACTATTGTGTTTTGGTCCTTGCTTCAATTTGGTTTTTAGCTATGCAGAGTTGCGTCCCTTTGACGTACTAGAAACATGTGGTCGTTGGTTCGAATCACCAGCGGTAAACGTCTAAGACATGGGTGATTTCGCGCTTTCCTCCCACATCAACACCGAAAGGCTGTAGTATAAAAAGCTGCCACCAAGCTGTAATATTGTATTAAGAACTGGTTAAATCTCATTAAAATTAGATCTTAGTTCTCGCTATCGCTTAACAAAAATCTGAGGACATCCCATTACGGGTCACGCCAGAACGACCTTTCATCCAACCAATGAGAGCGTCGCTTACCAGATCATGAAAGTGACAGTCGAAATGTGTTTTCTAATCATGCAACGACAATATATACTGATGGAAATTAATAAGGGAACATTTAGTTTTAGAGACAGTAAATCGATATGCCATCATGGGTTCCCAGCCTTGTCAACCAAATACATATTAGAAACAATGCACACAAACACATCTCAACATTTGATTCTGACGTGTTGAATTTGTATGCACACTATTTCAAATGTACTGACAGTAAAGCTTAGTTCCCTATATATTTCAGTGTTCCCTTATTTCTTTCCATCAGTATATTTAACATGGGGTATTCCAAACGACAGTTACGGGTTTTATTATTATTTCCATATAATCTAGGCCATCTATTTGCCATTCCAGCATGTTCCTCTAATCAGTTTTAAACTTTTTAATCGAAAATACGTCAAAATATGTTTCGAAGCATAGTCGCCAGTTTGAAACTAGTGTCGTAAAGCTCGAGCAAGCTGCCATCTGATTGGCCAATGTCGATTTCTTTCAATGTCATTTCATTGGTCGGTCAAAATTCGCGAAAGGTTGTTCTGACGTGATCCGTAATGGGATGTCCTCAGATCTTTGTTCAGAGGTAGCGAAAACTAAGATCTGATTTTAATGAGATTGGAACTGGTTTCCCGGTCCTGTACGAGTAGCTGACGGAGATGTCATCACCTGGCGTGGCTCGACCGCTGGCAACGAGGAGGTAGAAATCTTTGTTGAGGTCGTAAAAACGATCATCGCCAGACAGAACCTTCTTCCGGCGGAAGGAGCATTGGAAGATGCCGTCTTTGTCCGAACCGGAAACCGGAGTCAGGCCAACCGGATACTGTCGAAACAAGGGAGATAATCAGTACTACTGCATGCGCCTCGGAGGAAACCTGTTAGATACAGTCCTTGTTTGAATCGGAAACCTGAGTCAATCAGATACTGTCGAGGCAAGGGAGACAATCAGTTATTTCTGCGTGCGTTCGTAGGATAAATGTTTTTGTTTTTAAATTTGTTATTTTACATATCTGTATGAACATTAAACAAAGAACACTGCACTACCAAACAAGATTCATCAATGACTAATAATTAATTGCGAGGAACATTCGACAACGATAAACTATTGTTTTATTTGTTCCTTATTTCCAAAGTACTATTAAAAAGACTTATCTGAGAAGTGTGTGTTACAATCAGCGAGAAAAACAAGTCAAGATTCACTGTAACACTACTACTATCTTACATACTAAAATGGGTGGGTCTGATATCGCTCCACGAAGCTCCACGAAGCTCCACGAAGCTCCATGAAGTTCAGGTCGCATGTACCCAGATCCAACCCTGTAACTTGCATTGTGCATCAGCAAGTGACTATATTAAGTGATTGACATCATTTTCCTCAGCCACCAGGTGTGTTTTGCAAGTCACCACGAGTACATAGGTTTAAGCCTCTGTCAACAGCAGTGCGACTATACATCGGAAACCACCGTGACGACCCGGATTCAGCCCTGCTGACGCTCTCACAGTGACGTTGCACATTCTGAGATCCGCTTTCAGTGGACACTTCTTTATGTTCGTGAATGGTGTTTTGTATCAAATATAGTCATACAATGGTGTTTTGTATCATATATAGTCATACACCTAAATTTATCCTAACAGGTGAAGGGCTTGAACCGTTTAGTGAACGACTTGTATGAAACGGATCTTCTTCTTCACTTTAGCGTTATGCAAGGAATAACACCTTTCTTTACCTTCAGCAAAATGTATAATATATCCTCTCTGTTACCTTCATCTCAGTGTATTTTCCCCTAGTTATTTAACAGCAGCATGGCCCCGTAGTTCAACCCAACGCCTTAGCTCACGACAGTGTCATATAGAACCCAACGTCTTAACCCCGACAGTGTAATATAGGGCGTTGTTTGAGGGGTTTCAGTGAGGTGCTGCATAACGGGTTGGGACCTGTTATATACAATGGGACCTGCTTACTGTGGAAACTTCACTGTATGTGCGAACAATGTAGCTTACCTGTGATATTCTGATGTTGGAGTGGCCGATGTTGTAGGAGGGGTAGAAGAAGATGCCTGTGCCTACCTCCACACACTCGGTGACGCTGTCCCAGCCCTGGACACCAAAGTATACTTATGTATGTGACTGAACTGACGGCTAACAAGAATGTGTAATATATCAACAAGAATAATACAAATTAATTACGACTGCTTTTAATTTAAAAATAAATAAATTTAATTTTAATTTTAAATCAGTCGCCGTTCGAGAATCCAGAATTGATTGGGGGTATTGTGCATCCGTTCATGTGTAATGTTTAATATAAGATCTACGTAAGATTCATGGCCATTTACAGGTTCAAATATAGAGCTACATGTTCGGTTTTGGTTGGTTGTTGTTTAACGCCGCACTCACCAATATTCCATCTATATGACGGCGGTCTGTAAATAATCGAGTTTGGACAAGATAATCCAGTGATTGATATCATGAGCATCAATCTACGTTATTGGAACACGATGACATGCATCAACCAAGTCAGCGATCCCGGCCATCCGATCCCGATCGCCTCTTACGACAAGCATGAGTTGCTGGAGACCATTTCTAACCCGGACCTTAACTGTTTGTGATCAGTTATCGGGGTTCCTGGTGCTAGGCCTACAAAGAGTGTGAATAGTGTCTACCATCTGTGTGTCTTCAGAGAAGCCGATGGCGACCCACTTGTCCCCGAGGCCGAGATGGACGGTGGTGATGGTGAAGTCGATGGTGGGGACGTTCCACCCCCTGTCCTGCCATGACACCAACATGGAACACCCTCCCAGGGCCTCACAGTCGTGGAAACAACCCATAGTGTCCCCACAGCGGGGGTCCATTGTGAATCGGGCGTCCTGTGAATAAATGGCATGTGATATTGAACGTTCTATCGATTTGACTTGGAAACAAGCCAAATATGCTTAAAGCGTATTGTGAGCCAGTTAACAAAGGTTGAATCGCGAGAACGCGAGAATGTCCCTTACAGTATTTCATAGGATAAGGACATTGTCGACTCCAGCGCGATATTTTACGTCGAATCAGCAAGTTTCCAACTACACGGATTTCATAAACATCTTTAATTCATTGGACCAAGCGGAAATATACACCTCAAAGTTTACTAAGGACCACCAGTTTAAAATGTAATACGTCAAATTGTGTGCGTCTGTTGAAATAGCCAAAGACAATATTGCATGAAGACCTGTTTAATGAACAAAAGTCTGCTGTCATGTGCCACACAATACCATCAAACAACATGTGACCAATAATCAGTCCGATCACCCGTCAAAATGACAGTATCTCACCAAAACTAAAACGTAAAACAACAAATGGAAACACATTCTTTGTCCCAAAAAACAACACACAGTAGCGCTAATGTGATCCACGTGATGCTCATGCTCCCGGTAAGTGTCTGGGGGGTTGCCAAGGGAAGATTGTTCCACTCTTCAGTAAGAGTGAGTGAGTGAGTATGGTTTTACGCCGCTTTTAGCAATATTCCAGCAATATCAGGGCGGGGACACCAGAAATGGGCTTCACACATTGTACCCATGTCGGGAATCGAACCCGGGTCTTCGGCGTGACGAGCGAACGCTTTAACCACTAGGCTACCCGACCGCCCCTCTTCAGTAAGAGCTTTGTCGAGTTTCTGTAGAGTTGCTGGAAGACTGGCCTTCGTGAGAGGGCGATCTGCAGGTCGGTCCACATGTGTTCGATAAGGTTGAGGGCTGGCCACTCCATGCGAACAATAGTCTCCGGCTCTAAGGCATCAACGACCCTGGCACGATTAAGTCGTGCGTTATTGTCCATTAGTATGAAGTCCGGTCCGATTGAACCAGCATAGGTCTCAGGTACACATCCAGAATGTCATCCCTGCAGCACACCTGTCATCGAACCCTGCTACAGGACACAGAGATCGGTTCTTCCAGCTCTACTGATCCCACCCCAAATCATGACTGAGCCCTATCCATAGTGGTCATGTTCGGCTACGTTTGCATCCTGAAATCTTTCTCGGTGTATACGCCACACTCAGGCACCAAGATCTGTGAATTCTAGAGTTTCTCGATTCGTCAGTGTAAAGCACTGGATCCCAGTCCTGAACGGTCCAATTGACGTGATCTTCAGCCAAATCCAAACGTGCCTGCCTGTGAGGTCGGGTCAGTGGGATGCGAATGCATGCCCTCCGTGACCTGAGATCAGCCTCACGGGGACGATAACAGGAAACGTTTACACTATTGGCGTTCATTGGCAGGTCATTTCTATGTGTGTTGGCAGTCACGGAGGCTTCGACGATGACCGTTTGCTGCAATCAGGAGAAACCTTTCTCCCTGCAGGTCGCTGATCCAAACGACTGGCATCTATTCCATTACTTATGTAGAAATACATGGCTGACACCAAAGACGTTTGCAACGTGACATTGTGTTGATCCAGTTATAAGCATGCCTATATATCTGCCTAATTCTTCCGTCGTGAAACGACGCCTTTGACGCTGAGGGTATTCAGTGGTTGCAATCCTCAGTGGGAAATGTTGTTGTGCTCGTTTATAACGATGTGCAACGGTTCTGTCGCAAAACATCCAAACACAGGTTTTCAAGCACCTAGTGCACATCGTGCCCATGAGTGCATGACTCTGTCAGTTCATCATGAAACTGAGGTCCAATAGGGTTTCCCCAATCACTGTCTTTATTTGTTGGATGATTTTTTTATACCATTAAAACTTGATCCTTCGCAAACTTTGAGTTGTATATATCGAACAATCATGTCTTCGAAACTTACGGAAGCACATAAGGGCACTATTACTTTTATATTATCTTGAAATATTATAAGATACATTGTTCATAATTCAAGATACTTCGTTGAAAATTCGAGTTCTTATCTTGAAAATTCAACTTATTAAGTTAAAAATTCAAAATTAATTGAATTCAGCGAATGCATTTTCAAGATACCATCTTGAATTTTAAAGATACGAGCTTGAATTTCAAGATAAATATAAAAAATGTTTTTGGCCAAATGTTTTTTGAATTCACTAGAAACCAGACCCAAGAGAACAATGAGGTTACATCGTCTTCAGTCATATTTCGAATTCAATTGAAAGACGTCTCAGTGTATATGTATTCAGAAAACGGAAACAAGAACCGACCCAGAGTAGCAGGGAAAACTATTTGTCTTCAGTTGACAAGAAATACGAAATATTGTCAAAAAGGACAAAGAGTACTACCTCAGTCCCTTAAGTGAAACGATATTTGAACTACAATGCCCCCCCCCTCCCCCCCCAAAAAAAAAAAAAATTTAAAAAAAAAAATAAATAAAAAAAAATAAAAAAAATATATATATATAAAAAAAAAATAAAAAAAATAATAATAATAAAAAAAATAATCTTTACTCAAGGAGGTAATCAGAAGAAACCCTGTCCATCTGAATTTACCTTGATAGAGCAGGGGTACATGTTCCTTGTAAGCCACGTGGTCTGAAATGGCACGTGAATCTGCAGGTTGCCCGTGACAATGGAAGAGGTCACGTTGACCCAGATGGTGCTATAGCTCTCAACAAACGTCGCCCTAACAGAAGACACACATTGAGACTATTGCAACAACGAATTTACAAAGTCAAAGAGATTCAATAACACAAGATGGATACGACAAATTTTAGTACACCAGCACACTCAAAAGAACGATATACTACAGTACTATAAAATCGGCATTTGTCTGGACTAGTACAACCAACCACACACACATGCACACGCACGTGCTCACAGACACGCGCCCAACACCCCGACCCCCAAATGTTCGACCCCTTACCTAAACACGATATGGTCATTGAGCCCAGCAGGTGCTTGCCACACAAAGTCTAGACTGGTCTTGGTCTGGTTGTTGCTGTGAGTCAAGGCGCTGTTCTGAATGGTGCAATACAAGGAACTGATTATTTGATTTTCATATCAACAAGACCTCAAAAACATAATATTACATTGGTTGGTTGGTTGTTTTACGCCGCACTCAGCAATATTCCATCTATATGACGGCGGTCTGTAAATAATCGAGTCTGGGCCAGACAATCCAGTGATTGATATCATGAGTATCGATCCACGCAATTGGAATCGATGACATGCATCAACCAAGTCAGGGAGCCTGACCACCCGATCCCGTTAGTCGCGTGTTTTGACATGGGTTGCTGAAGACCTATTCTACCCAGTATCTTCATTGGTCTCATATTACGAAAAGTATTTTATATCCATCTGTATGCAAACATTATTCGGACCTTTTAGGGAATCCGGTTCAGAATTGGTCCTCAGCGTCATTTTCTTGTAAAAACTATCGATGAATTGATTAATTGTGTGATATCGCACCCCAACGGGATGGGTCGTTGCTCATCATATCAATCACTGGAATGTCTGGTCCACACTCTATCATATACAGGCTTACCTCATACAGCTGGAATACTGCTGAGTGTGGCGTTAAACACCAAACAGATAACTACTATATTTGGATGGTGATGAAGAGTTTGGGGAAAGAGACGGGAGAAAGGACATCACTGATGACGCCATGGACAACGACATCATGGCTATAAACAGTGACAACGTAATGAAAACCCCATAACGATGTTGATGTTGAGAGTGATGACTACCCTATCGACAGTGACAACACGTACCCCTGATGGTCCGCAGACTCCCTGGGTCATCATGACGGGAGTGAAGGTCCCGATGAACTCTGTCTGGTCATAGCGCGGGTCAGCTCTCCTGGCCTGGATGAGGAAGCCCTTGAACATGTGATTACAGCGGGACTCCAGCGTCACTGTAACCACAAGGGGGAACATGGGATGCTCATTATATTTCTTCTATCTTTATATTCAATCGTTGTTTATTAGCTTATTATTTAATCATGGGGAGAAAGAAAATGCTTCACCTTTTCTTCCGTAGATCTCTGTCTTGGTAGATCTGAATGTGCAATCTTGGGTACGTTTTTCTGACCCTGTCTGACAGGTATATTAAGCTTCTCTGTATTGTCGTACTTGTACTATGATTCCAGGAGGGTCATTGTTTTCTACTGAAATGTGCGGTTGGCAGATCATTGTTTTCTATAAAGGGGTCATAGTTTTCAACTGAAATTTGCGTTTTTATGAAAGTCATTGTTTTCTATTATTTTTTTCTCCTGAAATGTGCGGTTGGATGATCATTGTTTACTCACAAAGGATTATTGTTTTCTAATGAAATGTGCGTTTTTATGTAGACCATTGTTTTCTTCCAAAGTATTTGGTGTCATTGTAGGTTTTAAAAAGATTGATGCGGTGGAATCATTGTTACAGAATTAATTGGTTATTATGGAGAAATGAGAGAAGCGTTTTGGCTTGAAATGCTGTAGCAACATTATGTTCAGTTGGTACATTTAAAACATTAACGGAAGTTGGTTCTTTGGAGAAAAAAAAAGTATTTCAAAGGGAAACTATGTTCCATGTTCTGGTGCCAACTCCTGCTTGGTCTAGGTCCAAGATGTAAGTATTGTCTCGTGCGAAACTGAAGCAATGAGGGCAATAATTAACTTGTATTAATTGATATATTTGTATTTCTGTGTCCTTGTTACATTGCCACAGATGCATCTCTATAGCCAGGGACCTACAGTGCTTAACAAGAGAAAAAGTGAAAACAATGTAGATCTTCAAATCAAGATACAGGTTGTTTTGTTTTACAAAACAATACAAAGACAGCATTTACTCCCCATTCACACACATTAGATAAGGGATAAACTTTATGATTATAGTGTAAAATGTAAAAGCATATTCTCTAATAAAGTGGTAATTAGTATGCATCCTTATTCGAATAGACCATGATACATTGCCGATTCGGTATAATCCTGATTAATACAATTACTTCTAAAATGAATTGTTCTATGAATATATCATTTTTAAGTAATTTATAAAATGTAAGAAACATAGCATGCAAATATCTATCTTACATTTATACAAGAAATATTTTGCTGTGATGAAGCGATCAAACACAACATCAGTCAAAACATCCTTTTTACAATTAAAAATGATTCTTTCTGAGAGATTAAGACTTAGGTCTATGAATATGACTACATCCTCCTGACCACAGGACAAGTTCGGGGTGTGGACAAGTTCGGGGACTTGGTTGATTGCCATCGTACCCCGACGGAGTGGCACGTTGCTCATAATATCAACCACTAATTTGCCTGGCTCGATTGTTTAAAACTCGTGGTATGTGCAAACCACCTAATATATGGATGTCAACTTCTTTATTATGAGAAATGTAGGTTTTTTTAATGGAGAGACCTTTTACCCATGAAACCATCGTGTGTAAATATATAAATAATATATATATAGTAATAATCAAATAAGTGGAGTAAGATTGAACACAGTTTTAATTAGTATTATGTTATATTATATATATAACGATTGAATGTAAAAAACTATACCTTACAAAGCGAATGCATAATATTTTCACATGTTTATCGTCAGGTAATTGTACCGGGATAATATAAATATACTATACATGATGCTAGAACCAAATACTAGAGGTACAACAGTTCGCAGTAAATATACCACTCAAGACAAGACAAAGAACGCAAATTGAAAGGCTGTGTGTTGCAATACCTAACCATGACAGATTAACATTAGTTAAGAGAAACATCGAGTGTTCTTAACTTTTTTGAGTAGTATATAAAACGCCATCACCAACCAGTCCCGATTATCTGCCGAAACATATTCCTTTTGGCGTAAAAGGCAAAATAGTGGTGAAAATTATATGGATGAAACATTGAAAATCAGTGATAACACCAGGTGTTCGAGAGAAGGGTAAGCATGTCCTGTCCTACTAATATCAGCCGCCACTCCCACAATTTGCAAAAAATCCATTTAAGTGAATAGTTTACTAAAGAAGCCATGATTTTCATATTAGTGTTGCCTTTTCATATTTTTGTTAATTCGTATGCTACGTGATTCTTCCAGTCAAGTGTAGTCAGTGATATATACATAGAGGAAACATAGCACAATTGGAACGTAAACTTGGTTTTGTTTAAAACGAAAAACAAATGACGCATATTTCGCCTAACAGTATGGACAATATATTATATATTACAATATATTTTTAGACAGACTTAAACCAAGGCATAACTTAATTCACCACGCTCGCCGATAAGGTAAAAAACTTCAGTCGCCACGTTTTCGACATTTTCATCAATAACATTGTCCCTTGTTGCCTGTTTCAGTGTTTACGTCACCGTGACGTCGAGGCGGACACGTCTGTGACAGCCCGTCACGGCCTGCACGCTCAAGGGAGGAGGCACCATTTGGGTGCATAGTTTATATGCCTTGATATGGAGTTCTACATGTATATCGTCACGTTATACATATAGGCCGTCACACAGTAATTGGAATTATTTATGCTTAAACAAAGAACGACTTCATGACATCTATGCAAAACAATTTTATGTCTTTGTTGCATTGACGTACAGTAAAGTACGGTTAAACGAACTCAAAGGGACTACTAATTTTAGTTCGTTTGAACCGTAGTTCGTTATAAGCATATATACAGCATAACTACAGCAAATAGTCGGGACCAAAAAAGTAGTTCGTTATATCAGTCAGTTCGTTATAAGCGTGTTCGTTATAACCGTAGTTTACTGTATTTCTTAAATTAATTAAAAAGTTATATGTATGCACTTTGGGATGGGGTAATAAGTAGGTTAGTAAGCACCCCGACGGTCCAACCAGCAGCAAAAAATACTATGTAAGTCAATATTTCCTTACACTCGACTTCGTATTTGATTTTGCATTTGTTAAGCATTTGTAAGTTCGTTTTGGTCTTCATACTGCAATGCACCGCTATCCCTTCAGTGTGCTTTAATGGTTGTCAGCAAATTGTATGCCGCAATCCCTTCAGACAAATAGCCATGATATACACTATTTCAATGGAAATGCAACATCTATGTTTAAAATAGTGAGTGGGTATGGTTTTACGCCGCTTTTAGTAATATTCCAGCAATATCACGGCGGGGGACACCAGAAATGGGCTTCACACAATGTACCCATGTCGGGAATCGAACCCGGGTCTTCGGCGTGGCGAGCAAACGCTTTAACCACTAGGCTACCCGACCTCCCCTGTTTAAAATAGACCCTGTAAAAATAACCATTGAAAAATGCTGCAACACTATAATTGTCATTTATGTGTGACCCGTCTGTTGACCCACGATTGTATGATCTGATTGAACTTAAAACCCTAACAGTTCGTTCTGTTTAAGACGTAACAATGTCTAGACTGGACGCAATTTATTATATTATACATTTATATGCTGCACGTATCCAGGTACCAGTATCTGCTCAAATGCGGTTTTTTTTATTCCCCGAATTGTGGATCCGTTTGCATTCCCGATATCATTCTCAACTCCCTGGCGAGTATACAATCCAAGCTGCGCTAGAGGGTTTTTACATCCACCTCACATATCGGGTACCCATTCCCTGCTGGGTGAACAGAGGCACATTTAAACTAAGTCACTTCCCAAGGGTGACATATTGCAATAACAGCCCACGCCATGACACGGGTATACTTTCACTTTCCTACCTAATCAATTATGATGTAGGTGTAGCAGGGCGTAAAGTCATCCAACAGATGATTTCCTTACCTTGTCGGCTTCCTGACGGGGTTAACCTCTTTGGTCATGTGGACAAGGCGTCCGACCTCGGATCAGAAGGTCCGTGGTTCGAATTCCCTCACGGGACTCGGAAAATTTATGGCCGCTACATTGGCGCCCAACGTAGGGATGAGCGCGTTTATATTAAATTTGAGCAAAATAAGTCTCAGTACCCTACTATGCGGCCCGGGACGTGCCTTCTGTTGACGGGGGAGTATGTAGCAGGGCGTCGAGTCATCCCACAGATGACAAATGGTGTTTAGGTAATCCTCGAAAAAACGTAAATGGTTCTCACCTGTAATCTTTTTCTTTTCATAATAACTTGTATCGGATACTTTGATAATAAACGGTGATGATACTGTCTGCGGTGCCGTTCCATGATGTCCCAGGGGAAACATTGATGGACACGCCATTTCTACAGCTCCAAAGGAATACCCCAGTGTCCGTGCAAAGAGGCACGATAGTAACACAGTCACAATACACAGGTGCATTCTGGCAAGGTGAGCTAAATGTTTATTTTGTCCAGAAAAACCACCTTTGATGATGAGACAGAATATCCAGTACAAGTGTTATAGTAAGGGAAAATGGTACTGGCGTTACCGGAAGTGCGCCCCAATGACAGGTGTCCAGTCGCAGGATGTGGTCGAGCCCAGTTATATGACAGATTAAAGCGGTGGCCCTTTGTGTGTACCTTCTTCCCGGATGACATCTATGGCGTCATCAAAGTGTCACAGTGCACGGCGATCGTGTGTCAGCTGTGTGGAAAGCATGACTTTTGGTCTGACATAATGCATCATGCAGTCACAATGGCACTCGGAACTGTTGGGCTTTGATATGGTGCATATTTCGTTTGCCTTACTAATTAATATCATAAGTAATGCATAGCTGCAAGTTCGTACCTTAAAGTCTGTGACTTACCAATAATTGTACATGTGTAATTATGTAGACAACTCATTCATAAAATGTAAGCAGGATTGTTTTTTAGTGAAATATAGCATGCTTGCTTGTTTACTGTAGAATTGTAGCATTGCGAGGGTCTTTGTTTTGGCGACCAGTGTTTTCTGCTGAATAATATTTATCGAAAGTGTGTTTGTTTTCTTCGAGGTGCATGTTTGAAATACATTTTTGTTTGTTTCCTGGAGCTGTTTGTGTATAAATTAATTTAATTTCTGTTTCTCCGAGGTGTTTGTGTATAACTTAATTTCATTTCTATTTCTCCGAGGTGTGTGTTTGTAAATTAATTTCATTTTTTCGCCGAGGTGTTTGTGTATAACTTAATTTCATTTCTTTTCCTCCGAGGTGTTTGTGTGTAACTTAATTTCATTTCTGTTCCTCCGAGGTATTTGTGTGTAACTTAATTTCATTTCTACTCTTTCGATATGTGTGTTTGTAAGTTAATTTCATTTTTTCCCTGTGGTGATTGTATGTAACTTAATTTCATTTCTGTTTCCCCGAGGTGTTTGTGTGTAACTTAATTTCATTTCTGTTTCTCCGAAGTGTTTGTGTGTAACTTAATTTCATTTCTACTCTTTCGATATGTGTGTTTGTAAGTTAATTTCATTTTTTCTCTGTGGTGATTGTGTGTAACTTAATTTCATTTCTGTTTCCTCGAGGTGTTTGTGTGTAACTTAATTTCATTTCTACTCTTTCGATATGTGTGTTTGTAATTTAATTTCATTTCTGTTTCTCCGTGGTGTTTGTGTGTATCTTAATTTCATTTCTGTTTCTCCGAAGTGTTTGTGTGTAACTTAATTTCATTTCTGTTCCTCCGAGGTGTTTGTGAATAACTTAACTTATTTTCTACCCTTTCGATATGTGTGTTTGTAAGTTAATTTCATTTTTTTCTCCGTGGTGATTGTGTGTAACTTAATTTCATTTCTGTTTCCCCGAGGTGTTTGTGTGTTACCTAATTTCATTTCTGTTTCTCCGAGGTGTTTGTGTATAACTTAATTTCATTTCTGTTTCTCCGAAGTGTTTGGGTGCAACTTAACTCTATTTCTACTCTTTCGATATGTGTGTTTGTAAGTTAATTTCATTTTTTCTCCGTGGTGATTGTGTGTAACTTAATTTCATTTCTGTTTCCCCGAGGTGTTTGTGTGTAACCTAATTTCATTTCTGTTTCTCCGAAATGTTTGTGTGTAACTTAATTTCATTTCTGTTTCTCCGAAGTGTTTGTGTGTAACTTAATATAATTTTTCTCCGAGGTGTTTGTGTATAACTTAATTTCATTTCTGTTTCTCCGAAGTGTTTGTGTGTAACTTAATATAATTTTTCTCCGAGGTGATTGTGTGTAACTTAATTTCATTTCTGTTTCCCCGAGGTGTTTGTGTGTAACTTAATTTCATTTCTACTCCTCCGAGGTGTTTGTTACTGCTAAAGTTTCACTGTTTTCATTCAACGCCTTTGATGTAGTGAGTGTGTCATTGGTAACTCTTGCACCGCTTGTGAGGAATTTGTATTTTATTTTAAGCGTCATTTGCTTTTATTTATCAATAAGTGTATCTTTACAAATTTTGTAACAGTTTCTTAACGAGGTATTTCTTTATTGTTGAGGGTCATTGTTTTCTTCTGACTAAGTGGAAATACTTCACAAATATGCTAATGTTTATTACCAATCATGTGGCATTTTTTCAATGTAATACTTCCCTATTTTCTTCTTAGATATTCCTTTACTGTAAATGGTCAATGGTTTCTATGGAAAACTAATAAGATTGAAACTGTTGAGAACTAAGATATTTGTTTTTCGCTGGGCCATTGTTTTTTTGTTTTACCGATGTATTTCCTTTCTGTTGATGTAGTTGTTTTCCACTGAAGCATTTGTTAAAAGAGAGGATAATTCTTTTCTACAGATGTATTTCACCATTGTGTAATTTATTTTCTTTATAGTTATTTGCATATTGTAACTCGAATATCTGGTGTGTAATAAAGTTTTACAGCATTTACTTCACTCTCACTATTACGATTACGACGGTAGGGTAGCCTAGTGGTTAAAGCGTTCGCTCGTCACACCGAAGACCCGGGTTGGATTTCCTACATGGGTACATCGTGTGAAGCCCATTTCTGGTGTTCCCCGCCGTGATATTGCGGGAATATTGCTAATAGCGGCGTAAAATCATATTCACTCACCCACATTCACTTTAGGTTAGTTAGGTTTGTTGTTGCCATTAGGACTTTTTCTTGTGGCCATTTTGCCTTTTTGTGGCCGGGCGGGCGGGCGGGCGGGCGATTTATGAGTGAGTGAGTGAGTGAGCGAGTGAGTGGCGTATTCGCTGTAATTTGACGTCGGGTTGTAATGTTTTCACTGAAGTCCCACGTCGCTTTGGTGCCACCTTACAGATAAGCATATTACTTTTAGCGAGCCACCACACAAGTGTGATATGGTGACCGGCTTGCTCCACTAATAGGGATCTAGTGTGCCTTTGTATCACAAAGAGGAATGTGATAGCTTTTGAAGGGAAAACAACGCTTATACTTTTATTTTGTAACTGTGATATTGAGCTAGCCGGTGCTGTTTTTCGTTACTGTTTTTGTGTGTGCAGAATTAAACGCCGATTCATGGCTATACTATTAACCACGTTAAATCACAACTAGGTCACCATTGAAAAGGAAGTTTATAAATAAAGTGTACGGTGATATGGGTGAAGGGAGATAACTCCACTTCTGCACAAGATGGCGAACAGTGTTTATGGTTGAGTTTGTTTGTAAACATGGAGAACTGATTACTTCTACAGGTGTGATAGTCCGCACAGGTGAGTTGAGGAGTAGCAGAATAACAGGTAGTTAGAAGTGTTATTTCTATATAGGTCGTGTATGTCTGTTGTCAATGTAAACACGATGTAATCCCGGAACTACCGCGAGGAAGCCACGTATATGTAACCGTATCTTGACCCACATTTAGACTACACCATGTTGGGTGTTTTTTATATCAACAATTTGTTGTACACTAAGGTTAGATAAGTAATGTATACAGTGATGATGTTCATATGATGTTATTGACCTGTTCATGTGTTGTTATAGATCTGTTTATGTGATGTTATTGATCTGTTTATATGTTGTATAGATCTGTTCATATGTTGTTATAGATCTGTTCATATGTTGCTATAGATCTATTCATATGTTGTTATAGATCTGTTCATATGTTGTTATAGATCTGTTCATATGTTGCTATAGATCTATTCATATGTTGTTATAGATATGTTCATATGTTGCTATAGATCTATTCATATGTTGTATAGATCTGTTCATATGTTGTTATAGATCTGTTCATATGTTGCTATAGATCTATTCATATGTTGTTATAGATCTGTTCATATGTTGTTATAGATCTGTTCATATGTTGTTATAGATCTGTTCATATGTTGCTATAGATCTATTCATATGTTGTTATAGATCTGTTCATATGTTGTTATAGATCTGTTCATATGTTGTTATAGATCTGTTCATATGTTGCTATAGATCTATTCATATATTGTATAGATCTGTTCATATGTTGTTATAGATCTGTTCATATGTTGCTATAGATCTATTCATATGTTGTTATAGATCTGTTCATATGTTGTTATAGATCTGTTCATATGTTGTTATAAATTTATTCATATGTTGTATAGATCTGCTCATATGTTGTTATAGATCTATTCATATGTTGTTATAGATCTGTTCATATGTTGTTATAGATCTATTCATATGTTGTTATAGATCTGTTCATATGTTGCTATAGATCTATTCATATGTGCTATAGATCTGTTCATATGTTGTTATAGATCTGTTCATATGTTGCTATAGATCTATTCATATGTTGCTATAGATCTGTTCATATGTTGTTATAGATCTGTTCATATGTTGTTATAAATTTATTCATATGTTGTATAGATCTGTTCATGTGCTGTGATAGATCTGTTCATAGTTATGTAATGCTCTAGGTCTATTGATATGGCGTTATAGATCTGTAGATGTAATGCTTTATATCTTTTCATATGCCATAGACCTGTTCATATGATGTTATAGACCTGCTCGTATGATGTTATTGATCTGTTCATATAGTGTTATAGATCTGTTCATATGGTGTTATAGATATGTTCATATTATTAGTATTATAGACCTGTTCATGGAGTTAACATGATGTTATTGATCTGTTCATGTGCTGTGATAGATCTGTTCATGTGCTGTGATAGATCTGTTCATATGGCGTTTTAGAGCTGTACATGTAATGCTTTATATCAGTTCATATGCCATAGACCTGTTCATATGATGTTATAGACCTGCTCGTATGATGTTATAAATCTGCTCATATAGTGTTATAGATCTGTTCATATGGCGTTTTAGAGCTGTACATGTAATGCTTTATATCAGTTTATATGCCATAGACCTGTTCATATGATGTTATAGACCTGCTCGTATGATGTTATAAATCTGCTCATATAGTGTTATAGATCTGTTCATATGGCGTTTTAGAGCTGTACATGTAATGCTTTATATCAGTTCATATGCCATAGACCTGTTCATATGATGTTATAGACCTGCTCGTATGATGTTATAAATCTGCTCATATAGTGTTATAGATCTGTTCATATGGCGTTTTATAGCTGTACATGTAATGCTTTATATCAGTTCATATGCCATAGACCTGTTCATATGATGTTATAGACCTGCTCGTATGATGTTATAAATCTGCTCATATAGTGTTATAGATCTGTTCATATGGCGTTTTAGAGCTGTACATGTAATGCTTTATATCTGTTCATGTGTTAAGAGACCTGCTCATATGATGTTATAAATCTGTTCATATGGTGTTAGAGATCTGTTCATATGGTGTTACAGACCTGTTCATGGTGTTATAGATCTGTTCATGATGTTATGTATCGATTCATGTTATAGACCTGTTCAAGGTGTTATAGATCTGTTCATGATGTTATAGATCGATTCATGTTTTAGATCTGTTCATGTGCTGTTATAGATCTGTTCATAGTTATGTAATGCTTTAGCTCTGTTCATATGGCGTTTTAGATCTGTACATGTAATGCTTATATCTGTTCAAATGCTAAAGACCTGATATGATGTTATAGACCTGTTCATATGATGTTATAGACCTGCTCATATGATGTTATAAATCTGTTCATATAGTGTTATAGATATGTTCATATGGTGTTATAGACCTGTTCATGGAGTTATAGATCTGTGCATGATGTTATAGATCTTTTCACTGTGTTGTAGATCTCTTCGGGATGTTATAGATCTGTACATGATGTAATAGATCTTTTCACAGCGTTGTAGATATGTTCATGATTTACTGATCTGTTCATAATGTTATGTTAATGTTATGTTATAGACCTGTTCACTGTGTTATAGATATGTTCATGATGTAATAGATATATTCACGGTGTTATAGATCCGTTCACGATGTTATAGATCTGTACTTGATGTGATAAATCTGTTCATGGTGTTATAGATCTGTTAACGATGTTATAAATCTGTTCACGATGCTATAGATCTATCCATGATGTTATAGATCTGTTCATGTGATGTTATAGATCTGTTCACAATGTTATAAATCTGTTCATGTTATAGATCTGTTTACGATGTTATAGATCTGTTAACGGTGTTATAGATCTGTACATGTGATGTTATATATCTTTTCTATGTCAACAGGTGCGGATCACAGTTTTATTGAGTCAATGACTGAAGTGAAGAACAAAGATGAGGTAGAACCTGATATGATATTTATCTGTTTCATTTACAAATTCACTTGAATCTGTATATACAACGCACCTGTACATTCCAAATTACGTACATATTGTAATTTCTGGCAGTATTTTTACCTGGACGAATTGAAATGAAATTCCAATAAACTGTCCAGATTGACAGGGTTCCGCAGTATGTATTAATTGTGTGTTTATTATTTGTTTAACCCCGAACTCAACAATATGCCAGATATATGATGGCGGTCTGTAAACATCGGTTCTGGGCCAGACAATTCAGTGATTTGACATCATGATCATCAATCTACGCAATTGGGATATGATGACATGCATCTAGCCTGCACTCCCCGATCCTGTTAGTCGCCTCTAATGGCAAGCATGGGTTGCTAAATACCTATTCTAACCCGGATCTTCACAGGGGTGTATGTATCAGTGATGTTTGGGGTTGGGTGTAACTAGAGGAGAGAAAGCCCCCTGCGTGTGTCCGGGATCAATAACACCGACTCTGAATACACACACGGGGGCGGTGGGGGCTGTCTCGTGATTCAGGGGCGGTCGGGTAGCCTAGTGGTTAAAGCGTTGGCTCGTCACGCCGAAGACCCGGGTTCGATTCCCGACATGGGTACAATGTGTGAAGCCCATTTCTGGTGTCCCCTGCCGTGATATTGCTGGAATATTGCTAAAAGCGGCGTAAAACCATACTCACTCACTCACTCACTCACTCTCGTGATTCAGGGCACCGCTCGTATATCCGATTCCGCAAATGGGTGAAAAGCATATTTCTATCTGCTGACGTGATATTGGTGGGAGAGGGCTAATAGCGGCGTTAAACCATACCCACTCGTGGAAAAAATAAGCACAGTTTGTGATGCTATTTAAAATATAATATATCTTCTCTTCTATGCATTATTGTTGTCTTTCCAGAAGGGGAGCATGCCGCCGGAAGTGGTGGACTACAGGTCAGGGCGAAGGAAGGCGGTGATCACGATAGGTGTGCTACTGACCTGGGTGTGTTTTGTCCTGGCTGTTGTCAAGCGCAGTGTTGCAGGTCTGTCTGTCTGTCTGTCTGTCTGACACGTCACCTCATTTCACGTTTGTTTCTTTACCTTTTGCCTCATATTATGAACGATTGGGGTAAAAAGTCACACAATCAGCCAAGTCACTGAGCCTGACCACCCGATCCATTAAGGCGTCTAGCTCGACAAGCATTGTTTGCTGGGATCCTATGATGCTAACCCGAGTCCCCTCGGACCTGTGAAGGAGTGAGTGAGTGAGTTGGGTTTAACGCCGCATTTAGCAATATTCCAGCAATATCACGGCGGGGGACACCAGAAATGGGCTTCACACATTGTACCCATGTCGGGAATCGAACCCGGGTCTTCAGCGTGACGAGCGAACGCTTTAACCACTAGGCTACCCGACCGTCCCTGGACCTGTGAAGGAATGAGTATTAGCTAGAACAAGAACTTGTAAAACAGTGACTAGTGACGTCATCTTCAGGAATAAAGTTAACAGCTCAAAGTCGAAATAAAGCAAATTCCTTTTCAGATCATTTATGCCCATCATCACGCGCGGTTTGAAATGACCAGCATCCCACACGTTGTTATAATGTAGTGCCTATGTAGCTGTTCGTCGTTGGTTTACGCCGCACTCAGTAATAGTCCAACTATATCACGGCGGCCTGGTCCATATAACCAGTGGTTGATGTTATGGGAGAAGTCTCACGCCGTCGGCTAGGATGATGTAATAGGATATTTACTCTCCCTGGAGATTCATTTCAGGACGGAATTTTTTGCCAAGGATATTATTTCTACAGCTAGTATCTTACTAACATTGGAATATTTTCCATATAAATATTCTTTCCTCGGGGTACTTTTTGACCTGGAAACAGTGTTCGTTTACAATGACACACACACCAAGTCACCAAGACATTTCTTACGACAAGTAATATAGTGTGGTGATCTTTGTTAACCCGGTACATTATGAGAAGGCGTTTTCCTACACTTAACATACTCAAAATGTTATTCACCTTTCACTCTTGTGGTTGGTTTGTTGTTTTACGCCGCACTCAGCAATATTCCAGCTATATGACGGCGGTCTGTCAATAATCGAGTCTGGACCAGACAATCCAATGATTGATATCATGAGCATCGGTCCACGCAATTGGGATCGATGACATGCTTCAACCAAGTCAGTGAGCCCGACCACCCAATCCCGTTAGTCGCCTCTTATGACAAGCACAGCCGCCTTTTACGGCAAGCATGGGTTGCTGAAGACCTATTCTTCCCCGGATCTTCACGGGAGTTCACTCTTGTGAAACATACTGATATCATTCCCTTGCGAAACAAACTGATAACACCTTAGATTTTTTTATATGATATGGTTTTCTTCCAGTTTCTATATTCAGATGTGCTTGCCGTAATCACACATGCAATAATGGGTCTGTTTCCTTCAGCTTCCTTGTCGAGCGAGAGCCTGTCTGTGGAGTACGTCACGCCGCTGTTGTTTATCCTCCTCGTCTCCGTCGTCTTTCTCGTCATCGCCTGTCTCCCCAGCACCCTCAAAGGGGAGGAGGAGGAGGAGGAGGGGGAGGAACACGTTGCTCTCGCCTAAGATATTGACAACGTTATGAACATGGTCAAACACGCGGACACCGGAATCATATGACGTCCGTTGATGCCGACTTTGAGTGCTCTGGTGCCATGTCCATAATGGGCCCTTACTTTACTTCCTGGTGACTCCTGAAGCCTTATTGTCGGGAATTATAGACTATAGTTAGTTCCTATACTTGTTTTACATAACAGCTGGACATAGGCTTGATCTGAAACTGTCTGGGTGGATGGAACAAGTGGAGACAAACATGTAACACTAATTTCCCATATTTTTTCCATTTGGGATTCAACATTTGTTGGTTTGTTGTTTAACGCCGCACTCAGCAATATTCCAGCTGTATGACGGCGGTCTGTAAATAATCGAATCTGGACCAGACAATCCAGCGATTGGCATCATGAGCATCGGTCTACGCAATTGGGATACGATGACATGTATCAAGTCAGCGAGCCTGACCACGCGATCCCGTTTGTCGCCTTCTACGACATGCATAGTCGCCTTTTACGGCAAGCGTGGGTTGCTGAAGAATATTCTACCCCGGATCTTCACGGGTCTGGGATTCTAAAAATAGGTGAGCATTAGGAGTCAGGCACCTTGGTTAATCGGACAATAAGCTCTGATACATGTTACACAAGTCATACTGAGGGTTGCATATTTTACGAGTATACATGACTACGGCTCCTTTTCAAAATAAATGGAGTTGTTTGTTTCTATCAAACATATTTTTTCAGAGTCTTAATCTTAGTCTAATGACAAATGTGCATGTGTAATCAAGATGGTGTTGAGGGAGCGACTGACGGCTCTTCTGCGGATGTTGTAGTTATGGCCCCTTCCACAAAGCGATCTATGTTAAAACATAGGGGTGGGGGTGATGGGTTAGCCTAGCGTTCGCTCGTCACACCGAAGACCCAGGTTCGATTCCCCAAAGGGATACATTGTCTGAAGCCCATTTCTGGTGTCCTCCGCCGTGATATTGCTGGAATATTGCTAAAAGCGTAAAACAGTACTCACTCACTCGGATTGAGCAATCCATTATTAGCCAGTGGTGTTTTTCACGAGCGTTTTGACATGGTGCCAGGGTGAAGGTTACTGTATATACAACGAACAACAATTCATTGCTATAAAACCATTGGGAATATATTTGTATATTTTGTTTTTTACGAGCAACGGGACGTCCATTATGCATAATGCTATATGTCATATTACTATGTGTGTGGTTGGTAATATTTGTTTACTAACGACGTGGAAGTGTTTATGCAGGAGGTGGGTTATGTCTGGTGTGTAGAATACAGGAATGAACTCACACTTGTATGACTAACTGTTAATAAAGTCCACACTTCTGTCCATTTGTCCAACAACCATCACACACACACATTTGATATTTCTTCAACAGGCAAGGTGCACTGGTTTTGTTTAAAAATCATCAAAATATTAATCGTTATCATCTATTTGTCAAATCTGCGTGCATTTGTTCGTAGGTATTTTCTCTTTAGACGACACATGTGGAATTGTTTAACAAATAGTGATGATTTTACCACACCTTAATGTAATTTATAATCAAAGGGGAACGCCAGAAACCTATGATAATGAGTTCGAACCCCGGTTGGTTCGCCCCGATTATGTTTCTAGGTTTGTCAGCACCATACCCGTGCTCTTGGGTTTTACCGAAGTGGTAAAAGTCTGAGACCTGCATCACTTCGGGCTTTCTTCCCACATTAAGCTGACACACCGTGATATAACTGTAATACTGTTAAAAGCGGCGTTGAACCCAACTCACTCACTCATAATAAAGTTTAATGCTCTTATGTTTTGTTGTGTTCAAGTGCATAACGTAATTTGTACGTATTTAAATGGTGGATTTTCATTTTGGGATCACACTTTGCTATGGCAATAAATAATGCATAAAATAAAGCATGAATCACTTCGAATTTTGATTATTCTTTTGAGAATCACCATCTAAATTTTCTGAAGAACGTAATTAACTGATGATGCAGTAACTGGAAGACACTGCAAGACTCCACAATATCCCATACCCTGAAAAAATCTTCAATGTGCCGAAAGACCATAAAAAACTCGGCCATACACCCGAAAGAACCTGAAAGACTCGGCGATCTCCCGAAAGACTTGGTATCATGAAAGAAACGGAGATACCACGAAAGTCTCGACGATATCCCAAAGGCCCTGAAAGACTCGGCGATATCTCGAAGGATATAGTTGGCAGAGCCCTGCTCTCTTGGTTGTGTGGAGTAAAGCAGTAGACTATGTCGAATGAATTCAGGATCTGGGCAGAGGTAATGCACCGTAGACAGTGCTTCTGTAATAAAACATGGTAACCCAAAGGACCCCGAGACATAACTGCGCACCAGTACGTTATGATTGTCGTGCGAAGGGACTAAAACACTGTTTCACACCCTCCCTGAACATAAGGTGTGTCACACATGTACATATACACAAAACCATATCCCAATTGGTAGATACACAGTAAATGGCATATGACCTATCAGGAATCCATGTATAATAATACTGCGCACAGTATGTTATGATTGTCGTGCTTTCACTCTTTTACACCTTCCTGAACATAAGGTGTGTCACACATGTACATATACATAAAACCATACCCCAATTGGTAGATACACAGTAAATGGCATATGACCTATCTGGAATCCATATATAATGTAAAGCAATATATCTGTAACAAATGTTATATTTAGAATAACACTTTCTTAGTAAAGCACAGATTCTAGTACTTTTGGGTTGAGTCCCATCCTCACCTTATCACCAGCACACAAAGTCAGTGATCTAACCCACTCAGCCACCAAGGCTTCCACAAAAATGAAAGTTTGACAACTGGTATAGTCTAGATCATGTACTTTGTGTACCCCTCTGACAAGTGTAAAATATATGCTTTGTTCCCGGACCTGTCTGGGATCCGTAAAACAATATATTTTAATTTTTCCTGACCTGCCTGGAATCTGTAGCTGACGTAACAATGGATCTCTGTTTTCCCCAAACCTATCTAGAATCCTCAGCTGCTGTAAGACAATGTGTCTCAATATTTCTCGACCTATTCTGGGGCGGTCAGGTAGCCTAGTGGTTAAAAGCGTTCGCTCGTCATGCGGACGACCCGGTTCCATTCCCGACATGGTTACAATGTGTGAAGCCCATTTCTGGTGTCCCCCGCCGTGATATTGCTGGAATATTGCTAAAAGTGGCGTAAAACCATACTCACTCACTCCCGACCTATTCTGGAAAATAGTTGACGTAAAACAATATCTCTCAATATTCCCTGACCTGTCTGGAATCGGCAATAAAACTTTTCCCCGAGATCATCATGAATAAGAACACATTGGAATGTTTCCATGTTTATTATACAGGTAATTGTATAAGTGGACGGAATGTGAAACAGCATGTAAAGTGACGTACATGACTACTGGTGCAACAACAATATCTACACTGTACAACATCTTCAGTGTCAACGACGAACGCTATAAGGAATATCACAGAGAGAGGCTACACAATACACAATCTTGATAATAACTCGCATGTCGTTGTTCAAGGGTGAATAAACAATATAGTCCATGAGAAACAAATAACCATACAATTAATGTCAATACATACTCATTTAAATACTTCTATCGTGGTTGTATAATATGAACATAAATACTATCAACTTGATACACACAAACATCGTATCTTGATACCACTTATCCATGTGTACTGTGATAATCAAGTATTGTGTATGCCTTGCTATTAAGATATTATACTGATGGAAGAAAATAAGGTATCTGCTTTAAATGAAGGCATTGGGCTAAAAAACATTTAATAGTCATGGTTCTCAGGCACCGCCTGATTCATCATAAAGTCCGCCTCACGTTTTGTTTTTATTTCCATTATAAAAAAAAATAAATTAAAAAAATATCTTTCACCAATTTACAAGGGACCAACCAGTATATATTTTCAGACACTCCTTCCACTTTTTATATCTCTGAAAGGAGACAATTTTTTTTTACTTCATGTCACCCAGCAAAATCTTTTGTTGTAAAAACCTGAGGTAAATTATTATTTTCCAGTATTGTGTGGAACAAATTTATATTATTAAAAAAATCTCCCAAGCCCCCAATGTCAAATGATCGGTCCCCAACATGCCTTATTAGTTTCCATATAAAGCATTTGCACTGCAACAGTAAAACTTCACATGCTGATAAACTGTTCCCTTATTTTATTTCTTCAGTATATGCCTAGGATAGAAGGATGCAAATCTGTAATACTGGGCTACTAGCTACACAAAATCTGATAAAATGAAACAGGAAATAAAATCCTGAAAAATATTTTATACATTATATGCAGAACCTACACTATCTAATGCTGGTGAAGTGAGTGGCTTAATTTCATCATGGAAGTAACGTTTCAATCTTAGAAAATAATAAAAAATACTTGACATATGGAATATTAATATCTCAAACATGTTCGCTTAGTTTGGCAAGTACATGCAGGTGTTGGTTTTATGGAAGAAGTATTTCAATGTCTGAATGTACATTGTCCTGAAATTAATCTTTGATAAACGAGCAATTTTGACAAATATGTGTCAAGTTACATGAATAGAGTACATCGTAAACTGTCTACATGTTGGCATTGGCACAAAGCAATAATTACTTTAAATAATTTATAGAATATGTTTTTATCTACACTATAGGCAGATAGATCTTTGGTTGGGGTGGTATTGTATAAGTCACACAGTGTTGTCACATGGAAGACACACACACACACACACACACACACACACACACACAAACACACAAACACCCACACACACACACATGGAGGCAGGGAAGCAGTCTGCTAGACTGGGAGGTTACAGCATGGACCTGCACCAGAGAGCTGATTGTGGGTGGGAGTACATGCAGGGGCTACATGACTGGTCCTGAGTGGCACTACTAGGCATGTGTCCATATCACAGGAGCAGTTGTCATTTGAGTGAGTGAGTGAGTTGGGTTTAACGCCGCTTTTTTCAGTTAATGTGGGAGGAAAGCCCGATGTGATGCAGGTCTCAGACATTTACCACTTCAGTGAAACCCACGAGCATGGGTATGGTGTTGACAAACCTAGAAACATAATCGGGGTGAAACGGGATTTGAACCCACAACCATAGGTTTCTGGCATGCCCAAGGGATGCAACTCTGCACAGCAAATCAGAGCGCCTTAGACGACTGGGCCACCCGTGCCCCCAGTTGTCATTTGAAACTGAGAGTATGAGTGGAGGTAGGAAGGCGATGTTCATGGGGAGTAAGGCCTTGAGAACCTGATTACGTAAGGACAACACAGACACATATACACTACTCCACTTTTGATAGAGATTATCTTACCATAATGCACAAAACTGTATCTCATATGTCAAGTGTATATTTAAATAGAATGACATATCTGATTATCCCTATCAAAAATTGAGTGGTATATAAGAAAACAATCGCGTAAACCATCAAGTAGAGTATCAATCATGTTACTGAGTCTCGTACTTCTCCACATGAAACCTCAAATGAAGACAAGTATAGCTACCCAGTTCATAAACATCACATGAAACAATGTCCTCTAGTACAAGTTTGGCACTACCAGATAACACTATAAATGCATGACTAAATGCTACTGATTTGTAATATCAACACTAGATCCACCCCCCTAGAAGCACCTAGAGAACGTAACCACTAGCAAACTGGTAAGTGCTACAATGTAATACGTATTGATAGGTATAGTACATATTACCCGGTATATTATATACATATCACAGATATACACGACAAACAACCCTCTATAACAAAACTGTTTGAGTGACAAAACAGCTATACTATTCATATATCTGTGTAATGAAGTGCATCAACAAGTGAAGGCCCAGTCATAACAATCATATCACAATATGTATAAGTGTTATACCCTCATAGACTATACATGTATATCACAGTATATTATGAATCACGTTCAATGATTATAGCACTATCATAATATGGTTTCATCTAACAATATGTATAACATAACAGATCACCTAAGAAATAGAAACTTCTGATGATAAATATACTGAGTCATTAGCTTCATCAACATGAGGGTAATATTATCCATTTTCTGTTATACATGTATGTGTGTTCAGTCTAATTAAAATCAGATCTCAGTTCTCGCTACCGCTAAACAAGGATCTGAGGACATCCCATTACGGGTCACGTCAGAACGACCTTTCACCCGACCAATCAGAGCATCGCTTACCAGATTATGAAAGTGACAGTCGGAATGTGATTTCTGATCATGCAGCCTCAAAAACTTTAACTCCGAATGATAGTTACGGGTTTAACGATTGTATTCATACAATCTAGACCATCTATTAGCCATTCCAGAATGTTCTTTTGTTCAGGTTTCAAATTTGTAATCGAGAATTTGTCAAAATATGTTTCGAAGTGTAGTCGCCAATTTGAAATTAGTGCCATAAAGCACGAGAAAGCTGGTTTCTGATTGGTCATTCCATTCGGTCAAAGTTCGAGCAAGGTCGGTCTGACGTGACCCGTAATGGGATGTCTTCAGATCTTTGTTTAGCTGTAGCGAGAACTAAGATCTGATTTTAATGAGATTGATGTGTGTTTCAATGAACACTTAAGCCATGAAGTCCGTGCTCTGTGAAGGCCAGTCAGGAACTGCCAGGTTGATGAGGATAAGACACCGGCCATCACGTGCTTTTGTCATCATGCCACTGGGTCTGTTTGGGGAAATTGCACAATGTCACACATGCCAGTTCCCTCTGAGGAGTTTGGGCTGAGATTCTGCTTGATGAACTGTGGATGTTCTGGAATTCCCTGATGAAGAGCCTGCTGTAGAATCTACTTGCCCTTGCGGTGTACTTTAGAGAGAGGGATTTCTACCTCTGTCAGTTTGTCATCTTTGTCTTCGTCTATCCATCTGCAACATCAACATGACATATGGAACTCACATTTTCATCATATTAGTCATGACTGTCAAAAGCCCATGTAAACACTGACAACCTGTGGAAGGCATATTATTTTCTTATTTTCTCATACTACAGAGGTATTTTAGAGGCATCCAAATATCCAAATTGCCAGTTAACTATCTCAAAAACTGATGTGAAAACCTGATAGGGAATTATGGAATTGTTACCAACATTTGCAATACACCTGGCGCCAAATAACTAATTCAGTATGCTCAGATAAATCCTCTTCCTTCCCCACATGAGCATTGTCTCCACTCACATTAGCATTATCAAACACATTAGCATTGTCATCACATACATAAGCATTGTCATCACTCACATTAGCATTGTCATCACTCACATTAGCATTATCAAACACATTAGCATTGTCATCAAACACATTAGCATTATCAAACACATTAGCATTGTCATCACACACATTAGCATTGTCATCAAACACATTAGTATTGCCATCACTCACATTAGCATTGTCATCACACACATTAGCATTGCCATCACACACATAAGCATTGTCATCACACACATAAGCATTGTCATCACACACATTAGCATTGTCATCACACATATTAGCATTATCATCAGACACATTATCATTGTCATCACACATATTAGCATTATCATCAAACACATTAGCATTGCCCACACTCATGTTAGTTCTCATTCTCACAACAGCACTGTCCTCAAGAATCCTTGCTCACATATGGAAATTCATTCATATATCACAAACTGAGGCAGGTGAAAATGTTAATAAAAAATGCCGACTTGCCATGGGCTCAAATGGTTGCTCCCTGTCTCCAGCTGCTGGGTGAGCTACATGACATTGAGACAGCTGAGCCTGATAGTACTTACTGTCCATAGGGGAAGACAAACTGTTCCTTGTTGTTGATCTTGACCGTGACGGAGTCGAGCTTCCAACCCGCTCCAGCCCCACTGCCATCATGGCCGACAACCACCTTCTCCAGACGTCCCAGGTCCACTGCCTCGATTTGGAACGTGTCCACCTAGGTCAGGAGATGCAGCAATGGTGACTAACTAGCATAATACCATTATTTCAAAACTGAGGGCCAAAGTTATGCATTAATAATTACATGGAATAAGATGGAATGTCAGAGTTAAACTAGCAACAAAATAGTCCCAAATAGTCACCTCTCCATTAACTATAAAACACTCTGTTCACAGAGAAGGCTCTGACATATCATTAACTCACCGATCCTGTTTCAAACTTGTTCTTGTCTTCCAGACTATTACGAAGAAATCTTTTCCCAGAATCCCCTTTACTTCCAATGAGGTTTATGTAGACGCTGGCATCAGTGCCGGACCCCCAGTCTGTGGCTGTTGTTGTCTGGACAACATACTTGTACACTGGGGAAGAAACGGAAGTGAAAGTAATTACAGCAATAACATATCCTTGACAACATACTTGTACACTGGGGAAGAAACGGAAGTAAAAGTAAATACAGCAATAACATATCCTTGACAACATACTTGTACACTGGGGAAGAAACGGAAGTGAAAGTAAATACAGCAATAACATATCCTTGACAACATACTTGTAAACTGGGGAAGAAACGGTAGTGAAAGTAAATACAGCAATAACATATCCTTGACAACATACTTGTAAACTGGGGAAGAAACGGTAGTGAAAGTAAATACAGCAATAACATATCCTTGACAACATACTTGTACACTGGGGAAGAAACGGAAGTGAAAGTAAATACAGCAATAACATATCCTTGACAACATACTTGTACACTGGGGAAGAAACGGAAGTGAAAGTAATTACAGCAATAACATATCCTTGACAACATACTTGTTCACTGGGGAAGAAACGGAAGTGAAAGTAAATACAGCAATAGCATATCCTTGACAACATACTTGTACACTGGGGAAGAAACGGAAGTGAAAGTAAATACAGCAATAACATATCCTTGACAACATACTTGTACACTGGGGAAGAAACGGAAGTGAAAGTAAATACAGCAATAACATATCCTTGACAACAGGGGAGGAAACAGAAGTGAAAGGAATTAGATCAGTGACACAACTTTTTTTTGCAATTTATTTCATGGAAGATGTCAGTCAGGAGAAGTTAAGTGTGCAAGGAAAGTAAACACATACAGTCAAGTCTCGTTAATCCGACACTCGTTAATCCGACACTCGGCTTTATCCGACACAAATGATGGGAACCGATTGAATCAGTGCTATTTAGTCCCGTTAATCCGACATTCTCGCACTCCGACTCCGACACACCTAATTTGCAACAAATTGCCGAAATCACTCATTAATCAGTCTCGTTAATCCGACACAGTGGTCAGCGTACTCCGTGGTCATCTGCCCGCGAGTACACAACCCCGTGACACGCACTGGCTGCAGAGATTAACTTAACAATTAACAGGAAAAGCTATTCAAACCTGTATGTACAAAGCTATACAAATGTAGTTTACAAATTGAAGCCAGATAAATGTGCATGAAGCCGGTTTAAAATACGAACAGGTATATAAAACATGGTCGACTGGTATGTAAACAAGAAAGCATGGATGACTTCATTAATATTCAAAGCCTGGCTACTGATCTTGGATCGGCAAATGCGATTGGAGCAACGCCACGTGGTATTGCTGTTGGACAATGCCCCATCCCATAACTAATGTGAAATGTCACTTTTTGCCACCAAACACCACATCGCACATTCAGCCACTAGATGCCGGGATCATAAAGAATTTCAAGCTTTATTATAAGAAACAGCAAATGAAATTACACCTCGACAATGTTGATGCTGAAGAACCACAAGCCCTAGACATCAAGCGAGCAGGGGACTTTGAGAAATGTGCCTTCAAAATGTTAGAAACAGAAAACACTGACAGACTATTTTAAGTAGATGAAGCAAGTTGTTAGGACAGTAGCACTTGCATTTACACGAGGAAACGTGTGTCGTTGATCATGTGATAAATTCAGTGAGTAATGTCTCTATTGTTATGTATAAATGGGAAAATTATTATTATTTTTGCACAGTCATTAATTATAAATTAAGGAATGAATGAATAGACAACATAACAATATTAATATTTCGTTTTTAATGATTTTATTACAAGGTACACACGGTTATTATCTATCGTGAAGACGTCCGATTTTCGATCACAAATCACTTAATTTTGTTAATCCGACATACTCGTTAATCCGACACAATCATGTGCAACCAACGATGTCGGATTAACGAGACTTGACTGTATATGGAACTGCTGTTGCCCTCTGCAATATGATGCAATTCTAAGTGGACAATCAAGGTGTTGTCTCTCACCTGCTTCTGGGGTTTTGTTGGGCCAGTGAGCTGGCACCTCCACAGTGATGTCCCCATGGTTCTCTGAGAAGGACAGCCAGCGGTTGATGGGGAATTCAAGACGTTCATCTCGCTCCCTGTCGATCAGCACCACCTGCACCAACACCAACGTCACTTAGATACTACTCAAAGAAGTTAAAGAACACCTTATTCTTTAGTACTACTTTACTTTATGTGTCATGCCACTTACATACTTTTATGTTACTTATATACTACTCAAAAGAAGTTAAAGAACACCTGATTCTTCGGTACTACTTTGCTTTATGTGTCGTGCCACTTACATACTTTTGTTACTTATATACTACTCAAAGAAGTTAAAGAACACCGGATTCTTTGATATCTGTCATGTCAAGGTGTTCTTTAATTTCTTTTGGGTAGTATATAACATCTGAAGGACACTTGGGTTAATTATTCTAAGTAGCTGCCTGTCCATTTTCATTCAAGTCTGGTGTTCCATTGTTCCAGTAATTATCCCACTGATCTCACATGGATTAGAACCTTATGAGCATATCTTCTATGAAATTTAAGTTTTCATAATCAACATTTAAAATGTCTCTGGTGGAATTCTAGAGGATGCATCTAACTTAACATCAGTATGACAATCTGGCAATGGGCATAGTCATCAACTGATCAAGTGATGGTTGCCAATGAGTGAGTGAGTGAGTGAGTGAGTGAGTGAGTGAGTGAGTGAGTGAGTGAGTGAGTGAGTGAGTGAGTGAGTGAGTGAGTGAGTGAGTGAGTGAGTGAGTGAGTGAGTGAGTGAGTGAGTGAGTGAGTGAGTGAGTGAGTGAGTGAGTGAGTGAGTGAGTGAGTGAGTGAGTGAGTGAGTGAGTGAGTGAGTGAGTGAGTGAGTGAGTGAGTGAGTGAGTGAGTGAGTGAGTGAGTGAGTGAGTGAGTGAGTGAGTGAGTGAGTGAGTGAGTGAGTGAGTGAGTGAGTGAGTGAGTGAGTGAGTGAGTGAGTGAGTGAGTGAGTGAGTGAGTGAGTGAGTGAGTGAGTGAGTGAGTATAGTTTTATGCTGCTTTCAGCAATTTTCCAGCAATATCACAACTGGGGACACAGGAAATGGGCTAAACATGTATTTTGTTCATATGGGGGATCAAACCTTGGACTTTGGCATTTGAGTGAATGCTAAAACCACTAGGTTCCCCCACTAACCCTAAATGGAAGAGAACAAGTAAAACTAAAAGAAACTGATACTTAAGCTAGTGGGTTTGTTGGTTTGCTTGGCCCCAGATATACACTCTATGTGAGGTGCCCCTACCTGTTTGACTCTCCAGCCTGCCGCCATCCCACTGTCATCGTGACGTAGACGGATCTTCCTGATCTTCCCAACCTTATTGGGGTCCAGAAAGATCTGCCGACAAAGAAATAAGTTGTCATGTTTCATAACATAGATCATCAATACACCGCACAATAACCATGACATCTCCATAAAGTGGTTAGTAACTATAAAGTCAATACAAAATAAAGTGTATGTAGTGAATTGTTATGTAATGTTTTTTGTCATTGATACAATAACCAACTAAAAACATTTGGTATCACAATTTGGTATCTACATTTAGTAGGCTCTGTACAACGATGTGATGCCTACTTGTTCAAAAGCTATCTCATAATGTTCCCTAAACAGTAAGATAGCAGTTCCCTGATGCTTAAAACAAACACTGCAGCCAATCATTTGGCACCATATCTTAAAATGGCACAATTCACTTGGGCTTCTGAAGTTACTTTAGAGAATAGAAATATGTCTTTAACTTTGATTATTTAAAGAATGACAACACACAAAGAAGACATTATTGCCCGTGTCCACTCCCGTATCATAAATATCATACATTAGAAATAAAAAAATATGTAACACATTCACCAAAGGCTCACATAATAAACTTACCGTATTTGACGTAATAAACCCCCTGCTCTAACAAGCGCCCACCGCGATATTTGCTAATATATTGGCTAGTGAGACCCCTATTTCTAATTCTGAGAGCGCCCTGGGCGCTTATTAAGTCGAATACGGTATATTCCTCGTATGTTATATTTAAGACATGGAAGCACACTCATTTCAAAATCTCTATCTATCATTTTCTATGATTGACGGGTTTATTCATACATTAAACTAGTCTCATTATGATGCTAATTGCATACCGTATATTGTTGTGTATAAGGCGAATTCTTTGTACCTAGAATTAGGGGGCTTTCAAGGGGGTTGTCCTATACACAGGGTCGAATAGTTTTGATGTTTTCTCCCCCAACACAAAGACATAACTGTGAGCATGTAACGCCGGAAATACCATGTCAACAAATCGGTTCTGAAGTACACAAACTAGTCATGTAATTACACTGTATGGTTATAAAATTTGTTCATCTTAGGCTAAAAAAAATAATAGTCTTGGTTCTCAGACACCGCCCTAATCATCATAAAGTTCGCCACACGTTTCGTTTTTATTTCCATTCTTTAAAAAAACAACCAAAAGATCCTTAAATATTTCAAGTCCAACGGTAGTCAAACACTGTATTACACTATTTTACTCATCAAGGAATACATTTATGTAGGGAGGCCCTTTCCCAGGTTAATTGTACACAATTGTTTATTGATCACACAACTGTTTATTGGTTACATACTAGTTTGAACCATCCCCCCAAAAAGACACCGCCCGCCTGCACTATATTTTCAAAAACCATTGCCTGAGAACCAAGTCTTTTATTCTTTTAAGCCTTATATCATGTATATCTGGACATATGTCTGTAATCTATTTTATAAATTTTATTCAAAATTTCTTCTCATTCCAGGATGGTTTTGTCAACTCTGGGCCCCGATCCACAAAGCCATCTTAGTGTTACAACTGTCATATGTTTATGTTAAAGTATGGAGTAACAATAATCGTAGCCTGAAGGTACTTTCTGCAACAGTCGCTGGTAACCCTGTAGAGTGTAGTCAGATCTTGAAGACGGGACTGTGTACTCTCAACTCTCTAAGGCTAAAAAAAAAATAGTCTTGGTTCTCAGGCCCCGCCTGCATCATCATTTAGTTCGCCGCATGTTTTGTTTTTATTTCCATTCTTTAAAAAAACAAACCAAAAAATCCTTAAATATTCCAATGGAAGCCAAATACTGTATTCCACTATTTTACTCATCAAGGATTACATTTATGTAGAGAGGCCCTTTCCCAGGTTGATTGTACACAATTGTTTCCTGATTACACAATTGTTTATTGGTTACATACTAGTTTGACCTACAAGAAAAAAAACCAAAACGACACCGCCCACCTGCACTATATTTTCAAAAAACATTGCCTGAGAACCAATTCTTTAATTTTTTTAAGCCTACTGTAAACACTGAGTTGACGTACATCAAAGTGGTCAGTCCTGCTGACATGGAAGTGACCCTGCAGTCGCTCCTCCTCCGACTTTCCGCGGTCGCCGTAGACTGTGAGGAAAACACGGGCATCTGTGGCGCTGTCCTCCTCGTCGCCTGTCGTCACCAGCACCTGCCAGTCACCGGCTGGGGATACAGGTATTTATAAGTAAATATAACACTCTATGTTTATACCAGTAACGTATCAATATACAGTCAAGTCTCGTTAATCCAACATCGTTGGTTGCACATGATTGTGTCGGATTAACGAGTATGTCGGATTAACGAAATTAAGTGATTTGTGATCGAAAATCGGACGTCTTCACGATAGATAATAACCGTGTGTACCTTGTAATAAAATCATTAAAAACGAAATATTAATATTGTTATGTTGTTTATTCATTCACTCCTTAATTTATAATTAATGACTATGCAAAAATAATAATAATTTTCCCATTTATACATAACAATAGAGACATTACTCACTGAATTTATCACATGATCAACGACACACGTTTCCTCGTGTAAATGCAAGTGCTACTGTCTTAACAACTTGCTTCATCTACTTAAAATAGTCTGTCAGTGCGTGTCAAAACACGGGGTTGTGTACTCGCGGTCAGATGACCACGGACTACGCTGATCACTGTGTCGGATTAACGAGACTGATTAATGAGTGATTTCGGCAATTCGTTGCAAATTAGGTGTGTCGGAGTCGGAGTGCGAGAATGTCGGATTAACGGGACTAAATAGCACTGAATCAATCGGTTCCCATCATTTGTGTCGGATAAAGCCGAGTGTCGGATTAACGAGTGTCGGATTAATGAGACTTGACTGTAGTCAGTAATATATCCATCTAGTCAGCTACACATCAACTCAGGGGAATATGCTGTCACCTTCTATGATGGAATAAGTGAATGGGTTTCATATTGTAGACTTAGACGAAATCTTTTGAGCCTGAACATGTCTGTTTATGTCATTTTCTGTCAATTTTAGGGTTATTATATGGACTAATATTAGCTCTGCTTACTAGACCGAACAGAAGTTTTCTAGATGTGGGCTTTGGACAGTGGCTAAAGTCACGTACAGACTTGAAGACAGTAATCCATTACAAGAGTCATTTAGTGAGTGAGTGAGTATGGTTTTACGTCGCTTTTAGCAATATTCCAGCAATATCACGGCGAGGGACACCAGAAATGGGCTTCACACATTGTACCCATGTCGGGAATCGAACCCGGGTCTTCGGCTGGCTTGCGAACGCTTTAACCACTAGGCTACCCGACCGCCCAAGTCATTTAGTATGAGGTGGCAGCACACTAATTAGTCCTATGACAGGTAGCTGATGATAATGTTAATATTTCAATGATACTGGTGGGATAAGATGACACACTACTCACACAATATGGGTGATGCTGGGCTGAGCTTTTGTCAATACTGAGCAGACATAGTTGCACATGATCCGATGTGCCAGATATTATGTTGAACAAGTGTCGGATTCATTAAGGTAACATATCATAATTTTCCAGAATGGTATGATGAAGATGCAGTGGTGCTTATCAGATTATTGTAGGTTACTTATATTAAGTCTCCAGGACGGTATTAGGAAGATGCAATGGTGGTCCTACCTTTTGGCTTCTTCGCCTTGATGGTTTCAGTTATTGGCAGTACACGCTCCAGGGTCTTGTCATCCTGACCCTCGTCCAGCCATCTGTAACACCATCACATCTTCACATCCCTGACATCACAGCAACAGTCACTCCATCACATAATTGCATCATTATCTATCCCTCATTTCATAGCAACATTCCCAACGTCTCATCCCTGACGTCACAGCAACAATCACACCATCACATAACTGCATCATTATCTATCCCTCATTTCATAGCAATATTCCCAACGTCTCATCCCTGATGTCACAGCAACAGTCACACCATCACGTAATTGCATCATTATCTATCCCTCATTTCATAGCAACATTCCCAACATCTCATCCCTGACGTCACAGCTTCATCATCATTACATCATTGTACTTCTAACTGCACTCCACTATCTGTCCCTACCTGGCACACTTGAAGACGTATTTATCATTGCCCTCCTGTGGGACTTCTATAACAACTTTGTCCAGGAACCAGCCCGACCCAGACCCATAGCCATCATGGCTGACCTTCACCTTCTTCAGCTTGCCCAGTTCCACAGCCTCGATCTCAAACAGATCGCACTGAAACATACAACAAACAAGGTCAGAAACTAACAGGGGACAAGTCATTATTGTGTAATTGGCTAATTTAGTTTGCTTAAACAATGCTCAATTTTTGTTTTGAAGGTTTTCACAATGTTCACAAGTTTCACGTGGGAAAATAATTGCGAGATTTCGGACTTTCTCCTACTTAAAACAAAGTTCCATCAGTTGATGTCTCAAACTAATCGTCAAGTGATATTCACTATACTATGCTATACTATGGGAGGGTAACCGCTCTTGTTTAACTATGGGGGGGGAACCCTTCAAGAAAAACTATGGGACGATTTAGTACCCATACCCAAACTATTGGAGTGTTAGCAAAATGATTGCATTTACCCAACTGTCATTAAAGTTCACGTGACTGTGTTTTAAGGAAAGGTATATAGATCCCATGAGCCTCTTCCATGAGCTACTTGACCTATCCTTCTAGGGCTGGGACGTGTGTCTCGGGTACTTGGGTCGGCTCAATTTTTGTTTTGAAGGTTTTCACAATGTTCTGTGTAATGGTGGAACAGAATTTATATTTTGTTGTTGTGCCATGCTTTTGTAGATCCAGAACATACAGTACATGATACCTAATATATTTCTGATCTGGAAATGTGGAGCAGAGATATGGAAAGTAGCAGAACTCTGTTATTGTTAAAGACATGGACCAAGAGATCAAAGATGGTCTGCAGAATTTGTGAACAGAAGTGTACCATTGTGGACATTTCTCTTCAGTGGGAAAGATTTTGTTTGTTTGTTTGTTGCTTAATGCCTCACTCAGCAATATTCCAGCTATATGACGGTGGTCTGTAAATAATCGAGTCTGGACCAGACAATCCAGTGATTGACATCATAAGCATCGATCCACGCAATAGGGATACGATGACATGCATCAAACAAGTCAGCGGGCCTGACCACCCGATCCTGTTAGTCTTTTACGGCAAGCATGGGTTGCTGAAGACCTATTCTACCCTGGATCTTTACGAGTCCAGTGGGAAAGAAAAGAATTCATAGTCATGTATAAAAGACACATGATACAAGGTGTCTGGAAATATTTAGGCAATGCTCAAGGCAACCTCCAAGAGCAGGACAGCAATATCACACTCACATTGCCTTGTTCAAACTTGTTAGCATTGGTGTAAGACCCATGGAGATGTCTGGTGCCAGTGTCGCCCCTGTCGCCATATATCTGTATGTAGACATTGGCGTCGGTGCCAGCATATTTCACATCGCCCGTGAACACCTCAACATGGTACTTGTACACTGAAGACAAATATTTAATGACATTTACTGAATCTCTGGATGGGGAACATGGGATATTCTGAGAGGCAAAAATGTAACAAATGATAAAAAGTTTCTAAGATACCAACTTCCTCCATGCCATTTATCAAATGACTGGTGCCTTCACAAAACCCAAACTTAAACTGTAACAGTATCTCAGATTATTTTGAACTCCTGTGGAAAGTAAGTATAGGTGAATGTCCGAAATCTCGCGATTATTTTCGCACGTGAAGCTTGTTCGAGGCCGTTAGTCCGAGAACAAGTTTCACGTGGGAAAATAATTGCGAGATTTCGGACTTTCTCCTACTTAAAACAAAGTTCCATCAGTTTATGTCTCAAACTAATCGTCAAGTGATATACACTCTACTATGCTATACTATGGGAGGGTAACCGCTCTTGTTTAACTATGGGAGGGGAACCCTTCAAGAAAAACTATGGGACGATTTAGTACCAATACGCAAACTATTGGAGTGTTAGCAAAATGATTGCATTTACCCAACTGTCATTAAAGTTCACGTGACTGTGTTTAAAAGGAAAGGTATAAAGATCCCATGAGCCTCTTCCATGAGCTACTTGACCTATCCTTCTAGGGCTGGGACGTGTGTCTTGGGTACTTGGGTCGGGTGGATCTTGCGTAGGACCCGGGTACTCACAGGACTACCTGACCCTGTGGTTAGTCGCGTGATATATAGCTTAATGACTAAAACTCACAATAGCTCAGTAGTTACACTACAAGTCGCTAATGTTCGCATTTATTTATGACGAATCACACATTCCTTTTGACTTGTATATGTATGAGTAAAGATAAAGCTTCGGTCAGCTTCAGAAACTCTTGATCTGATTGTGTGATACATGTATCTAAACAGTTCTTGCCAGGGCTGCGGTAAAACAATTCCCAATCAGACATTTTGTTCCCACATCTTGAGACCTACCGTGGGTACCCGCGTAGAGTCGGGTAATAGGGGTTCGGGTACCCGGGTATCAAATTTTGATTCGTCCCAGCCCTATACCCTACACTGGCCTCTTAACCCAGGTATGTCACCCACCCTGCAGCATCTTGTCTTCGTCCTTGTTGTACACGGGTAGCTCTAGGGCACAGTCCGCATAGTCTGTCACTCGCACCCACTTCTGACCCTGGAATGTGTACTCCTTCCTTGTCTTGTTGTTCATCACCGTCACCTGCAAGGGGGAAGGCAAAATCACAGCTCGTGACTGACATTTATCATCCAAAACTGGCTCCCACAGGAGATATCGCTTGGGTGAGATCAAGCGATATCTACACTGTAGATATCACTGCAATGAAATTACATCACAATGCTTTGCAGACCATTGTGACATCACTGGTTACCATGACGTCACAATCAAATGACATCACTAATGGCTCTGCTACTGAAGCTGTTAGCAGTACTTTTTACACTGAAGACACTGCTAATTATTGTCTACAAATTGAAAAAGTTGGAAGAATGATGTTGGATGATAAATTAAATCTCACCCTCGTGTCTTATGATATCAAATATATCAACACTCGTTGATAAAAGTGGCAAAAATCCTCGGCAAGCCTTGGAATTTTTCCACTTTTATCAACTCGTGTTGATATATTTGATATCAAAAGACACTCGGGTGAAATTCTCTATATAATGCACAGATCCTGAGGGAGGCACTCCTCGTTTTGAAGAATATACAGTAAACTTCGGTTATATCGAACTCAAAGGGACCACTAATATTAGTTTGTTATATCCTTTGTTCGTTATACGCATTTCGACCGTCAGACATCTTTTATGAAGTCATGTGACATCATGTTAATTGATAAATAACAAAAGTGTGCCCTGTACATGTACAGAATATATCCACTTCAACCACTGTGTTACTATTGTTAATTAAGGGTATAATTTGAGGACCAGGTGTCAGTACTTAAGAGTAAATCAATTGCCTTCAATTGTTCAGGTCAGCTCAGGGATTAACATTTCATTAGACACTTAAACATTATCGTTGACAGAGTACACACGGGTGCACAAGGTGAGTTTTGCTATATCCGTTATTTCGTGTTCAAATAGCATGTTCCTTATATCCATCCACTTTATATGATATAATATATGGCAAATGGCCGGGACCAAAAGAACAGTTTGTTATATCTGTCAGTTTGTTATAAACATGTTCGTTATAAACATAGTGTACTCATCATCTTAACTATAAAACCCCCGATATATAACCAGATCGTTTGGTGACATATTTGAAGACACCAACAATTAATTGACTAATTTTTTGCAAACAAATGCAAATTGTTTCCTGAATTATTTGCATTGATCATTTTCATGCAAAGTGTGCACACATACATTCCCCACCACTTTTCCAAAAGGTTGTATATATATATATATGTATTGTTAATAAGACAGTTAGCACAGGACCCTGCAGCAGTGAGACTTACGCTGTCTGGGAGCCAGGCGGGGCAGGAACTGAAGTCCGCGTACCACTCCTTTTGCCGATCTGCCGCCCCGTCGAACGCCAGCCGCACCTTGTACACCTCACCGACGTCTCGACTCACCCGCACCTGGGGACAGCAGTGTACGGTGTGGGATATGCTTACAGACCTCACCACATATATAGCACCATCTGGTGAACACATCCTTTCTTAATATTACTGGCCGTTTAATATCAATGTTCAACATTTCTACATCAGATCAGATCTATAGATCTATACTCATTAGACCATCTCTACAGATCAGTTCTAAAGATCTATACAGATCTATAATGATCAATTCTACAGATCTATACTGAATAGATCAGTTTACAGATCTATACTGACCAGTTCTACAGATCTCAACAGATCAGTTCTAAAGATCTATACAGATCTATAGGGATCAGTTCTACAGATCTATACCGAACAGATCAATTCTACAGATCTATATTGACCAGTTCTTAAGATCTATACAGATCTATAGGGATCAGTTCTACAGATCTATACTGAACAGATCAATTCTACAGATCTATACTGATCAGTTCTAAAGATCTATACAGATCTGTACTGATCAATTCTACAGATCTATACTGATCAGTTCTAAAGATCTATACAGATCTGTACTGATCAATTCTACAGATCTATACTGACCAGATCAATTCTACAGATCTCTACAGATCAGTTCTAAAGATGTATACAGATCTATAAGGATCAGTTCTACAGATCTATACTGAACAGATCAATTCTACAGATCTATACTGATCACTTCTAAAGATCTATACAGATCTATAGGGATCAGTTCTACAGATCTATACTGATCACTTCTAAAGATCTATACAGATCTGTACTGATCAATTCTACAGATCTATACTGATCAGTTCTAAAGATCTATACAGATCTGTACTGATCAATTCTACAGATCTATACTGATCAGTTCTAAAGATCTATACAGATCTGTACTGATCAATTCTACAGATCTATACTGACCAGATCAATTCTACAGATCTCTACAGATCAGTTCTAAAGATGTATACAGATCTATAAGGATCAGTTCTACAGATCTATACTGAACAGATCAATTCTACAGATCTATACTGATCACTTCTAAAGATCTATACAGATCTATAGGGATCAGTTCTACAGATCTATACTGATCACTTCTAAAGATCTATACAGATCTGTACTGATCAATTCTACAGATCTATACTAATCAGTCCTAAAGATCTATACAGATCAATTCTACAGATGAATACTCATGTGGTATTTTCTTGAGGTTCATATTTATATATTCTAAGCATATAACGTGCAAATACAGTAATATAAAATGCATCCTATGTATTCATTTCCTCAACCTGAAGAAGACAAGAGTCCACAATATTTTAAAGATACATCCATGGGCATATTTCGATGTTTCAAGCAGAGAGTGATCAAGATCCTCCTCCTCACATCAAACTTGTCTTTTGCTCCTGGTCTGAACTTGAAGTCGTCTTGTTCCCCGATGATGACTGGCTCACTGTGACCTTTGTCTCCGTACAGCACGAGGGTGACGGCATTTTCAGTGCCATCCCCTCTGTTGGCGCCGGTTGTTGTCCACACTGTCCATGGGTCACCTGGAAAGATGAAACATGAGGACTGGGAACGATCAGAGGAGAGATAATGTCAGGGGTTCATTCAAATGACCTATTCTGCCCAATGGGTGACAAGGTCTGATGGTACAAGGGACCGATTCTGCCCAAAGGGGAGACAAGCATAGGATACAAGGGACCCATTCTGTCCCAGACAAGGATGGGATACATGAGACCGATTCTGCCCAAAGGGACCGATTCTGTCCCAGACAAGGATGGGATACATGAGACCGATTCTGCCCAAAGGGGAGACAAGCATAGGATACAAGGGAACGGTTCTGTCCCAGACAAGCATGGAATACATGAGACCGATTCTGCTCAAAGGGGAGACAAGCATGGGATACAAGGGACCGATTCTGCCCAAAGGGGAGACAAGCATGGGATACATGGGACCGATTCTGTCCCAGACAAGCATGGGATACATGAGACCGATTCTGCCCAAAGGGGAGACATGCATAAGATACAAGGGACCTCTTGTGTGTGAGCTACATACCTGTCGGTGACTGAGGTTTAGGTGAAGGTGTCTTCTGCTTGGCGGCAGGTGAGGCACGTGAGGTGGGTGGAGGTGCGTCAACGACAGGCCCGGAGTGCGGCACCAGGGCCCTCTCTATAGCATGGTCATCCTGCCCCTGATCCAGCCATCTGAAACCACATGGTTCGCACTTCTTGATAAACAAATAATATAGGGAACACGATGACAGTCAGTATCTAGATGCAATATACCAACCTTTTAATACCAACCTAACATTAGCAAATGGTATGAATTTTGACGGTTGATGTTATCATGGTTACCTCTGATATTGTTACCATGGCGATTACAAATTTGACTGCAGATCATATTAATGATAACTTACCTGTTACATACAAAGACATATTCCCTGTTTGTTTCTGTCGTCTCCTTGACAACCATCTTCTTCAGGTATAATCCTCTACCTACAACACAGTAAAATGGGCTCAGACATCATCAGACAAACATAGAAGACAGCATACACTTTCTCAAAATATAAACATAAGACTAAAATGGATATCCCAGGTATTCCCAACTAACCTTTCTCCCTGTATGTGTGTCCGACGATGACTCGCTCAATGTCCAACACTGACACAGCCTCTATCTGAAACTCGTCCGTCTGGTTTGGCTGGAAGGTCTTGGCGTTATTGACGGAGCGCTTCAGTGTTCTGTGGCCAGTGCTGCCTGCCTCCCCGAATATCTCCACATACAGCTGCAGGCCGGACCCAGGCTTGGGGACATCTCCCAGGTGCACTGACACCTGATACTTGACCACTGGAACAGGAGGAGAGGGGTTTCAGGACTCTACTCTACTCTATCCCCCTATCGCTAAGGTCAGTGATGGGCCTCCCCGAATATCTCCACATACAGCTGCAGGCCGGACCCAGGCTTGGGGACATCTCCCAGGTGCACTGACACCTGATACTTGACCACTGGAACAGGAGGAGAGGGATTTCAGGACTCTACTCTACTCTATCCCCCTATCGCTAAGGTCAGTGATGGGCCTCCCCGAATATCTCCACATACAGCTGCAGCCCGGACCCAGGCTTGGGGACATCTCCCAGGTGCACTGACACCTGATACTTGACCACTGGAACAGGAGGAGAGGGGTTTCAGGACTCTACTCTACTCTATCCCCTTATCGCTAAGGTCAGTGATGGGCCGAACTTATCGACTGACAATCTAACATTCAGCCTAGGATTATTGTTTAAAGCCCCAACATCCGATCAGCCTAATCGGGGTGCATGCGCAGTAAATATTTTACGTATAAGGAAAATGGGCGGAGCTTACTATTTATAGTAACCCACGTGTCTCAATCTAAAATACATGTGGTAATCGGCAACAGATGAACACCATTATGCACATCATCGTAGGTAACAAATTAACGTTGTTAATCTATTAAAATCATTTAAATTTTTTTTACCTACGTTTACTCGAGGAAAATGGCGACATAGTCCTTCCAAATCTGATCCCACATGTTGTAAGTTTTCCGTTTGAGGACTTTGGTCTCGGCCTGACGTCTTGGGTTTCTAGCATCCATGACATATCTTGATGATGTTGTTGGTCTATTTACGTGTTCATTCCAGTCTAATACTGCCATATTCGTCCGAAAACGATAAACATCGTCAGAAAAATTAATTCTTTTGTTATGATATTGTAGCAGTGAATTGTTGAAACTTTCAACAAAAAACGTGTCCATACAATGAACGTAGTCGTCGGTATGTTTATACACAACAGTATTTTTCAAAGCTTGACACAGAAGTAGCTCAGCCTTTGGGTCACAAATAAGTGTTTTGGATGATTCATAGTGCGCGTCTTGTCTACATCTCGACGTTTCTGAACAGTTATTATGGATATCCTTGTAATGATTGACCACATTCATAATATTATCGCGGAGCTTGTTGGCATCTTGATCGTTGTTCCTAATGCACCAATAAAAATGAGTCTTGATACTTCCTGCTTTGTCCGATAACTCGCGATGCCACGTCACATCCTCTTTGTATTTTGGACCCAAACACACACATTTAACCTCCTTTGTAACATTTTTCGTAGCATGCCATGTGTCATTTGTTGACGTTGTATCAGGGCGCTCCTCCCTGATAAATTTATTTATGACCGAATTCCTGTCATGACAATGTAATTTCACATGTACTCCGACACCATTGTCAACACTATCAAGATATTCATAGATACGCTGAGTTCCAATAAGTTCGTGTTTTTGTGTGCAGGCATTGTCTACTTTTGATACAGTTTCCGTCCTGATAACTTTGTGAGTGTTAGCTCCAATGCAAACAACATCAGTAAAACGGGAGTTTTTCCGTGTGGCATGGCGAGCGTCAGTGAGTCACTTCTAAAAGTGCATCCTCGCATGATTCACGACTTAAATCACAAACGACTTCTTTATAGTTTGAAAACATGTCAGATATGTAAGCTGAACCAAGTCTTCCAATGTCAGCTGCTTTCGCAAATCTGTCGTACTGATTGGGTAACATTCCAGACACAAGGTATCCATGACACATGCGAGAGTTTACCAAATATTTATTACCAAGATAGGGTGAACTGGGCCATATTATCACATGATCTTTTTCACATCTGAAAGTAACATAGGCAACATGTCCAATCATTTTCATGTCCAATTTCTGAGCAGGAAACGAGCATGACAAACTGTGCGAATAAAGTCGACCACAGAGCTTTTCAAGAGCATTTTCAGAGGCACAAAACATCTTTTGATTGCATTCATCCGTATTTTCACACTTGCAGAATGAAGAATCACGCGTAAAAGATTCGTCAGTAATATTCCCATCGTTTGCATCATCTGTTAAAACGTTTGCACGGACTGGATCGATATTTTTCTCAATAAAATATGAGAAAGTATTATCGAGAAGTTGTTTGTTTGTCACAAGATTAGGGTTCCCTTCTCCAAGAAAAGTTTTGATTTTCTTCGCTTGTTCATAAATGAAATCAATCTCGTCTCTGTTTTCAGCTGAAAAGTTAATTTTTCCTTGTGGTGAAGTTTTTCTCTCCGAATTTCTTCGTTTCACAGCTTCTGGATTGTCTTTTGAATATTTTCTCTTAATCCCGTTACTATCGCTTAACATTCTAGCAATACCTGCCATTTTTAACAATATTCGTCACTCTAGATCTACAGATCGGTTGCATAAAATCAGCAGACAACAAATAGAGAAAAGCGGGAAATTGGGCGTGGCTTATGTAACCCATAGGGGTGTGACAGGTGACTTTCGCTTTTGATAAGAGTTTAACTTTGAGACTTTTTCGAGAACCTAACTTGAGTTGCATATATATTGTTTATATAATACAAAATTGGTCGGTTTTGATTGTTTGAATGCAATGAATGCCATTAACCCTCCAGACCAACACAACCCATCCAACCCGTCGTGTATTAGACTACCCACCAACGCTTGGGTCACGCGACATAAGAAACAGCTGACCAAAACAACGCGCTACCATTATTTTGAGGGTTGTAGAGGGTGCTTTTCATAAGTTGAAATTTTGATTTATGACGACTAGCCATGCCTAAATATGCTTATTTGTAATGTGAAATGATACTTATTCACGGTAAATAATGAAACATTCCTTAAATCGCTACAAATCGTATATTCATCAAACTTTTTCATGATGTGTAATATATCTTTCATATAATGAGCGCTTCCAAATTCTATCGGTTTCTAATGGGTGTTACAACCAAGAAAATTTTGACAGGTCGCTTTCACGTTCGTTCACTGCTTATATATTTCAACGCTTTCATGATGTCATCCAAGTTCACTATTACACTAAATGTTGATGAAATGCAACAAGAAGCCATTCGAAGTTTATTCAATTACTCGGGATGGGATTACGATGCCGCAGTGCAGGACGTTTCGTCGTGTGATGCCAGTGTTCAGACGCGGGAAAGTGATGCAACGATTGACGAAGCCATGGAAGACAAGTTGAGTGATGCAAGTGTAGATGTCACCGGTGAAGAAGATTCGTCAGAGAAACCCCCTACTTTTATTGATGCTGGGGATGAAGTGAACGTTTTAGATTGTGATCTGAATGTCAGTATCGACGATCGTTTCCAGGAAATTCAGGAATGTGAATTTTGTTTTTGCCGCCCGTGTGTGACAACATTTCCTCAAAGATGGCTTGGCCGAGGCTCCGCCCCTCACGACAGAAATAGTGGGGTTCGCAGGACTATTTACAAGAACTATTGGTCGATGTTGGATAGACGAAATGCATGGAGGAATCCAAGGTATCTTTCCAAGAAGACAAGACTGTTGAATCGTGACCATTTGGACGAAACTGTTGTTTGTGTGCGCCGGGAAATTATGCCCAATTGTGTTTTGAACCATGTTCGTGGATTATATCCAAACATTCCTAATCGGGATTATATGGGACATAGGTGGTGGTAGTCCTCAAAACTCTTTCCAAGAACTGTTGGACGATGTTGGACAGAAGGAATGATTTGAGGAATCATCGAGGGATCTTTTCAAGACTGTTGACTCGTGACTGTACGAAACTGTTGATGATAATTCGGACTAGTGTGCGCCGTGAAATTATGCCTGATTGTGTTTTGAATCATGCATGTGCTCGTGGATTCAAATACATTGTATATTCTGAATATGGATTTTATGGAACATACGTGGTGATAAATATGCTAAATAAGTTGAAAGGTAAGACGCCTCCTGAAGTAAACATCGACTATTCATAACCTGCATATTTCTATAAACAAGCACTGTCTACATATTTCAAATTGATCATCTGATTTGTAGAAATCGAATCAAGAATTACTTCATATTGTGTATATGTGTAAACTGTTATATTAACATGTCCACCAAAGATGATAGATTTGTGTATAAATAAACTACATATTGTCGACATTATAACTTTTATTTATTTTGTATAAGTTAATTTGCATAGTCCCGTTTACAATGTTTTCGCCAAATGCGGTGCACAAAACAGTCGTAAACTGTATGGGTATGTGTTCATTGTGGTACTGAACTTAACGTCTTTGTAATGCCATTTGGTAGTTTCTTGGCAGTTTCGTTGCAAGTAAACAAACACTTCGAGAAGTTGTGCCATGTGCGAGTTCGCCACGTGGTTTACTATAATTAGATTCGCTCGCGCAGTAGATGTCAGCTGACCGAAGGCTAACTCCTCCCACTTCTGTTGTTTCACAGACGACTGGATTTTTTACAACCAAACATCAGATCGAATGTAATATTTTTTTATATCGTGTGACTTTTGTTACACTGACTGGTGTAGGGCAAATCTGTCTGCCAAGATTTGGATGTGAATGTTGTCTCGTTCTTTAGTTATTCAAGATTTTGGGTCACCGATTACTGGCTGACCGATCATCGCAACGTCTGTCAAACACTAAGATCTCGCAAAATACCGCGCTATTTATAGTCCGGTTGGGACTTTAAGACAAGAAATCTTTTTGGTCACTTCTTCAAAACAATGTTTTCTCTGAAAGATTGAATTAGTGGGGTGGTTTTACCCTTCTTTTAGCAATATTCCTGCAATATCTAATATTCCTGATGTTCCTGCACCAGAAATGTGCTTGTACCCACGTGGGGAATCAAACCTGGGTTTCAGAATGACGAGTGAACGCCTAAACCACTAGACTCCCCCACCACCCCTTTCTCTTTCTTTTTCACAACACAAAGCACGTCCTGCAAACATTTTGTACTTCTAATTAAATCCTGAGGCCAATCTCTTTCTTTCCACTATTCTTCTAAAAAAAACTATTTTTTTCACAAAACTCCCTGCCACCCCTCCAAGAATATCAAATGGTAGGTGTCTTCGGCACAGGTCATTTATTACAGGAGGGGGGATGGGTCAGAGGTTTTTGATGCACTTATGTACTGAAAATAATTACCCTTCCAGAGAGACTGTCATATGTTTTGGTGACCCTCCCCTGGTTCCCTCTGACCCACCTATCCCCTATAATAAGTGACCGGTCCTGTAGTTACAGGTATTGAACATTCCTGGCATATCTGTACATAATTTTCTTTTGGTTAAAAATGCCTGAAAAGGAAACTGTTGCTTTTGCAATAATTGTAATTGTGACAATGTGTGTGTGACGGGGTTTAAAACAATTGTCATCAATTTATCAGGATGTCATGATTGCATGACCCCAATCTAATCTATCTTTGTCCCTCTCTCAACTCACCTGGTAGGGTCTTCACAGCCGGCCATAGCACGGGGAACTCCCTCCAACCATCTTGGTTGTCGTCAACGGCAACCCAACTGTCGAAATTGTAGGAGAAACAGTCCCTAGTTTCCTCATCCTCAAAGCGAATCTAAAGCAGAGGAGTTGACTTGAAACACAAACACAATTTACTCGAATCCATCTGAAATATATTGTAATTATGAACTGCTTACCAAACATGCAAAAACTATACCCCAACCTGAAGAAAACTGAGATCTTAAGGAAACTAAACAATTACCTCTTTCAGGTTCCATGCTTTCTCACTATCGTTGTCACGGAAACCAATTCGTACTTTTGTCATTTCACCAATATCCTCCGCCAGTTTCACCTGCAGCAAAATGAATTTATAGTAAGGGGTTATACAGTTAAAAATATAACTGAGTATAGACTGCGTACAAATTCTGTCTCTTCTCATCATAAAGGTGATGCAATGCAAGCACAACTAGGAACCAGTCTATCTGTATGAGTTTTGTTACAGCAATTGATTTGTTATGTTCTTGTCAGATAACCAAATATTGTGTAAGGAACATGGAGACATTAGATCAGTGTATGTACAAAACTGTAATGTCAAGGTTAGTGGTGTGCATCAATGAATGATTATGGGTGTTTAGTTAATGTACATTAATTTAAACTTACTTTGCAGTTGTAAATTGAATCGGAAGAAGATAAATTCTCCACCAGAATTTTAGAAAATTCCACAAGAAAAAAATCAATGCTTATCTTGCACCTTCAAAGTATCTCTTGTAATGATCGTCACTGTCTAACAGGTAAGCCAGACCTGGGTGCTGTTGTACCAAGTGATCTTAGCGCTAAGGTGTAGTGGTAAGGTTGTTTTGTACAATGGCATCCTGTCAGAGGTCTGCCACACTCACCTGAGAGAGGTCGGTCTGACGAGGCTGGAAGGGTTTGCTCCTGGAAGACTTGAGTGGCAGTAGTGAACTCTCCCCTCTCTCCCCACACAGCACCACCACCAGATCGGACACGTTGCCCCTCGTCCCACCTTCACCGGTCACCGCCTCTATCTTCCACTGACCACCTGGACACAAAGAGTCAGGACATCAAGTACTGGGAACACATGACAACAACATCAGGGATACCTGTGGCATGAAAGCTGCAAATCCATTGAGCCTGGACCAGACAAACCAGAGTTAGCAGTGCAAGAAACAATCAAGTCAAACTGTCAAGTGAGGGATAACAAAATTTAGTCAGATCCTGGATGACAAATCCATGGATTGGAATAAAAAACAAGCAGCTGCTGTAAGGGCTACCTCAGCTCTTCCCATTCAAGAATCACCCACCATGCATGGCTTTAACATTCAGTACCAATGTTGGGAATATGTCTCACGTGTTGTCCATGACAAACTGTTGCATATATCCTGGTCCCTACACACCATAAAATGACACTTTGTCATCAATAACAAAAAAGTTACACAAAGCTTTTTTCACAACCAGTTAGGTTATAACCTACTGTTGTGTGATAACGATAAAGTTTGGCGATTTATTTGTACTGGACACGATGTACAAAGTGTCGGCTGCTGTTAAAGCCAAGATGGCTGTCACCATGCATCATGCGAGTGATATCGCGCAAGTGTGACCTTGGGACAGTTTCATCAAGTGTAACTCCAAGGGAGTAATTATAGTGTTGTTGTTTGCAATCCTGACACCTACTAAGAACCAAGTGCGAAGACTCACGCGACACTGGAAGATCATCGGCAGATTCGGGGGGCAAGGCCACTGCACTTGGTCTTGTACCACTCAAGGTCAAGGTCTCATCAACCTCCTGTGATTTGCTCTTATCACTTCCTAGCCACCTGCAATGGAAGCAAAAACTAGGTTATATGTGGATGTTAAAGAAATAATGAAAGCATCTTTTAATACAAAAACAACAACAAAAAACAAAACAAACAAACAAACAAACGCTATCACATGAGTATGGTTTTACCAAGCTTTCAGCAATATTCCAGCAATATCACGGTAGGGGACACCAGGAATGGGCTTCACACAATGTACCCATGTGGGGAATCAAACCCAGGTCTTCGGCGTGACGAGCGAAAGGTTTAACCACTAGGCTACCCAACCGCCCCTATCATAAGCAGCATGATCTCTTCCTACCTATCAGCCTCAAAGATCCTCTGGGTGTTGTCGAATGGCCCCGCCTTGATGCTGATCTTGTCCAGATGCCAGGGTTTGCCTGGCCCCTTAGTGACTGTCACCCTGTCTAAATCCCCCAGGTCCACCGCGCTAACAATGAAGGCATCCACCTGAACAGAAAATATACAGCTCAAAAGAAGTTAAAGAACACTCAATTTTTTTATATTACTTTAGTTAATCTGCCATGAATTAAATAGTTTTTGCCATGGCAAAATAGTTTCAAACTTAATTCATAAGGGACAGATCGGTTAATAAATTTCAGGTAGTGGGACTACTTTTTGCCAAATTCTTTTTTCAAAGAAAAATGTGTGCTACAGCTAAAAAGATATCACATCAGACTATCGATAGCTGAAATTGTGCCACATGAAGTACTGTCCCAGTCACGCCCCTATGAGTACTCTGACTACCTGCCCAACCTATGGGTACTTGGCCCACCTTCCACACCCCTATGGGTACTCTGACCACCTGCCACACCCCTATGAGTACTCTGACTACCTGCCACGCCCCTACGGGTACTCTGACCACCTGCCACACCCCTATGGGTACTCTGACCACCTGCCACACCCCTATGAGTACTCTGACTACCTGCCCAACCTATGGGTACTTGGCCCACCTTCCACACCCCTATGGGTACTCTGACCACCTGCCACACCCCTATGAGTACTCTGACTACCTGCCACGCCCCTACGGGTACTCTGACCACCTGCCACACCCCTATGGGTACTCTGACCACCTGCCACACCCCTATGAGTACTCTGACTACCTGCCCAACCTGTGGGTACTTGGCCCACCTTCCACACCCCTATGGGTACTCTGACCACCTGCCACACCCCTATGAGTACTCTGACTACCTGCCCAACCTATGGGTACCTGGCCCACCTGCCACACCCCTATGGGTACTCTGACCACCTGCCACACCCCTATGAGTACTCTGACTACCTGCCCAACCTATGGGTACTTGGCCCACCTTCCACACCCCTATGGGTACTCTGACTACCTGCCACACCCCTATGGGTACTCTGACTACCTGCCACACCCCTATGGGTACTCTGACTACCTGCCACACCCCTATGGGTACTCTGACCACCTGCCACACCCCTATGAGTACTCTGACCACCTGCCACACCCCTATGGGTACTCTGACTACCTACCACACCCCTATGGGTACTCTGACTACCTGCCACACCCATTTGGGTACTCTGACTACCTGCCACACCCCTATGGGTACTCTGACTACCTGCCACACCCCTATGGGTACTCTGACTACCTGCCACGCCCCAATGGGTACTCTGACCACCTGACACAACCCTATGGGTACTCTGACTACCTGCCACACCCCTATGGGTAATCAGACTACCTGCTACGCCCCTATGGGTACTCTGACTATCTGCCACACCCCTATGGGTACTCTGACTACCTGCCACGCCCCTATGGGTACTCTGACCACCTGACACACCCCTATGAGTACTCTGACTACCTGCCCAACCTATGGGTACTTGGCCCACCTTCCACACCCCTATGGGTACTCTGACTACCTGCCACACCCCTATGGGTACTCTGACTACCTGCCACACCCCTATGGGTACTCTGACTACCTGCCACACCCCTATGGGTACTCTGACCACCTGCCACACCCCTATGAGTACTCTGACCACCTGCCACACCCCTATGGGTACTCTGACTACCTACCACACCCCTATGGGTACTCTGACTACCTGCCACACCCATTTGGGTACCCTGACTACCTGCCACACCCCTATGGGTACTCTGACTACCTGCCACACCCCTATGGGTACTCTGACTACCTGCCACGCCCCAATGGGTACTCTGACCACCTGACACAACCCTATGGGTACTCTGACTACCTGCCACACCCCTATGGGTAATCAGACTACCTGCTACGCCCCTATGGGTACTCTGACTATCTGCCACACCCCTATGGGTACTCTGACTACCTGCCACGCCCCTATGGGTACTCTGACCACCTGACACACCCCTATGGGTACTCTGACTATCTGCCACACCCCTATGGGTACTCTGACTACCTGCCACACCCCTATGGGTACTCTGACTACCTGCCACACCCCTATGGGTACTCTGACTATCTGCCACGCCCCTAAGGGTACTCTGACTACCTGCCACACCCCTATGGGTACTCTGACTATCTGCCACGCCCCTAAGGGTACTCTGACTACCTGCCACACCCCTATGGGTACTCTGACTACCTGCCACACACCTATGGGTACTCTGACTACCTGCCACGCCCCTATGGGTACTCTGACTACCTGCCTGGCCCCTATGGGTACTCTGACTACCTGCCACACCCCTATGGGTACTCTGACTACCTGCCACACCCCTATGGGTACTCTGACTACCTGCCACACCCCTATGAGTACTCTGACTACCTGGCCCTGTTGGAACTTGGTTGACTTGTTCAAGTTCTTGCGGAGCGGTCGACGTCCGCAGTCCCGCCCCTTGCTGTACATGTTGAGGAAGACGTCAGATTGTGTCCCAGCATTCTTCACGCTGCTGGTATACACCATCACCTGGTAGTTGGTCACTGAAACAGTTGTCAGGAACACTTCACACTACTAGTGGGGATTACAGAACTTCATGTCAAGACTTGTTGCCATGGTTGCCTTTGTTACAACTGTGTATTGACCAACTCATATTCTGTCCTTTTTTCTCAAAGGTGGCTCATCAAAAGACTTAAATAGGCAGAATACTAAGGAAACAAAGAACATGTTTTGTGGGATATAGTGAGTGAGTGAGTATGGTTTTACGTCACTTTTAGGTATGGGCTTCACACATATTACCCATGTGGGAAATAGAACCCGGGCTTTCGTTGTCAGGAGCGAATGCTTTAACCACTAGGCTTCCCGACCACCCCTCGTTGTGAGGAGAGAATGCTTTAACCACTAGGCTTCCCGACCACCCCTCGTTGTGAGGAGCGAATGCTTTAACCACTAGGCTTCCCGACCACCCCTCGTTGTGAGGAGAGAATGCTTTAACCACTAGGCTTCCCGACCACCCCTCGTTGTGAGGAGCGAATGCTTTAACCACAAGGCTTCCCGACCACCCCTCGTTGTGAGGAGCGAATGGTTTAACCACTAGGCTTCCCGACCACCCCTCGTTGTGAGGAGAGAATGCTTTAACCACTAGGCTAACCCACATCTCCTTGTGTTATATAATGAGCAAAGTGTGGTTGATAAGTGGCGGGAGGACATACCCATGGCTCTGTAACACAAGTAATACTCCTTATAATGTCTTACTTACTATAAAATTAAATATTTATTTTCAACTAAGGCTTGTATTGTACAGATTATGGAGACAAATAGGAACATGTATCATCAACATATTCACAAGTTCGGAGAAGTTTATTTGTGCTTATGTAACATGTACTGCTCCAAAACATCACATCATGTTTTATAAAAAACTTTTTAAAATACATGTTAGATACTGAGGGCCCTATCCTGTCCACAATACACAACTGTTGTACAAGAGAGAGTGTGAACATGCGATTTGAACATGAGTCATCCATTTAACAAAGCCACAGACCATGTGAGCAACTCTGAACATTTTGTAGCCACTATCTGTCAATGAAGAAAATGCTGAAAGAGCTTACACGGAGGAAATGTTTGGCCTGGTTTGATGAGAGGGAGCTCCTTGCTGATGTCACCGTCGACCTCCCCGACCCAGGAGTCAAAGTTGAAGTTGAGACTCTCTCCTGTGTCTGTATCGTTCACAGTCACCTTGAACAAGACGAAGACATTCAGGCTTGTTAGATTCAGAATGAAAGGAATGGATGAGGTTTCTGGGGGAACAGAGGGGAGACTGAGGTTTCTTTGGGAACAGAGGGGAGACTGAGGAGGTTTCTGGGGGAACAGAGGGGAGACTGAGGAGGTTTCTTTGGGAACAGAGGGGAGACTGAGGAGGTTCCTTTGGGGACAGAGGGGAGACTGAGGAGGTTTCTTTGGGAACAGAAGGGGAGACTGAGGAGGTTTCTTTGAGAACAGAGGGGAGACTGAGGAGGTTTCTTTGGGAACAGAGGAGAGACTGAGGAGGTTTCTGGGGGGACAGAGGGGAGACTGAGGAGGTTTCTTTGGGAACAGAGGGGAGACTGAGGAGGTTTCATTGGGAACAGAGGGGAGACTGAGGAGGTTTCTGGGGGGACAGAGGGGAGACTGAGGAGGTTTCTGGGGAAACAGAGGGGAGACTGAGGAGGTTTCTGGGGGAACAAAGGGGAGACTGAGGAGGTTTCTGGGGGAACAGGAGGAGACTGAGGAGGTTTCTTTGGGAACAGAGAGGAGACTGAGGAGGTTTCTTTGGGAACAGAGGGGAGACTGAGGAGGTTTCTGGGGGGACAGAGGGGAGACTGAGGAGGTTTCTGGGTGGACAGAGGGGAGACTGAGGAGGTTTCTGGGGGAACAGAGGGGAGACTGAGGAGGTTTCTGGGGGGACAGAGGGGAGACTGAGGAGGTTTCTTTGGGAACGGAGGGGAGACTGAGGAGGTTTCTTTGGGAACAGAGGGGAGACTGAGGAGGTTTCTGGGGGAACAGAGGGGAGACTGAGGAGGTTTTCTTTGGGAACAGAGGGGAGACTGAGGAGGTTTCTGGGGGGACAGAGGGGAGACTGAGGAGGATTCTGGGGGACAGAGGGGAGACTGAGGAGGTTTCTGGGGGAACAGAGGGGAGACTGAGGAGGTTTCTGGGGGAACAAAGTGGAGACTGAGGAGGTTTCTGGGGGAACAGAGGGGAGAATGAGGAGGTTTCTTTGGGAACAGAGAGGAGACTGAGGAGGTTTCTTTGGGAACAGAGGGGAGACTGAGGAGGTTTCTGGGGGGACAGAGGGGAGACTGAGGAGGTTTCTTTGGGAACAGAGGGGAGACTGAAGAGGTTTCTTTGGGAACAGAGGGGAGACTGAGGAGGTTTCTGGGGGGACAGAGGGGAGACTGAGGAGGTTTCTTTGGGAACAGAGGGGAGACTGAGGAGGTTTCTTTGGGAACAGAGGGAAGACTGAGGAGGTTTCTGGGGGACAGAGGGGAGACTGAGGAGGTTTCTGGGGGAAGGGGGGAGACTGAGGAGGATTCTGGGGGAACAAAGGGGAACAGAGGGGAGACTGAGGAGGTTTCTTTGGGAACAGAGGGGAGACCAAGGAGGTTTCTGGGGGAACAGAGGGAGATTGGAGAGGTTTCTGGGGGAATGGGGGAGACTGAGTAGGTTTCTGGGAGAACAAAAGGGAGACTGAGGAAGAGTCTGGGGGAACAGAAGAGAGACTGAGGAGGTTTCTGGGGGAATGGGAGAAACTGAGGAGGTTTCTCAAGGAACAGAAGGGAGACTGAGGAGGTTTCTGGGGGAACAGAGGGAGACTGAGGAGGTTTCTGGGGGAATGGGGGAAACTGAGGAGATTTCTCGAGGAACAGAAGGGAGACTGAGGAGGTTTCTGGGGGAACAGAAGAGTGACTGAGGAGGTTTCTTTGGGAACAGAGGGGAGACTGAGGAGGTTTCTTTGGGAACAGAGGGGAGACTAAGGAGGTTTCTGGGGGTACAGAGGGGAGACCGAGGAGGTTTCTCGGGGGACAGAGGGAAGACTGAGGAGGTTTCTGGAGGTATTCGGAATATGGTGTGGTGCACTTATAGAGGAAGTACCTGCTGTATTGTCCACACTGGTTTCTCCTCCTTCTCCTCTCCAAGTGTCACTCGCACCTTCTCAATGTCGCCGATGTTGCCCAGCTTTATACCCTGTCAAAACAAATACCACACTAACATTTGTAGAGCGTCTTCTCCATAACAGAAACTGATTGAGATCAACAAAGCCTAAGGACCAAACATCAAAATGACATAAACATAAACTCTGTCCGAGGGAAATGTCTTACCGCAAACTTGTGAGTCTGACCCGGCATCAGATGTGTCTTTTTCCCATTGGTCAGTTCCAGGGCTCCCTCCATGCTGCGACTACCATACACAAACATCGTCACTGGCCGTGGTTTGCTGAAGTCGGTCTGTGCCATGTCCAACTTGTCTTCTGTTGCCATGGTGACAAAACATGTCCATACACCCTCTGCAGGACAAAAGACAAACATGGATCAAGAATGAAAGTGAGTTAAACATCAATATTCACTGTGAAATTGAAATTAGAACTTACACAAATTGATTGCGGGGCTAACTTTGTGTCAGTCAATTTGAGATACACGTCTCTGGTGCAGAGATTCACACCAGCTGATCAGTATCCTACAATTATAACTTGCACGCAAGATCATGTTTCTTTAGGTATCATTTGGGACCTAAACGCAAAGGTTACTCCTCTAAAAAAAGAGAACACGTTTTGTGGAAAGAAATTGACCATTTGAATTGTCGTACTTGACTTAGATCGTTGAGCTGGAGTAATTTCGGGTCCTGGTTGAAGGTAAGCAAGGGGAGTTAACTCTCTGACCAGTCGACGGTCTTCACAACCGGAGTCCATCCACCTGGGAAGTAGATGACAAAAACAAGTTAATGGGGTTCAGATCATTAGTGGAAGCTATATCATGGCTATCTGGACACCAGTGACTGCCCCATTCCACAAAGTGATCTCAAGGCTAACATATCTTTTAACATAAGTTTAAGATAGTCTCAGTGCTAAGATTGCTTTGTGGAACGGGACCCTGGACTATACATATGTGATCAATACCTGCTATCATGTACAACACAGCCACTAGGATAGCCGGTGTCCACACAGGAATATCAGATGTAGTTCCAGGGCACAACACAGGGCACAACACAGTGCTGAATGGCAATGCTTCTTGTACGTCATTGATAAAAAAGAAACTTTTGCCAACTGATATCATATTTTCACTAACAAAACTGAAGACAGTGCCACCTTTGTCTCTTTAAAGTTACTCCTCAGGATCTCAATATTTGTTAACATCTTACATCCATTGGCTGTTACAGCCAGAACTAAACATATTGATGACACAATCACAGCTGTACCAAGTGTAGTGTATATGCAATCAAGGTTTGTAATTGTATGCATATGTATGGGTCAGAGGTCAGGGTCTCGTTTTGGGATTGACCATGTGCGAGCCAGTATCAATGGCGGCGCCCTGTATTCATTACACTGACGACAAATAAAAGTCTCCGTTTCGCTCCTTCAAGGATCATGTCATTTATCAACAGAGCAAGGATCATCAAGAACATTATACCAAGGCAGTGGTCTAAGGTGACCCCACCATGGAAGGAACACAGGGTCCCGGGGTTTGTATTCTCAACTTGACCCAATCGTGATCCTCTGCTTCTCTCCTCCAGGCCTGTGTTCATGGGATTCACTAAAATGGCTACAACATGCAGCAGGCTTGGCTCTCCTTCAACCTGAAGATGCCATGATAAAACTGAGGTAATGTTCACAGCAGCATATGCAAGCACACTCACTCCCACGGTAGTAGGGACCAGGAAACCACTGGTTTAAAGTATGTACCAATCTCATCAAAATAAAATCTTAGTGCATGCTCTTGCTACACATACAAGAAAGTGAAAGTCCAGGGCCCACTTGCACAAAGCGATCTTAGCGCTAAGACTATTGTAAGCCTATGCTAAAGTATGGGAGTTAAGATCATCTTAGCGCTAAGATCGCTTTGTGCAAGTGGGCCCTGATGTGTTTTCTAATTATGCAACTTCGAAAAGGTTAACACGAGACATTCAAAATGACAGTGATGGGCTGTACAACTGATTCCGTGAAAATCATCAGCTTTCTCTCGATTCAATGTGACCAACATTAAAAAAAGGAAGAGACTTTCCATAGCTTGAGGGAAGAACTGCAATACAATCTGGGCCATCTATTAGAAATTCCAGAATATTTTTTGTTCAATTTTCAAATTTTGAATCGAGAGCTTTGTCAAAAAAAGTTTTTAAGTCAAACATGGAATGGAAGTCGACAATTTGAAACCAGTGCCGTAAAGTTCTAGAAAGCTGCCTTCTGATTGACAGTTGACCATCCATCCATCATCCTTTGGGATAAATTTTACATCAACAAGGTGCTTGTGACCAGGGTCTCAGGTGACATTACAGAGTCACCTTGCCTCACCTGTTGCATAGGAAGACTGTCTCTGGGGCTCCCTGCCTGGACTTCCCTTCAGGGCTGATGGACACCCGATCACAATGCCAGCCAGCCCCGCGACCAATTTCATTGTGGCCAATCAGAAGTTTGGAGATCACACCAAGGTCAAGAGTTTGAATTTCAAATTCATCCCGCTGTAAAAAAGAGAATTTACTGAAGGCATGGTTATTTTGGGTATTGGGTAATGGTGATAAAGTTTGCACATTATACACCGGTTGTCAGTTGAGCTCTGTGTTCACAGGGGTGCTCGGGTAGCCTAGTGGTTAAGCGTTCGCTCATCACGTCGAATACCTGGGTTCAATTCCCGACATGTGTACAATGTGTGAAGCCCATTTCTGATATCCCCCGCTGTGATATTGCTGGAATATTGCTAAAAGCGGTGTAAAACCATACTCACTCACTCACTGTGTTCTACATATAATGCTATATTTGACCATTATTAGTCACCAAGCTCAAATAAGCGTATTCTTGTCTTCAAAAATGATTTTAATTGTTTATTAACATCACAAAAAGATATTTTCCTGTCTAGAGCTTATCATTCATAATGATTATTGCTCAACCTTGTTAAAAACCAAATGGAATTAATAGGAAGTCGTTTATAATCACCCACATTTTATATGCAGCCTTGGCACCTAATACATCAAACATGGTATGTGTTTCTTGGTTGAAGTCCATTGCCACAATTATGTATCTGTCAAATTGACTGCTCAAACTGTAACCTCAACAAGAGAATGAATTATTTTTATAAACTGACCTTTCCTTGCCGAAATGGTTTCTTGCTGCCCTGAGGTAGCGCCAACACTCTCTCTCCTGTGTCTCCCCACTGACCAATGACAGTGCAGAACACCTCAGCGTCAGTCTCCGCCACGGGTAGATCCCCCGTCACCACGGCAACCTGATACACCGTATCTAGGGAGAACAGTATTGGAAGAGTGTTTGTATTCAGTCCAGGGAAGTCATCACAGTAAAGTCATTTATAGCAGAGGAGGATCAAGGATTTTGAAACGAGAAACACTTCCCAAGTTCAAGAGAACATAAGTAGCAAGGAACGCAGATTGACATGTAAGGCGTCTGACAGAAAAATGGGTGACAAGCATAGGTGAACATATCTAAATTTCATGAATTTATGCCCCTACAAATGCACTCATAAGGAGTGTTTACGAAATAACCAGGCTGCAATCATGGCCCACAGACTTGAGAAGAAGCTGCAGGCCCTCATTTAAATAAAATGCAGCTCATTGTGACAAATAAATCAACGTATAAATTTACTGCAGGCCCCATTAAGGATTGGTTGGTTTGTTTGTTGTTTAACGCCGCACTCAGCAATATTCTAGCTATATGACGGCGGTCTGTATATAATCGAGTCTGGACCAGACAATCCAGTGATTAATATCATGAGCATCGATCCACGCAATTGGGATCCATGACATGCATCAACCAAGTCAGCGAGCCTGACTACCCGATCCCATTAGTCGCCTTTTACGGCAAGCATGGGTTGCTGAAGATCTATTCTGCCCCGGATCTTCACGGGTTGCCCCATTAAGGACCCATACAAATTTGAAACTACGGGCTCAACACAAGATCTACCTGCCACGGGCCTAAGGGCAGGCACCTATTTTGAACACTGGTCATTGGGCACCTTCAGGTCACATTTTCCTGCCTAAACGATTGTGCAACCGAATATGTCACGTAGAATGGCTGTAACTCTTATTGGTCTACATAGCTTCAAATTTTACCGTAAACATTTCCCTATATATTTTGAATTTTGCTTGGGCAATGAATCCTCTTATCAACATTAACTAATCTGAGTGATATTTGTAGACCAACAAATGCAGGTGCTATGGCTGATATTGACCTACCTTGTAATGGCGCCATGTCTGGTCTGATGGTAGGAAGCTCTATGGTGCCGTTAGGGTTGTCGGTGGAGGATTTCACCCAGTCTCTGTACTCCAGGTTGAACTCCTCACCCGAGTTAGCATCCTTCAACTTCATCTACAACATACAGGATAAATATGCAATAAAGGTTTGTCAGTTGTGTCCATGAAAGTACATGTGAAATGACACTGTAATGAAAAATAGTATCTTAATTTGGCTTCTTTGCATGTGTTTGCTACTGCTACAGCAAAGATCTGAGGACATCCAATTCCTGGTGATGTCAGAATGACATGATGTCGACATTAGCAAATCAGAAAGCAGCTTTCTTGAGCTTTACAGCACTAATTTGAAAGTAGTGACTTCTATACCAGACTTAGTTATAAAAATATTTAAACAAAAGTCTTTGATTCAAAATTTTAAAACTGAACAAAACATAATTCTGGTATGTCTCACAGTTGGCTGAGATTGTACATCTTCCTGAGGCAAGAGAGTTAACTGACTATGAAAGTCCAGTTTCCACCCTTGCCGAACTAGGCTGGTATTATGGAGTTACATTTTGGCTGGACTAACGAGTCAATGCATAGTCCAATCAAAATCGCGCAACGAAATCGAAAACCGGTTCGTAAACTGTCGTGAATATTTCGGTCAATTGCAGGATTTGCAAAGCATGTGCACCGCCAACTCGTTGTCAACAGATATTTTTCAAATCATTTCATGTTTTAAAACAAGGTGCTCACGTGATTTGATGCACTTCACTATGTAAAACCGTTCAATCATAATATAGATCTTCATTATTGATCAGATCGTCTTGACTGGGCGCCACCATTTCGTTTGAAACAAATGCCAGTGATACGAGAGGTGGAATCTGATTGGTCCATGGGAAAGGTTTAGAAGGGACATAACTTGTAATAACAACTGGCGTTAGGATCGAGCCCAGGAATTCCAGCCTAGTACGGCAAGGGTGGAAACTGGACTTTTAAAGTCAGTTAACTCTCTTGCCTCGGGAAGATGAGATTGTATGGCAGTATGTCTCATGGGCTACGGAAGGTCTCTTCTGTTTCAAATGTCTATCCCATTGAAGTGAGACATCCTCAGATGTTTGTGTAGCAGTACTGAGAACTTAAATCTGTCTTTTAATGAAAATGTGTCACCAGGCATTTTTGCAGTTAGTTAGCAGAAAATGTCTTAGCGGCCATAAAAATTCAGACAATCTTTACATTCATGAAGCTAATTTTAAAATCTGACAGGACAAAAGTTATATTGCCCGCCCTGAAAAAAAGCATTCCCTAAATGACTAGCATACTGGTGAGAAACATTTTCCTAACTATTCGTGGCCAGATATTATGTACTCTTTCACACATAAGGATAGACAGTTGTGACATAGCGTTAACATTGGAATGTTGGAATGGAAAACACCAATTCATCATTTACAGGAAACATCCGTACAGATCGCCATAATGGTACTTACCTTCTCCAAGAACCAGGAGGAATTGCCTGCTTTGGAATCAAAGAAGATCCGGACCTTGAACATTTTGCCTATCTTGCCCACATTCAGCTGAAAATAAATAGGTACAGGGAAGGGACTTATCTAGGATTCTAAACTAAATGCCCATGGCAGACAAACTGAGAAAAAAAAGCTTGTTCAAAACTGAGATTTTCTTTAAAATCCTTCTTTTCTTAAAATTGTTTACAAACCTGTAGAGGTTATGAATTCTCTGATGAAATCCTCCTTGGGGCACTTATTGCATTTTCCTTGCTCAAGAAAATCTATATGACATAGTTGTAACCATTTTCCTTAATAAAAAATGTTACCACACAAAAAACTTCGTTTTTGTATGATATACGACCACCCTTACGGGGCCTCACCCCCAACGGCGCCTCACGCCAGGGGGAGCAACTCTCACCCAAATCACTTTCCATATGTCAAATGCTGACGGAATGTGGGGAGGTGGGTGGCCGTGCCCCAAGGAGGATTTCATCAGAGAATTCATAACCTCTACAGGTTTGTAAAATTCTCTTTCTGATTAAATCCTCCTTGGGGCACTTATTGCATCAAGACAGACTCCCAAAGATAATCTAGGAAGTGGCATCCGTCAGCAACAGGCGTAAATAAATACATCGTATTTGATTATTCAACAGAATAAAATATTGAGTTCAATAAATGGAACCAACCTTATCGTGAGGCACCACCGTCGAAAGGCGGGGGCTAGAGACAGGGCGTGGTCGACCATATATTATGATAAAGCCTGTTTTTGCAGCTTGTCATAAGTTGAGAACTCGAAACACCTCCCACCCCCCACACTTTTTTTTTGAACAAGTGATATAAGGGCGTAGATCACGAGAGACCATAACCAGCGCTGAGCTAGGCCAGAGGGTCCCCGAGGATCGAAGGAGTGCGTGCGCAAAATACGAGTATTATCGAGTAGTAAGGACTGATATTTATCGACCGCAGAAGATAAAATCCGGACCATTACTGAGCAGTATAACCGGAAGACTGTCTAAAATCTCGAATGCTCAATCAGCTAGAGATTAGAACTTTGCCCAGTTTGGAGAACTGACTGACCAAACCGAGTACGCTCGCTTGAGTGTTTGTCGAGTTGGTAAGGTTTGATGAATCGTGCTCGGCTGGCTCCAAATAGCCGCGGAGCAGATCTGCTCAAGGGGCAGAGCCACGGCGTACGCTTTTGACGCAGCCACTGCTCTAACCTAATGAGCCTTCAACCTGGTAGGGGGGTCCCTGCCTGTAAGCGTATACGCTGTACAAATGGTTGAAACTATCCACCTCGAGATAGATTGTTTACTCGCAGGTGAGCCAACCTTCCTACTGCAGTAACAGCAAAATAGTTGGTTATCCTTACGGACACCCATATTTCTGCTGATATAGGCCTTGAGAGTCGTGCGGACATCCAAGACATGAGCATGTCTTGCAGTGGTCCCCGACGAGGAAGGCTGTGAAAGAGCAGGTAGCTCAATAGGAGCCGTTCACGTGGAATCGTGTGCGACCCTAGGACGGTAATAGTCCGGTAGACGAAAACTGACTGTCCCGGTGATATTTATCGACCCCATGGAAGACAGTTATTTTGGGATCGGCTGACATAACACGAATGTCGCCTACCCGTCTGCCGGACGTTACCACCACAAGGAACGCCGTCTCCCAGCTCAACAGCTGAAGAGAGAGAGACGACAGATCCCGAAAGGAAGGACCGGACAGCCAATCGAGAATGATTGACAAGTCCCAAGGGGGACTGATCCGCCGGACTGGCGGTCGGATCCTGTCCACACCTGCTAAAAAGCGCTGCACTAATCGGTGTGCACCCAGAAGTGCCCCGTCGACATGGACGTGAAAAGCTGCGATAGCTGTAGAGTACCCTCGGACTGTTGATGCGGCCAGGCCGTCATCTAGTCGCGACTGGAGAAACTCAAGCACGGATACGAGATCTGCAGAAAAAAAATCTGCAATCCCTCTATCGACACACCAGGGCGCATAGCAGGCCTATCTATCGTACTGAACGTTTGTCGAATCCCTCCGCGAAGCCAGTATCGTGTCTGCAACTCGTGCAGGAATACCGCTCTTCTGGAGGCCAATCCTGACAGTGGCCAAGCCACCCATTGAATCCTGAGATTCGGGTGGAGGGCCCCATTCTGGGATAGGAGGTCCGGTCGTAAAGGTAATATAACAGGAGGCTGAGCCAGAAACCTGAGTATTACTGGAAACCCACTCTGCGCCGACTAAAGAGGTGCCAGGAGCACAATTAGTCGCGCAGGCTGAGTGCCTAACTGAGACAGGACCTTGGAAATCAGAGGTACTGGGGAGAATGCCCACAGAACTGTCCGTCCAATCTAGCTGAAAGGCGTCCGGTGCCACCGACCTCGGGTCGTGGACTCGGGAGCAGAACGTTGGTGTCTGGTTATTTAACCCAGACGCAAACAGATCCACCTGTAACGACCTGTATAACAGGGAGAAAATCCCGAATATCCCCGGGTCGAGCCTCCACTCGTGAGGAGCGAGGATCCGGCAAGACAGAGCGTCCGCACGGACGTTGTCCACCCCCGGGAGATAAACAGGTAGCACCCTGATATCGTGAGAGTCGCACTATAGTAGGAACTGCCACGTCTTTCGTCGAAGCGACGGAGACGCCATTCCCCCCTGCTTCTGGATGTAAGTCATCGCCGTTTGGTTGTCCATCTCTAGACGAACCACTTGGCCACGAAGCAGATCCGGGAAGCGTTGGAACACCAACCTGACCGCTCTCAGTTCTAGCACATTGATATGCAGTTTGATCTCCTGCTGGGACCATAGTCCCGAGGCAGTGTGATCATTCAGAACGCCTCCCCAGCCGGAGAGTGACGCGTCTGTTTGAACTGTGAGAGACGGAACGGGAGTGATTCCCGACCTCGGTCCACCACTGGAGGTGTGTAATGAGCCACTACGGAGTCTCGAGCACAGTCTCGAGATCTTCCGAGTTCGCCCAAAGTCGACGGAGTGCTTGTTGAATGGGACTCATTCTCAAGCGCGCCCGCCAGACCAAATCCACTGTCGCCGCCATGTTGTCCAGTAACTGGAGCCATGTACGAGCAGTATGACTTGCGCTTGATATCTTGTGACAGAGATACACGTCCTCTCACCGTGTTGAAATTAGCCACTAGGAAGACTAGATTCTGAGTGGGGCTCAGATCTGACTTCTTGAGATTGACCATCCACCCTAGAGTGATCAGAATATCTATCACTTGTTGTGTAGCTATCTGACTCAGGGATTGCAATAGAGCTCTTAGTAACCAGTCGTCGAGGTACGGATGGCAGAACCGACCTTTTGACCTGGCCACTTGGGCGGGAATCAACATCAGCTTGGTGAACACCCTCGGGGCCGTGGAGATCCCGAATGGTAGAACCCTGAACTGATAACACCTCCCGTCCAAAGAAAACCTCAGGTATTTCTTGAACTCGGGGTGTATTGGTATGTGGAGATAGGCATATTTTAAGTCTATTGACGTTAGCCATTCTCCTGTCTCGACAGTTGAGATCACTGTTTGGTGACTAGGAAACAAGTCGAGTAGAAGCCCTCGCTTTCCTGTCCCTCGGGACCCGGTTCGATCGCAGCTTTCATAAGAAGTGCGTCGACCTCGGCACGGAGGAATTCCGCCTTCTCTCGGGTAGCAGGCACCGGAGTGTGCTTTATCCCGGAAAAGTGGAGGAGCGGATGAGTTTTCCCGATAACTTGCGACTGTGGGTTCACCTGGGGCTCTTCGGGCGCTAATGGGAACCCATCGTTCCCAGCCCCGCGAAAAAGCTGTTGGCCTCGACCAGCTGCCTTGCCCCGGCCCGTGCCTCTCTTGCTCCTCCCGGCGCCCTTATACCTGAAGGAAGCGGCGGCTTCCAAGCAGGTGTGGACATCTGACCCATGTGTTAGCGTAAGAGGGGACGATTGGAGAGGCCCGCTTACGCGGTTTTAACGCTTGGTACCTCCAACAAGGCCTTATGAGTCTTTGATGGAAGTATACAATTGAGCAGCCTCTCGGACCACCTGCTGAGCCCCAGGGAAGAGGGTGGCACCCTCTTATACGGCAAAGCAAGTAGGTCTTGGCGTGTGTAAGTCGAGTATTTAGATACCGACATCCACCGCTTGCGCATGCACATAACAGCGCACATCATCTGCGAGGCACAGCTACGAATAGCGTCCCGCGCAAGATAACTGAACTTCCGTTAGTTGCGCGGCAAACTCCGAAGAGTCGGCCGGCCCCTCTCCCGCTAACTCCCTCTGTACAGCCGACAGATACGCGGAGTGTACGGACACACGGAGCTGTTGGCATGCATTATGATATTGCTCCTCGAAGCATATGTAAGCAGCCTTCAACTCCGCACCGCACACGGGAAAGGGGGGGCAACCGCCGGCCCTGCTTGACCTTAGTCAAGTTGGGTGTCTCCGACTCTGGCATGGGCGCAGCCACCTGAGGCAGTACCTGGACAATCCTGTCCCGCACGTGTCTCTGCACCCGGCCCGAGGCCGAGTCCCGGTGCCGAGGTGCCTGAGGTTCAAGGAAACCCACCTGGCACTGGGCTAGGTATCCACTGGTGAAAGCCTTGGCCTCGGAAGAGGCGTCTGGCTCCGCTAGGGAAAATTGTGCGTCGGTAGTGCACGGGCCGGCGCCCGCCACCCCTTTGCTGGGGAGCGACCTCGAGCCAGAGCCGAAGCTCGGTCTCGGATCGTCCCCGAGACAAAGGGAACCAACCTGGCTCCGGGCTAGGTATCCACTAGTGGAAGCCTCGGCCTCGGAAGAGGCGTCTGGCTCCGCTAGGGAAAATTGTGCGTCGGTAGTGCACGGGCCGGTGCCCGCCACCACTACGCTGGGGAGCGACCTCGAGCCGGAGCCGAAGCTCGGTCTCGGATCGTCCCCGAGACAAAGGGAACCAACCTGGCTCCGGGCTAGGTATCCACTTGTGGACGCCTTGGCCTCGGAAGAGGTGTCTGGCTCCGCTAGGGAAAATTGTGCGTCGGTAGTGCACGGGCCGGTGCCCGCCACCACTACGCTGGGGAGCGACCTCAAGCCGGAGCCGAAGCTCGGTCTCGGATCGTCCCCGAGACCAAGGGAACCCCCCTGGCTCCGGGCTACAAATCCACTAGTGAAAGCCTCGGCCTCGGAAGAGGCGTCTGGCTCCGCTAGGGAAAAATTGTGCGTCGGTAGTGCAAAGACAGTGCAGGAGAGGGTGCAGTGCTTACTACGGGGACCCTCGAGCCTTCTCCCCCGGCCCCCAGAGAGGGAGCGGGGGAGACAATCTCGGCAGCTTTTTTACCCTTTTTAGATGGGGAGGGGGGGGGGGGGGGGGGGATGTCTTAGTAGATCTGATATCTACCCCCGCCTTTAATAGACCTCTTTAAAGTGGAACAAGTCAACTTGTTCTTTTTTGGGGGCCCCGGGGGGTAAAGGCAATGTCCTCCGCCAGACATATTAGGCAGCGTTCGTGCCTGTCTTAGAGAAAATAGAAGCAAAGGCGTAATGTAGAATGCGATTTGTAACGCGATACTAATAGCCAATGTCGTAGTATAATTATAACACCAAAGGGGCGTGTTACGCGCTAAGGTGTAAAACCCGTAAAATAGGTAAGTGTAGTTTATGAATTAACACACCACCTTGGGTTTTGTAAAGGAAAAAATTGTAGACCAATGCTGTATGATATAACAAAACCCCAAGCCGTTTCTTAATGGCCTTGGTGTTACATGTATCAGCCCGTGGAACTACAATATGGACGCCATTACGGCCATTTGAATTCAAAGGTACCGTGCACGTGGCGTATTATTACAACTCTATAACTTCACAATGCGAGGTATTACGCCTTTGCAATGAAAGAAATGTACCATACATACAGTTTGGTCAGCCATGGTTCTTGTCGAACGATAGATTTCTCTTATTTTTGTCTTGTGTGAAATATCAACACGTCTGTCTCTTACAGATGACATAAGGAAAGTGATTTGGGTGAGAATTGCTCCCCCTGGCGTGAGGCGCCGTTGGGGGTGAGGCCCCGTAAGGGTGGTCGTATATCATACAAAAACGAAGTTTTTTGTGTGGTAATATTTTTTATTAAGGAAAATGGTTACAACTATGTCATATAGATTTTCTTGAGCAAGGAAAATGCAATAAGTGCCTCAAAGAGGATTTAATCAGAAAGAGAATCAGGGGTATCTTAATATTTCATTCAATGTAAAATATGTAACCATAATATCCTCTCTTTGTTTACTGGTCAAGGCAACATGACTACAAAGCATTTAGTATAATACATGTATCATTCTCAACAAATACAATTTGAGGTCAAAATGTCTTGAAAACAGTTTGGAATGTAGATAATTCACAATATTCCCAAAATGCACCAGAGCACCCTCAGCCAAGAGTAATGGTTTATATGTCCAATTGAAATCATGACAATTTTTCAGCAAAAGAATCTGAAACTTACTATGGTAAGCCTAAACCTAGTCAGCTTCATGGTGTGAGACATTAACAGATGTGGAGCTGTTAAGGTTACATCATAGGAAAAGTCTGCACCAAGCAAACAGTAATGGAAGCTCCTATTGCTTGGTTCAACATGTCAATACAATTATTTCAACAAGCCTTACCTGCACTTTAAGGCAGGACCCAGGACTGAGAGTACCATCCTTGTTGATCTGCTTGGGTTCCGTGTGTCCAGTTGTACCGTAGATGACCATCATGACCTTGTCCTTGGCTCCTGCGTCACTCTGTCCACCAGTGTACACCAGACCTGTCCATTTTCCTCGACTTGTGGGCTCCCTCTTGTCTCGGATCCGGAAGGCGATGTCTTCTGGCACTCCGGTTGATATCTGAGTCTCTGTAACAAAGAGGCTTATGTGGAGTTTGTGGTTATAAAATGCCATATTGTAAGACTTCCTTGTAGAACTGAGAGGTGGTGAAAAAATGGGGTAATTGATTACTGCACTTATAATGCAAAGTGCGTGCCTGTGTGTATGTGTGTGAGTGTGTGTTGGTTGTGCTAGTCTAGTCTGGACTCATGACGGTTTAATGGTGCTAGCTCACTGAGATACCATGTCTCAGTTTAACATGGATACCCGACTCAGACACAGTGTACTGACTCCGAGCCAACCAGTCTTTGTTTTATCCCCATAATGCCGAGCACCAGGCAGGGTAACAACAAGCACCATCTTTTAACGCTTTTTGATATGACAAGGCTGGGGATTGAACTGCTGACCTCTCTGAGAAAATCACAACTTGTCACGAAGTATTAATATCATTCTACTTTCAAAACTGTATGATGATCAGAATTCTAATTTTAACTTTTAAATATCTCACTGCATGGGTAAATAAATCTTCCAAAAAGCTAACATATCCAATCAGAAATGTTTCTACACATTGCAGAGGATGTCTGGTTCTACTGAGGTCAATAACCTAACCATGTGTCTTCCAATTTAATTCTTAACAGCCCTGTCAAGATTCGGGGTTGGAGCCGATCCCCAGCACCTATGCTGGTTTTAAGAGGTGACTGAATGGTTCAGTAGGCTCAGTAACTTGGTTGATAGCATGGCATTGTAACACAACAGCATGAATTGTTGCTAACAATATCAATCACTGGTTTGTCTGGTCCAGATATCATTATTTGTAATCCGATGGTATATATGTGGAATTTGCTGGGTTCACATGAAACAACAAACAAACAAATCTTAACAAGAAAGCAATGAAGCTGCTGAACACTCTATATCTAAGATGTTGTAAAGTACCTGACACAGGTAGAGACTTCAAAGTGTCCTTGCCATCATACCGCAGTGTCTGGTTACATCGACACACACTCTCAAACATAGCCGACACATTGTCCATCACAGTCACATGCTCCACCGTCCAGTCGTTATCTGACAAAACAAACATTGTCATGTCATGAAAGCAATACATGTATTGGCAGTACCATCATAGTCTGAAATACTGAACAGGGTGCCATTGTACAACACAACCTCAGCGCTATGACTGTCTTAAGTCTCTGCTAAGGTATGGAAGTTACGATCACCTTAGCGCTAGGATCGCTTGTGCAACGGCACATAGAACAGTTTTATTATGAAATTGAACTCTCCCCTACCCATTTGCCCTCAATGTTTCAAACAAATTACATCTCAAGTATTAAGACTTTTTTTTTTCTTCTTTCTTTTGCCAAGGTTTTATTATCACTTGAGAAGCCACGATTTCATAAATAGCCCTCACATGCCTACGTGGCTAGAGGTTACTAGGGCTTTGACTACCTTGTGCAAATCACTCAAAATAAATTCTGTCTCAGTGGACACTTTTAAAAATGTCAACTATTGTGTTTATTAACACATATAACGTATTAAACTCTTGGCTCAAATACCGAATATTGGATACCTTGCACCATATTGGTAAGAAATGTGCACAACCTCCTTCCTTAGTAATGGTGTCTAAACTTTTTAGCAGCCATTTTTAGACGCCTCGCTAAAATAACATGGGGTATGGGGGACGTGAAACAAATGCTATCACAAGTAAATTTCATTTTCACTTTCAAAAGATAATACAAATACAAATGTAACTCAGGTTTGTTGAAATGTGGCTCTGATGGATGTCATTGATGAAGGTGCTGTCCACCATTATGGAACTTCTATTTATGAAGAATATTTTTCCATGTTGATGTCCAATTTGTTATGTTTCTGAATTGTTTGATATGCAAATGCAAGGTTTAATCTAATTAACCCAAACAAATGCAAGCAAACTCATTTTTGCTGTTTATTTTGAGCTTCACTGCTCTATTTTAAATGTAGTCAAACTGTCATGTGCTGCTATATAAGTAGCATCAAACAAACATGGCAGATAGGTGTCTGGTATTTTGTAGGTGTACCTAAACCGACATGAAACTGTTCAAGCCTAAATGATTTGACAAATAATTAAGTGCACTCTATTTAGAAAAAAGCTGCCTGACTGTCATCTGATAGGAAGCTTTCTTGAAGGAGAGCATAATTTGGCAACACTTCCCCACTTCCTAGGTGGCCCAGTCGTCTAAGGCGCAATGATTAGCTGTGCAGAGTTGCGTCCTATCACCTATGATGGTGGGTTCGAATCCCACGATTTGCCCCGATTACGCTTCTAGGTTTTTCAGCACCATACCCGTGCTCGTGGGTTTCACCATGTGGTAAACGTCTAAGACCTGCATCACTTCGGGCTTTCCTCCCACATTAAGCTGACACGCCGTGATATAACTGGAATACTGTTAAAAGCTTCGTTAAACACAATTCACTCCCTACTACCGATATCAATTCAATTTATTACTTGAAAACCCATCAATGGTGTAACATGAGCATGCTTGTATACATTCAATAAATAAGACAAGGAAGACGACAGGGATGGAAATTTAGTTTCAGCAGCACTTTTTTTAAACAGTACATTAATAAATTTAGAAAGGTTCTATAAATTTAATGCTCTATGAGATTAGAACAATTGTTTAATTTGAACAAATTCAGTCATTCATAGATAACTTTGGGAATGTAAATAGTTCGTTGCTGGAGAAGAGCTTCACATGTGAACAGATAGAGACACTCATCCCCAACAGGAGTCACATAGTTTATGCACTCATTCCACTCTCAGAATGGTGTGCCAGCAACAGGTTTCAAGGAGCATTTGTTCTAACTAAATTTGAGAAAAGGGTAGTACACATTTTTAAGCAATAAGACATAATTTTCAAAAGATAAAGTTTATTAAATTATTTGTAGTACACAAACCCTTTGAACTTTCCATAATGGAGCTGTGCCAGTTTGGCAGATCTTGATCTTTAAATATATAAACAGATGTTTGTTGAGAAGAGAACGATAGGTAATGTGTCCCTGAGGGACATCAAGACTCACCTCTCCCCTTCCCCGTGAATTTAAGCTGCACCTGCTGGAGCTTGCCCACAGAGACAGCTGGGACCACGAACACATCCAGGTGGCCGTCCTTCCACATACTGTTCACTCCGTTCAGGGATCCAGTCAGTGGGCGGAGTCCTGTGTTGCCATGGATACCATGCAGGTTGACTGCTACCTGTGCCCCTGGACAACCATCTCCCCGACCCCTCCCGGTCTGGATCATCACCACATATTGCAGGGCTGCAACGACAAACAAGGAATCAGTCCAAGAAAGAGTGTTCTATCCCAAACACAGATTGTTTCTTTGTTTAACGCAGCAGTCAGTGATATTCCAGCAATATGAGGCTGCCTGTAAATAGGCAAGTCTGAACCAGACAATCCAGTGATTGATATCATGAGCAACGTCTTTAGTGTAGTGACCATGGCATCTCCTTGTATAAAGATATATGACTGTACATGCATGAGGAGGGTACCAACACCACATGAAACCTCAGTCACGAAATGAATGCTACCAATGAATGAACAATGTACTTGATTTCCTCTTTTGTAATTAATGTTTGACAATATATCTCGTTCTAATGTGGACAACCACATGGATCAAGGCCTAGTGATCTATTGGCTTGAGGAGTGTTGGTCTCTGGTCTTATTAACTGCTGGATAGAAAGCAATTATCTCAAAAACTAAATATTATTTGGTAGAGCTGAATTTGACTAAATATGGTATTTGACATTGGTTATCCTGTATATCCGGGTCATGACATTTCTGCAAACATTGACTATGTCCTGTTCCACAAAGCGACTGTAGTGTACAACATGTATTTGTAAGACTGTACATCATGCTTAGGTACTTGTACGACCCACACCTAACTTGGGGGGAACATCAAGCGAAACGTCGTCTGAACCAAAGATGTATATACGTCTTTGTCTGAACTGAACGATAATTTATTCGTAACTGACCAAAGGTACATAGTCATGACGTCACTCCCGATGCTGGGGCACGTGATGTATGGCGTAGTAGCGCGTGGAGATTGGCGTTCACACTATGTAAACAAACCTAACACAACAGCGACTTCAGTGCTGAGATGATCATAAGTCATAACTCCCATACTTTAACATGGACTTATATTACTTGTAGCTCTGAGATCACTTTGTTGAATGGGACCCAAACAGTCAACATGTCTGTCTGTCATAAAAACAATGCAAGTTATGTAGCTTTGAGTGCATGTTCAGATTGGACTCACTGGGAAGCGGCATCTGATTGGGTCTGTCGGTGACAGCGATTTCCCTCACAGTCTGTCCATCATCCTTCTCTTCAGCCAACCACCTGTCTACATACAGCATTAGCTCCTCCCCCGTGGAAGAGTTTGAAACCTTCACGTAGTCGCACCTCCAGGCAGGGCTGGCACTAAGAGCCTCATGCTCCAGGCGGATCTTTGTCAAGTCCCCGATGTTACCGGCATTGATCTGCAACCATAACATAGACCTTACAGTTCCTACTACGGCTGAAGTGATTCACTGGAGCACGATTAAATGTTTCTCTAAGATACTCGGGTGGCCCTGTTGTCTAAGGCGCCGTGATTAGTTGTGCAGAGTTGCATCCCTTGGACACGCCAGAAACCTATGATTGTGGGTTTGAATCTCGGTTCGCCCCGATTATGTTTCTAGGTTTGTCAGCACCATACTTGTGCTCGTGGGTTTCACCGAAGTGGTAAACGTCTGACACCTGCATCACTTCGGGCTTTCCTCCCACATTAAGCTGCCAGCCGTGATATAACTGAGTACTGTTAAAAGCGGCGTTAAACCCAACTCACTCACTCTAAGATACTTGAACTCTCACTGATATATGACATGAAAAAGCTATTTTTAAAACTGTGTACAGACAACTGACCTTTCTCCCCAAACAACAATCTACCTCCCCAACCCACAAGTCTCACCTGGAACTTGCCCTCTCTCCCAGGATAGAGCACATCCCCCTTGGGGTCTGGGACATGCTGTGGTTTGGAGTCACCGTTCTTCCCACACAACGTGACAGTGACATTTGACTTTGTCCCTGCATCTTCCTCATCTGATGTCTTGATGATCACATCATACACACCATCTGCAAGTTTATGGGCCCATTTGAATAGTAATACATACTGCAGAGTGTAATAATGAAGTATCTTTCCAGATGGGCTGAAAACAGCGGATAAACATTGATCGATGAAGACTTCAGCAGATAAACACTGATGGATCAAGACTTCAGCAGATAAACATTGATGGATCAAGACTACAGCAGATAAACATTGATGGATCAAGACTTCGGCAGATAACATTGATCGATGAAGACTTCAACAAATAAACATTGATCGATGAAGACTTCAACAAATAAACATTGATGGAACAAGACTTCAGCAGATAACATTGATGGATCAAGACTTCAGCAGATAAATATTGATGGATCAAGACTTCAGCAGATAACATTGATGGATCAAGACTTCAGCAGATACATATTGATGGATGAAGACTACAGCAAATAAACATTAATGGATCAAGACTTGAGCAAATAAACATTAATGGATCAAGAATTCAGTAAATAAACATTGATGGATCAAGACTTGAGCAAATAAACATTAATGGATCAAGAATTCAGTAAATAAACATTGATGGATCAAGACTTCAGTAAATAAACATTAATGGATCAAGACTTCGAGATAGACATCTGGAGCTACTCACTGTTTTTGCCATTCTTCTTTGCTGGTGACTTCTTGCGGGTATCTACAGTGTCTGAAACATCAACCAACATTCTTCATCATATTGGATTTGTCTATAACATATTTATGCATCTAATACTGTTTAGGTGTTCTCATCTCTCCAAAATGAAACTAATTAATCTGGGTTTTGTAATCAATTCTGGTGGATATATTTCTACTTGACAGCCATGTTGAAATTTCTCCCTTGTTCAGAACTCTAGTGAATGTGATAAATGCCATGAATCTGGTTTTACATTTTTATGTCTTGTAAAACAATGTGTACATATTTCTCTGTTTTAAATCAGATTTTGCACCTTCATGATAATTCATACACTTCATACTTAAAAAAACACGTGATTGAGAACATAAGGTGACTTCTGACCTGATCTAAGCATTGCTAGAAACTGTTTGCTTGCTTAATGTCATACTCCGCAATATTCCAGCTAGATGATGGCAGCCTGTAAATACTAGTGTTTGGACCACACAATCCAGTGACTGATATTTTGAGCACCTGATCCATTAGGTCACCTTGTTGGTACAACAATCACATGCTAGGGAACTATTTTAAACTAGAATCCCCATGGGATTGTTAGAAACAGATTGAGTTTCAGTACTAAATAAATACTTCAATAATCAAGTGATCACGAACATGAGGTGACTTTTGACCTGATCTAAGCCTTGTTAAAAATAAATGGAGTGTCAATTATCAATAAACACACTTATGACTATACTTTAATTATCGTTTATAATGACAATTCAACACGAAAGTTGCAACAATGATTTAATACATGAAACACATTCAATATAACACATATCTAACAAGTTTGGCGTAAGGGGATTCTCACTGTAAACATGTGACTAGAAAGCTATTGGTACATGTACATGACTGAGCATCAGTCATGCCCAGCTAGGGATCGATTCGCCTTTCACAACTGACAACCTTCCCAAGCATTGGGTATAAACACAGGAGAATCGACTACATGTACCTGACTTATGTGTACCTGACTGAGCATCGGTCAGGCCCAAGCTGTTGGGATCAATTGTCGAGAGTGATACATAGAATACTAAGGTTTCGACAATTAACTACACATCTATCATTCTACACTACAGATAGAAACGCATTAGATGCTAAATACCATGGACATGATGGAGGTCAAGCCTGACCTGTGTTTTGACAACATGCATCCAATGCATCCCATCCTAATGACTGCAGGGGTAAATATACCCAAATCGAAGTAAAGAATTGACTGAGAATCCCCCAAAGGCATTAAATATACATCTAGGACAAGCAGTTACCCCTATTTTGTGCCATCGCACGCTGAGCCTGTGCTATGGATGATTTGGGCACCCGAATATATCGAACATAACAGTCTGATGACCACCGGCCTAGAGTCTTGATCAGGTGGTCTGGAATATTAGCTGTGGAAGCTGAGGTAGCCGCACCAATACGAAATGAGTGACTGTTGTATTTATCTTGGTCATATCCTGTCATAGACAATGTGTGTTTTAATTTTTGAATAAAGAAAGACCTGGTAAGGGGTATATTCTGCTCATTAACAAATAAAGGATCATGTTGAGCAGCTCCCATGGCCCTCCTATGATGAATAAATTCCTGTAGACAACGTACCGGACAATAAGATGTTGGAACTGCATGGATGGACAATGTTATACCCCTGCGAAACGGATCTGTCTTAGACGATTTAAGTGTCAAATCAAACGATGTACAATCTGGTCTAAACACGACAGAGCTGAGAGACAAATGAAATTTTGCATCAAAATGGTCACATGTAAATTCTCCACAACGTAGAAAGCCAAAAAAGGCGACTGAACACACAGTCTTCATCAATAAGTCTGTGAACGGTGAAAAGAGTCCTTTCTCTAGGGTGATCCAAATCTGCTGTAAAATGTCAACAGTAATTGGTAATCGCACACTTGGGTTAACACCTTGTTCTTTCTTAATAGCTTTCATGATTGTTTCTACTCGTAGCAGATTCCTAGAACACCATGGATTCGGCACATTATGCCTCAGATAAGTGAATCTCACTCCACACAGATAACTCTTGATGGTCGTATTACGTAAATGTAGTCGATGATGACAGTGGGCTACAAACAATAACAATGAATCTTCCGACAATAGAGGTAACACACGGGGCTGCCACACGAACCCGCACATAGCCATGAAGGTTAAAAAGGCTTGAACCCCTGTTCTGTATACCGCCCTCGTGGCTTTTGACACAGCTTGCGACCACAAATCATCTAAGTCTGGACTGGCGGTAAGGTGAGCTGACACAGATGTAGACATGTTTCTGGTGCAGGTTCGGCAGTGGGAGCTAGTTGACGGAACTTTGTCATCTGGAAGCGAGATAAAGCATCACCAATATGGTTAACTCTTCCGGGTATATGTCGGGCACTGAATACAAAATTATATTTGGCAGCTGTCAATACGAATTTCCTTATCAGACACATGATGAATGGAGATTTAGAACGACATTTGCAAAGTATGTCAACAGTAGCCATATTGTCACAATGAAATCTGATACTCTTGTTAGTCCATAGCTTCCCCCAGATTGCAGCCGCCATAACGATAGGATAAAGTTCAAGTAAGGCAATGGACATGTCCTCTGTGGTAGCTTGCAGTAAGTCAACCGGCCATGGAGCAGCAAACCATTTACCCTGGAAGTAAGCTCCGAAACCAACTGATGCAGCAGCATCTGTGTAAAGGTCAAATTGGGGGGCTGCGATTAGGTCTTCCAAGAAAAACGACCGGCAATTCCAATCGCGTAAGAATGCTCTCCACATATCAAAATCTAGACGACATTGTTTGTTCAAAGTGACCCGATGTCGTAGGTGTTTCACAGAGTGAGCCAGTTGTAGGAGGTAACTGATGAATGCCCTACCCGCTGGAATGATCCGCATAGCAAAATTTAGATGGCCAATAATGCTGAGCAGTAGCTGCTTTGTGACTTTCTTGGCACCTTGAATAGTTGCCATGATGGATATGATTCTTGCAACTTTCTCAGTAGGTAGACGCGCTTCCATTCTATCAGTGTCCAAAATAATCCCCAAATATTCCAAACATGTGACCGGTCCGACCGTTTTATGGGGGGACAGGGGGATATTCAGTTCCGAGAATAGGCATTCTAGTTTGTTCATGGTGCTGATGCCTTGTACCAAATTCTTATCCACAGTCAAAAAATCATCCAAAAGATGCAATATATTGACAATGTCATACACATGATTGGCGATCCAACACACTGCTGCAGACAGGCCATCAAACAGTTTTGGACTGGACCGGCATCCGAAGACCAAGCGAGTGTAATAATAAAGCTGATGATCCCATGATATGCCATGTAAGTTATATAAAGAAGGGTGAATTGGAAGCATTTTGAATGCATCTGTTATGTCCACCTTACATAGGTAAGCATGTTGTCCCATGACTTTGATAAGTTGGATAGCGTCGTCCACTTTCACATAGTTGAGGGAGAATTGTTCTTTATCAATTAATGAGTTCAAACTTGGGTTTTCCACATCATCATGTGGGGCCGAGAGGTCAACAATTAATCGTTTCTTTTTGGAATATTTCCCTTCCACAATGCCTATTGGATTAACCCTGTGGTGAGGGAAAGGAGATTGCGTAAATGGACCTATCAAATAGCCTTTGTATAGTTCATCTTGAATAATGGTGGCTACTGCTTCAGGATTGTTTCGAGCTGATAACAGATTCTTGCAGACAGTAGTGTGAGTAGGTGGACATGTAATGCCTGTGTCAAAACCAAATTTAAAACCATGCAGCAACGACTGAACGAAGGCACGGTCTGGGTGATCAGACAACCGTTGAGACAGTTTATCCACGTCAACAGGAGATGGGGTTCCCTGTAGTCACTGTCGGTGCTTTTTGGCCGAGGATGAATTCTGGACAGGTGTTGACTTGCCTGCTGGGAATTGAGTCTCTCCTGTGTTATGCCAACATTCGAAAGCAGGGTGTGGCTTTCGACATACAGAACACAAATGTCTAAATCTACAATTCCCGTGAACACATTTCTCAGCATTAAAGTTGTTGCACAATGGGATACCTTTGTGTATGAGCACTTCCCTTCCCCGGCGATCCATGCCTCTGCGTTCTGTGTTGAGTTCTCTGTCCCTAGTTGTGGGAGTATGGTTAAAAGTCTCTCCTGGTTGGTGATGTATGGACTTGGCATCAACCATAGAACAGAACTGCGTCGAATGACCAATGTCATCACACAACTGGCAAGCAGTGATTCTGCGTCCTGTAAACACAGCTCTATAGATGGCATCATCGATCTCTCCCCATGGGAGTCTACAGTTATGTTGCTCAAGATAAGCTGCCGCTTTAGCCGAGAAACGTTTGTGATATTGATAAAAGAGTTGGTTCTGATACTGATTGTGCATATCAACTATCAGGCGCTGATATTCGTCAAGTTCGGCTCGTCTCTGCGGCCAGCGTAAACACATGATGGCTTTGTACTTTCCAAAGGCTGTAATGAACATGTCAAATGTCAAGGGCAACTGCAATCTGGAGTCATGAGGACTTTTGAGTTGCATATTTACATTGTCTACCTGAATGGTTCTGGCATTGGACGTTATTTCGTCAGGAATGAGTAGTAAAGCAAGGTTCACATCCTTACCTTCCTGAATGCTCTTCCGGAGAGATGGAGAAACAAGAGCTACGTCTGGTAAGTGATGAGCTTGAGGCTCACTGGTGAACACATATGGAGTAGTTGATCCTGTGTTGTTCGACTCCCGTATGGCAGTAAATAAACTGAACGGCGGTGACATCGCATGGATAGGTGCCGGGTTGTCATGTGGTTGACCCGGTTCAGCAAAAGTGGTCTGCAAATGAGAAGTGTGTGGCACCGTAGCAGGCTGATTCCTGGCATCCATTTGAGTGCTCAGCGTGGCCACAGTCTGCTGTAACTGGTTTACAGTGTCCACAAGCTGGGCGATTGTTGTGTCCGTGTGTGCCTCGTTAACACTCGAATGAGGGGGCACCGTACCCTCATGAACTGTCGCTGTGCTGGCTCTGGCTGACGATCCGTCCGACGATGCTGACCTTTGTCTATCAATCCTTCGGTGACGGTCTGGGAGGTTTTCTGTGTAAAAGGTTTGATATTGCGCACGTGTCAACCCCCCGGGAGGCTTAATATCCAATATTTCCTCGATGTATGCACAGATACGTCCCGTAGTCCAATTCCGTGGAAAAATCTCATACGGGCGACTGTCTACTGCACTGAGAGGGATCGTTGTACTATATCGTCGCCGAGGCACCCCGACATCGGGCGCGGCCATGTTTGTTGAAAGCGAACCGTCTGGAACATCGCCAAGACTTGCTGTTTCACTGCGCACAGTATCCTGCCTGGATATCCTGCTTGACGTTCGCTTCTTGCGAATTTTAGGAGCCATACTGCTGTCCGCCTGAGAGAACCGGCACACTTGATTTTAACTATTCGCTCGTACGTACGGAATCAAAAATTGCTTGTCATTGTTGTGACCCCTGCACAAGATGGCTGACCTGAATCGTAATTGCGCATGCTCGTACTTGGCATGCTGGGAAATTGCTGTATCCTGTTACTATAAATAGCATCACGCACGAGACATGTATGTATTACGGACGTTTGTTTATTATAGATTCTTATAATAATATTAATACATAACCGGGTGGTTAGTATTACACTTATCTGGTAATAAACTGCAGAAGATGTCTTCTGGCTTTTAATGTTGTTATGTTACCTAATAATGAAACCATAGAATATAATTAATGACGTGCCAATGCCAAAAGCTGATGGAATTAATACGTAGCAATTATTGTATATTACATTAAACTTGGAAAATATGAGACAATAACGACATAGCAGTTTTAAGTTGTCATTATAAACTCACTCAATATACATTGAGCACCAACACAATTAAGAATATAAGGTGACCTCTGACCTATGAGTCGGAGTGTCCTCTCTGTGGCTCCGTCCCCCTCCCCACTGTCCAGCCACTGGTAGCAGGGGAAGACATACTGGGCACTGGGGCGGCTGCCACCTTTCTCCGTCACCTCCACCTTGTCCAGGAACCAACCAGCACCGTGACCTTGGCCCGAGTGACCCATAACCAAGTTCCGTATCTCTCCTAGGTCCACTGCTTCAAACTCAAACACATCGCTCTGAAAGGAAGCATATGATCACATACAATACACTTCATCTATGTTTGCGCCAGGGGTCCGGAAACGGTCATATGCGCCGGACATGGCCAATTGGGAATCTCAAATGTCCAGTTTTAAATACTGCTTACCTGACATTTAAATATTTCTGTCCGGCCTTTTTAAAAAACAAACAACGCTACCTTCGGGGTTCAAATAATTGATGAGTGTTATTGTTTCCCTTCAGCGAATTCAGGTGAATAAACAGGTATAACAAACTTGGTCAATAAAAGTATGAAATTTGATATGGTCCAAATAATTGATGAGCTTTATCGTATCCCATTTGGCGAATAAATACACTTATATTCCCCCTTACCTTCCCCTTCCGGAATTTGGGTCCATCAGATGGGTTACAATACAGTCGTCGACGCCCCGTGTCACCATGGCTACCAAATAAGGTCATGTAGACCTCCGCATCTGTCTCGCCTGCCCAGTGATCTCCAGTGTAAACAGTCAGAGTGTAGTGATACACTGTGGAAAGACACAAGTAGTAATGTGGCAGGTAGTCAATAGTTCAGAAGAAAACTGGAAGTCTCTTCATTCAAGATGTATCACAGCATAAAAAAATGTGGCCATGGCACTGTAGCTCACCTGGATACTTGTCATCAGTTTAAAATGTCAACAATGACAGATATTTAAAAAAAAGTTGCTGTCAGCATTGCTTTTCAATAAACGGAGTGTCATGTGTAGTACAATGACATCCTGAAAATGTACTCCAACCAATAAACATTACACAGTGCTTGCCGCTTCTGGATTCACATGCCTTCAGTGGCATTGTCGAATTGCAATTTGCGTAATTTGTTCACTTTATATAGGTGTTCTATTTCGTGGGACCTGTGTACTTGGCTGTACTCTAAGCCAGATAGGGGACTCTTGCAGTACTTTATTGGGATAAAATAAACAGTTGCAAGAACAGTAGGGCTTGGCTTCACCTCACCCTTTTGTAATCACAACGGCAACTTTATATTCCAATCATATATCCCGATAAAGTACTGTCAAGAGTCCCCATCTGTGACTTGATCAAGATCATGAAGAGCTGGAATCATACAATTTATACAAACTGATCATTACACAACAAGCTGTTGAAATTGTGAAAAGTGCCTTGGTCTATTTGTTTTTCTGTGGAAGAGTGACTGAGTGAGTGAGTTGGGTTTAACGCCGCTTTTAACAGTATTCCAGTCATATCATGGCAAGTCAGCTTAATGTGGGAGGAAAGCCCGAAGTGATGCAGGTCTCAGATGTTTACCACTTCGGTGAAACCCACGAGCATGGGTATGGTGCTGACAAACCTAGAAACATAATCGGGGCGAACCAGGATTCGAACCCACAATCATAGGTTTCTGACGTGCCTAAGGAACGCAACTCTGCACAGCGAATCGCGGCGCCTTAGACGACTGGGCCACCCGTGCCCCTTTCTGTGGAAGAGGCCCAGTTATCAAACAGGAGCAAGTGACATGTTCTACCTTGGTCGACTGGCTTGCCTCCCCTGACAATTGCAACTTCCCTAGACAGGTCAGAATCTTCCATGCCCCGCCCTAGCCAGCGGTCAAACTTGAACACAAACTCATCCTTCGTGTGCTTGTCCTGCAGAGTGACCTGAAATAACAAAAGGCAGAGTGTATCTTGTTTGTTAGTTTGTTGTTTAACTTCACACACCTCAATATTCCAGCTTTATGATGGTGGTCAGTAAGTCATCAAGTCTGAACAAGTCAGTCCAGTGATTGACATCATGAACATTGATCTGAGCAAATAGGATATGAATACATGCTTAAACTAAGTCAGCAAGCCTGACTATCCAATGCATTAGTCAAGAATGTATCACACAGATTAAGCTACAATGGATGGTGCCAGAATGTATCACACAGATGGAACTACCACGGATGGAGCTAGAATGTATCTCATGGATGGTGCTGAATGATTTACTGAACAAGGCTGGCATGTAATACGGGAGGCTGTTCAGAATGTCCTCTCAAATGTACGCATGTGTAGACCTGAACCAGGGCTTTCAGCAAGACAGGTGACCACACTAACCAATGGACCTCCAGTGAGTCTTGTTTAGATATATAGACATGGTACATGCATGAAATGGATAAAAGTATCATCAGATCTTTAACATTCTCCTAACCTACATATACATTATTTACAGTCCTTTACAACAAACATAAGGTTGTAAAAACCCCTGAGGAACAAAAGTGTACTGACAAGCCAAGGTCTTTACAGACTGACAGCCAGCCAGACAGACAGACAGACAGACACACTTACATCTTGTAGGTGCCATCCTTTCCAGTTCTCATGGTCATCTCGGGAGATACGGATCTTATACAACTCCCCAATATCTCCCACCGCAACCTGGTGGAGAAAAAGCAGATCATCAACAAAATCAATAGCTTCATTGATATAATAACTATGCATAATGTATTTGTCTCATCTTAATGGATAGATCATAATTTAATTGTACCCTCTATAAATTTTGACTTCCTTCCAAGAAATAATCTGGTATTTGCAAAGTTTGAACAGATTTTGGCTCTGATCACACAACATTTTCACATATTATGAACACAGGTTTCAATGTCACGAGGAATTGGCCAATACATCAACTGTTTTCGGTACAGACCTCAAACTCATCCATATTTCCTGGTTCAAACAGCTTGGCCTGTGGTGATGGAGCATACAGGGCGATGTCTTCACTGTTGCCGGTGTTGCCGTAGAAGGCAATGGAGACTTTGCCGCCACTGACAGGTTTGGAATCACTGGCAGTCTTCACCAGCAGCTTGAAGTCTCCCTCTGTCACAGAGATGAAAGGGCAGATGAACCCAGGCACCACGGCACAGTAACAAGACTGTGTGCACACGCTGAGTGCACAAGCAATTACGTAATACATTGAGCACTTGCATATATCACATACATGGCGGAACAAGCTGATTAAACTCAGAACTTTTTACAAATTGCAGTGCCATCTGGCGCTCTTTATTGTCAACGTTAGTGTCCTTTTTGTGCACTGACGTTCTTTTGTACACATTGTTCTTTCTTTACATGGGATGTCTTTTGTTTGCGATTTTTTTATTGGTATCATTTGTCGTTGATTATTTACTCTGTCTAACATAGGTGAGTCTGAGACTGTAACTGGCCAATAGTCTCTGTCTACAGGTGAGACTGTAACTGGCCAATAGTCTCTGTCTACAGGTGAGTCTGAGACTGTAAGCGGCCAATAGTCTCTGTCTGCACTGTTACTGGTGCTGCTACCCCCTACACTGGACAAGGGTACTCACGTGAGACGGATGGTGGGTCTGCCACCATCAGCTCCCTCTCTATCTTCTTGTCCTCCTTCCCACTGTCCAACCATCTGTGTAGAAGAGAGAACAGTTTCTCCGTCATACCATCGGTCTTACTCTGCCCTCAGCCATGAATAACTTGCAGTGAAATTAATGCAGCTTCTATTTTCTAAAATATCATGTTTTGTAGGTTTATCATTTAAAGTGGATTAGTTTGTTTAGTTTTTTCATTATTGCTTTTCCCATCTGCTGCAACCATACAATACACAACTAATGTTGCCTTGAACCCCTACTTTTTAAAGCATACCTATCTTTTATACAACTGAAAATTGTAATGGAGATAGGGGAAACTTTCAGCAAACATTTAATATTACCATGACTATTTTTAATAAAATTAAAGATTACTGAACACAAATAAATATATGCACTCCCCTTTCAAAAACGTGTAATGAAAGGAACCTGGTAGTATTGTCATAATATTAGAATATTGTTATTTTAAAGAATACTATTAAAATTCACATCAGGTCTCCTGCCAACATTTGCAGGGGCTTGGAAGACTCGGACCTGTCAAGTTGCAAATTGTCAGGGGAGGCAAGCCAGTCGATCAAGGTAGGACATGTCACAGCAATATTCCAGATATATCATGGCAGTCTGTAAGGAATAGAGTCTGGACCAGACAATTCAGTGATTGAGCATTGATCTACACAATTGGGATACGATGACATGTATCAACCAAGTCACAAGTCGGACCACTCAATACAGTTAGTATCCTCTTACGACAAGCATTGGTAGCTGAAGACTAATTCTAACCGGGTCTTCATAATGGTCCTGACCACTGCCAGACATACTATTCAATACAACCAGTCAACCATACAAAGAGCAAACTAGAAAGTGTTTTTACTCGTAAAAACATATGTCTCCCCCCACTCCCCTAACCCCCATTCATTCCTTTACTTCACGTTAAACCCCATCTCTTCATTCCCACCCTCCATTACTAAATAACAGAGACAAAAATAGAACTCCTAGAAATTTCAAACAACTAATGGGCACCACTTCAGGACTTGGTTAATATGTTACAACTTCATGAAATAATATTGAACAGTTTTTGAGTTATGGTCCGGAAACAAAGCTTACCCCCATTCAGAGTCTATGTTCAAGTTATCTCCATGGAAACGAGAAAAAAATGAAAATGTCAAAAATCTCTAAATAGCAAAAGGCACCAATTCAGTGCTGGGTTAATGTGTATACAAAGTTTCGCGAAAAAATATTAAACGGTTTCTGAGTTATGGTCTGGAAACGGTGGGAACGCCGACGCCAACGCCAACGCCGACGCCGACGGGAACCGTGCCAAAAACAATATGTCTCCCTCCATTCTGGGGGAGACATAATAACTCTAGGACAGAGAATCCCAAGAGTCAGTGTACCTGTCACACGGGAAGTAGAACTGCCGACTGTCAACACCGGATGACTCTTTCACAACAACCTTCTCCAGGTACCAGCCCTTTCCAGCCCGGACTCCATCATGGCCGATGTAGAGCTTCTCTAGTTCTCCTAGTGACACTGCCTCCAAGTCAAACACGTCGATCTGTGTGACAGTATATAACATCACATTAATAGTCAATAACCACACTAGGTATGGTCACCTGACCAGTCAGTGATAAAAGAAATCGGGATATGGCAGAGATTTATCTGGACATGAGCGTCAGTAAAAATTCTCAAATTGGAATATTTTTTTTGCCATGTTATGATGGAAATAACTATTGCTATGGCTTTGCAGAGGTGCATTTCACTAATAACAGGACCCACAAACAAGAAAAGGCTTTAATATTTTAGGTTTACACTATTTGTTTGAATGAAATATAAAAATACCCCTGAATTTAAGAAAATAAGGATTGTTAAAAAAATCTCAATTCACCTTGCCCCTCTGGAATGCCTTCTTGTTTGATTTGGACATGTACAGTTTCCGCTTGCCGGTGTCCCCACGCTCGCCGTAGATGGTGATGGAGACATCAGCGTCAGTGTCGGCCCCCTCACCACTTCCTGTGAAGACCTCCACCTGGTACACATGCACTGAAAACAGAGGTGGTACAGGTCAGATATACTGCAGGCTGTTCCAGAATGATGGACCTTCAACATGGCTCACACAAGCTGACATGCTCATACAGGTTTTCCATATCAATGTTATCATACAAATAATATTTACAACTATCCAAACTAATAGATCATCAGGCAAAGATTTATACATTGACTGTCCTTAGAGTCTCCCTTAAGGAACCTAGACTATGTCATTGACTGAACACAGACTACGTCCTTGAAGGAAGCCAAACTACGTCTTTGAAGGAAGCCAGACTATGTCTTTGACAGAACCCAGACTATGTCTTTGATGGACGCCATATTATGTCTTTGACTTTGTTGGAACTTTAACTATGTCTTTGATGGAACCCGGACTGTCTTGGTCTAAACCCAGACAGTCTTTGACGGAACCCAGACAGTCTTTGACTTAACCCAGACAGTCTTTGACTAAACCCAGATAGTCTTTGACTAAACCCAGACAGTCTTTGACTAAACCCAGATAGTCTTTGACTAAACCCAGACAGTCTTTGACTAAACCCAGACAGTCTTTGACTAAACCCAGATAGTCTTTGACTAAACACAGACAGTCTTTGACTAAACACAGATAGTCTTTGACTAAACTCAGACAGTCTTTGACTAAACCCAGATAGTCTTTGACTAAACCCAGACAGTCTTTGACTCATCTTCCCAAGGCAAGGGAGTTAACTGACTATAAAAGTCCAGTTTCCTCCCTTGCTGAACTAGGCTAGTATTATGGAGTTACATTTTGGCTGGACTAACGAGTCTAGGCATAGTCCAATCAAAATTGTGCATTGAAATCGCATTCCGGTTCGTAAACTGTCCTGCAGATTTCGGTCGATTGCAGGATTTGCAAAGCATATGCACCCCCAACTCATTGTCAACAGATATTTTTCAAATCTTTTCATGTTTTTAATCAAGGTACTCACGCATTGCGCGATGTAAGACCCGTTTTATCACAACAAAGACCTTGATTATCGCTCAGATCATCTTGACTGGGCGTGACTGTTTTGTTTGAAGCAAATGCAAGTGATACGAGAGGTGGAATCTGATTGGTCTAAAGGGGAGGCTCAGAAGGGCCATAACTCGTAATAGCCACTGGTGGCGCTACGATAGAGCCCAGGAATTCCAGCCTAGTTCGGCAAGGGTGGAAACTGGACTTTTAAAGTCACTAAACACAGACTACTGTCTTGGACTAAACACAGACTATGTCTTGAACTACACTCCATGTCTTGACTGAACCTAGACTATGTCTTTGACTAAACCCAGACTGAATTTTGGAAGAAGTTTATACGTCAAATATAAGATATCAATAATAGGTATACAATGTTGTCGCTTCAAACTGAGACATGATTCCTACCCATATGATCATAATTACCTCTATCAAACCAACACAGCAAACTTCCTGTCTACTTCCTGTCCCTAAACATACACTTGCTTGCACACATACACTTGCTTGCACACATACGGCTGCTTGCACACATACACCTAATTGCACACATACATGCACCTGCTTGCACACATACACCTGCTTGAAGGAAACAGATGCACCACCTGGTAGAGGGCGCTGGTTCTTGGAGGTGACAGGCAGCTCCCTCCACACATCATGGTCGTCCTCGGTCCTGGACAGCCAGCGGTTGACCTTGAAGAGCAGCTCCTCCTTGGAGCTCATGTCCATCATCCGCACCTAGACACAGAGGGAGGGGGTGGTCAAGTTGTCATACAGTCAATATCGCCTGGTTTCGGCACTCTTGCATAAGTAAGTAAGTCAGGAGATAAACGTTACGTGTTTCAGATTTGCAGATGTTATAGAGTATCTTAACGCCGGAAATTTAATTTGTTTCAAATCATAAAATTTTAGGGCATCTAAAACCAGTTATCAGCACTGTGAACTCTCAACAATGAGCTAGACATGATGATATCTGGAATACAATGAAGTCATCATACAATGGGTGGTGTCATATGCTGCTGTGACCAATAATCCGGCCTGATTGGAGGAATGTCGAGCAATCATCTAAATCAAAGTTATTCAGGTGGTAGGTGACAGTTGACTCACCTTCTCCAGGTACCAGCTGCTGTCCGGCTCGACCTCCGACAGACCAACTCGGATCTTGTACAGCTGACCCAGTTTTGACTGGAACTGTTGAATAAACATGATACTATATACTGTGGCAACCCCTTGTTTTTGTTTTTTTTGTGTTTGTTTGTGTTTGTTATTTACTGCTGCACTCAACAATATTCCAGCTCTATGACCGCAGTTTGTAAATAAAAAAGTCTGAACCAGACAAGCCAGTTATTGATATTGTGAGCAACAATCAATGTAGTTTGGGTGCATTGACATGCAATCAGCCAAGCCATCGACTCTGGCCACCCGATCCACCAGGCTGCCTCTTAGAACAAGCATAGGCTGCTTATGCTTATGACAGTGATTAAGGATGTCATGGCCCAAGATGTGATGGGTATTTATATCATGGCCCATGGTCTGCTGGGATATTGATATCGTGGCAAAAGATCTGATGGGATACTGATATCATGGCCCAAGGTTTGATGGGGTGTTTATACCATGGCTCAAAATCTGCTGGGATACTTATATCATGGCCCAAGATTTGATGGGGTGTTTATACCATTGCCCAAGATCTGCTGGGATACTTATATCATGGCCAAAGATTTGATGGGGTGTTTATACCATGGCCCAAGATCTGCTGGGATACTGACATCATGGCCAAAGATTTGATGGGGTGTTTATACCATGGCCTAAGATCTGCTGGGATACTGACATAATGGCTCAAGATCTGATGGGATACTTATATCATGGCCCAAGGTTTGATGGGGTGTTTATACCATGGCCTAAGATCTCCTGGGATACTGACATCATGGCCCAAGATCTGCTTGGATACTGACATCATTGCCCAAGATCTGCTGGGATACTTATATCATGGCCCAAGTTCTAATGGGATACTCACAGCACTTCGAAGACTTGATAAGACACATGTCAGACCCAGCTGAACCTCAGATAATAAAAAATACTTACATGTACTTTGAACTGATCTGTATTTCCTGGTTTGAAGTAGTCCTCTTCCCCCTTTCCCAGTGAGATTGGTCCCACATGCCCTGATGATCCATACACGAACAGCACGACTTCATCCTTGGTGATGGCCCCATCCCTCTTTCCAGTTGTCAGCCACACTGTCCAGTCTCCCGCTGTCAACATCAACAACGGCATGACTAAATCATACTGCTACACTACTGTGCAAAACTAACATTCCCATGATCATAACAGAGGTTTCACAACATAAAACTATATCATAAACAGAGCAGAACCACACAACAACACAGATCCTTGATCAAAAACAGATTGAATAAGTCTTGGAGCCATCATATTATTTCATGGCACCCTGGGTGCCTAGCTGTCTCCTGTCATGAGAAACCCATAGGAAACTGAGAATTCTTGGTAAGTGACAAAAAAACGAATACATTCTTGAAGACATCCTGAATTGCGTATAGTGTACATACAAAATGTTTTATTGCACCAATGAAAGGTGAAAATTGTATTTGCTCTCTCTAGAAGCATATTATAAGAACATGAAAATGTTTACAAGCAGCTTGTCTCTAAGTTAGCATCTATCCCCAAGAAATCACTATATATTAAGGCCTGATACCACTGCCATTGATTTCAAAGTAGACACAATTTATGGATAACAACATCTTTAATTACTGTAAAGGCGACGTTTCGGTATAGATCCTTATACCATTGTCAAGCAAGACTTACCATTGGTTTGAGGAAACCGATACATTTACAACCCCAAAAAAGACTAAAGTACCACTCCTCCAGCTAATATAAGCCAAAATGCCTGTGTGGTCTAATGGCTATATTTGTGGTCTGAGGACACTTACAACATAACACCTCAAAAATAATAATCCTCCTGCTGTTCTGGTATGAACGTTATATGCAGCTCCAGCTTAAAGACATTACTTCTTGTTTAGGAAACACTTTCCATATGTAATGCGACTTAAAAGCAGGAAATCCCTTGATTCGAATACCTTCATAAGAAAGTTACATACACTGCGGGTTCCGATTTGGGAGTGTCTGAGTTGTGTTTATCATCCAAAACTGGCTCCCACAGTAGATATCGCTTGGGTGAGATCAAGCGATATCTACACTGTAGATATCACTGCAATGAAATTGCATCACAATGCTTTGCAGACCATTGTGACATCATTGGTTACCATGATGTCACAATCATATGACATCACTAATGGCTCTGCTACTGAAGCTGTTAGCATTACTTTTTACACTTAAGACACTGCTTATTACTGTCTACAAACTGAAAAAGTTGGAAGAATGATGTTGGATGATAAATGAAATCTCACCCTCGTGTCTTTTGATATCAAATATATCAACACTCTTGATATATTTGATATCAAAAGACACTTGGGTGAGATTCTCTTTTTAACGCCACTTTGACCAGTATTCCAGTTATAACATGGCATGTCAGTCTGTTTTAGGAGGAAAGCCCTCAGTGATGTAGTCTCAGACATTTACCACATTGGTAAATTCCACGAGCACGGGGATGGTGCTGACAACCTAGAAACATAATCAGGGTGAACTGGGATTAGAACCAACGATCATAAGCGAATTGCAGCGCCTCAGACGACTGGGCCCCCCTGCCCCCTCTGATTTTGGAAAACACATGACTAAAGTAGTAGTGAGTGAGTGAGTGAGTTGGGTTTAACGGTATTCCAGTTATATCACGGCGTGTCAGCTTAATGTGGGAGGAAAGCCCAAAGTGATGCAGGTCTCAGACGTTTACCACTTCAGTGAAACCCACGAGCACGGGTATGGTGCTGACAAACCTAGAAACATAATCGGAGTGAACATGGATTTGAACCCACAATCATAGGTTTCTGGCGTGCCCAAGGGACGCAACTCTGCACAGCGATTTGCGGCGCCTTAGACGACTGGGCCACCCGTGCCCCCGACTAAAGTAGTATCATATCAAACAGGAAGTCCCAAATATGTCTGGGTATTACTTACGCTTATGACTTTCTTCTTTCTGTTTTGTTACAGCTACTTTCTTCTCTGTAGGGAAACAAGGTCATTAGATCATTTCTACACAGGATTAATACACACAGCTCTACCATCAGGTTCTCTTCAGTAGGAGGATCAACAATACCTTCACATCAGTTTCTAGGGTGACAAACTACATTAGACAGCTGGGTTGAAGCTAAATCAGAAGGAATGCAAGCTAACCCATGTGCGACATCAAAATGTCAGCCACACTGAGAGTTCCAACAAACAGCTAAAGCTGTCAGGTTATACTGTTACATTTTAGTCAGACACTGGTCCATTTCTTACTTTTACAGGCAGTTTCTGGAAGCAATTAGGAACAAAAACATGGTTCAACAGAATCTGATCTTGGGCTAGCGCTACTGTTGCATGCCGTGATGTAGAAACTGGATTAAGCTTCAGGAAAATAAATACTAAAGATCAGATATTATACAAAAGTATTAAAAAGGAATTCAGGAATGAGAAAACTAGAAGCAGGTGTAACTAAATGTCCTGGCCACACTGTATACATGGTGCTGGTCATCAGGACTGATACACATGTTAGTAAACCAACATTCCAAGCAGTTAGTTATTCAACCCTTGGTGAGTTAATGACACTGATAATATTACACATTTGAACCTTTACCATTTATGTTATTTCTTGGATATTTCCAAAGAAACGAACAAAATGCATATCTATCAATATTGTTTCTTGTAATTCCAGAGGACCAGAGAAGATATATATCAAATAGTACACCATGATATAGGTAAGAATATAACTATAACAATTGATGCATTGTTTTCATTGTTTGTGAAGAGGCCCAGAGCAATGTGACGTCACATTAATGCATTGTCGCAAAAAAATGAAGATGACGACATCCATTGTTCATGACCTCATGACGGTCTATATGAGATCAGTCCAACAATAGAGTAACTGAGATGTCTCGACTTGAAATCAGGAAAACAACCTTTTTCTACATTTCCTAAAAAAATACTGTGGGTAATAGAGAGAAAAAATCTACTCTCAACTCGGAATTATGGATTATCTGTTTACATTAAAATACTACCTCCTGATTGGATCTGGAGTGGATAATTATTTTCCAAGTAGCCACTCATGTACTCTGGTGAGAAATTAATGGGAACACACTTTGGTAACTTGCTTTTTTCGCATAAGTATCGTTGAGCTGAAATGAACCGATGTTTATCCGACTACATTTTCCACTACTATTTTCTTGGTGTGTATGAATGAATGTCCGTGAGATAAATTTATTGTCAACAGATCCTAAGTATTCCATTATGCAAGACAAGGGAAGTGAAAGTTTCAGATTTTAGTATCGAAAAAGATTCCACCAGAGCTTCTTCCACAAAGTCTTTTTGTGAGTAGCACAATTGGGAATTTTTCGAACACACAAAAAATATTGTGAATCTTTGAAAGATTTGGGAAAAATTCCTGTCTTGTTTAGGAGTAAGATCTGTTAAATCTTGGTAAGAGTTTGATGTAACTGTGGACAAATGTTTCCATATTCTGGGTAGGTAGGCGACGTGACATTAGAAGCCACATGAAACTTTGCTGTAAAAATGGAATATCACAGACATTTATGAAAAATGGCATTAATGCCATATTAAGTTACATTATAATTAATATGTAGAGTAAAGTGCATGTTATTATTAACATTGTGCAATAATCATTAATACTGTGTGTACAGCTATCTACAATTGTCACACAATACAGTGTTATACTTGTGTGTTATACCTTATCTGTGCGATGTGTGCTACATTGTACATTGTGGTGTGTGCTACATTGTACATTGTGATGTGTGCTACATTGTACATTGCAATGTGTGCTACATTGTACATGCATAGTGCACATTAATACAAATACAGTGGCACATTATGCAATGTGTAGACAACATGGGATCTCATTCTTATAATAACCTTGCACTGAGGGGAGGTGGAGGGGCAATAATAGGTCGTTTACCCCAGGGAATATATCAGCCAGCAGAGTTTGTCTGTAGTTTAACGCCACACTCAGCAATATTCCAGCAATATAACAGCTACTTGTTAATAACTGAATCTGGACCAGACAATGAACCTGACAGTGATTGACATCATGAGCATCAATACACACAACTGTTATAAAAATTATACACAACCAACCAAGTTACCCAGCCTGGCCATTTGATCCATTTATTCACCTATCATGACAAGGATAAGTTGGTGGGGACCAGTTTTTTTACCCACAATCCCCATGGATGACTTCAGCGAAATATATATATATACTACTCAAAAGAAGTTAAAGAACGCCTGATTTTTTTATATACTACAGTTAATCTTATTCTTTATCTTCTTTTGAGTAGTAGTCATAGGGGTACCTCGCATGCAAACCTGACTGGTAAAGTGGCTCAGGGCAGCCACAGCAGTAATTAAGGCAAGATGTACAAGCTCTATCTAGCCAAAGTAAGGCTGCATCATACAAACACTTCAATATACAAGATAGAGAAGTCATGCACTTCAGAAGGTAGCCATAGATGTATATCATTCAGAAAGTAGCCAATATATCATTTCAGAGGAGGGGTAAGAGGAGTTTGAGGGTCTGGTCAGTGTATGGTGGGGACTTGACTTGCACGTGCCACTCAGAAGGAACTGACTCGACTTCTTCAATATATCAGCCATTTCTGGATTATGTTGCCTTTTCTAAACATGATCACTGATGTCATTTGTGTGGGGTTTTAGTAGATCCCCTACAGTTCCTGTTCATTGGTCAAAGCTGCTGAGGGAAATATCTTATATCAATACCCATGTATTGTGCTACCTCTGATATGATATCTCTACTCTTTGAGAGTGTCACAACTGTGTCAGATATTTGAGGCAAGTATGGCAAATTAATGATAAAGATGTCATTTCGGAACCTCCATATGTCCAAAACCAGGTAAGTAACCATGGTGACAGTATTTCACTTTCCCAGAACCATTAGCTTAATTCACTCAAACCAAACACTCATTAGTGCACAGATTTAACACATAATTGAATCCCCATGTTGTTTGGACGAGTTAAGACAGGACAAGGACGACCCCAGAACGTAGAGACAGTAGTCACGTGAAGTGCGACATTGTATAGGAAGTACAACCCTCCAACAGTAGGTCAGTGAGTTGGGACACACAAGCCTGGAGTTAGTACAAACAATAACTAAAATTTAGAATCTTTTCAAGAAATAACCATTAACTCAATTTTCTTATTTGAGGGATATTCTTGTCAAACAATGATTATAGTCAAAAACAGATAAAGCATATTTAGACATTCACATACCAGTATGCATATTCCAAATGTCCATGATACAGATAGATAACTAGTTACTGAAAAGTTACTTTATCCTAAAGAACTTTGAAATGACTAAATGACCCAAAATGCGCAGCATTGTATACCAATATACAGCTTTTTAAAATGTAATTTTGCAACGTATGCAAAATGGACAATCTTGTAAGAAGTGACTTTCATTACTTTATTTACCTGAGCTAGTCAGATCAGTTTGTATTCAGTTAGTTTCAAAATGACCTGATAATTACCTGATCACTTGGGATCAATACATGATACATTGTTTATCAGAGTTAAATATTCGTAGAAGCAGAGTTCCTTAAGGAAACTACCTCAAATGATTCATGGCAAAAGGAAAAATAAGAGAAAGTTTTGTTTAAAACATCTGTCTCTAACTCTTGGACTGGTAGGATGGCTCTTTTCGGAAAATATTAAATTTATGCTGCCTCCAGGATTCTGTGCCCGACACACACAGACCCCCTATCACACAATATGTCACCCACACACTATCTTACCCTCCGCCTCGCCATCAGGGTCGGAATCATTCTGAGCATGCCCAGCAGGTGCCTCATCGTCGTTATCAGCTTCGGACATGACACTGTTGTCAGTGTCATTGCCGTCGTCCCTATCCTGGTCGACCCGCTCTAACTGCACGCCGCCATGTTCAGATACTTCACTATGATCAGTATCATCGTCAATTATGTCATTTTCAATTTTCTCTAACTCAAAGTTCTCGTTTTCGGAAACAATGCTTGGTTCAGTATCATTAAAATCAGACTGACGACTATCAGACTGACGACTATCGGGCCTTACTTCCCCGAACTGCAAGTTTCTAGTCGCAGCCTCAAGGGCCGCAGCAACAACCTGTGAGGCATACTCAGACGACTCACGTCTCATTGCTATGGAAACAAAACATGACATCATATTCAATGTGAAGATCAGAAGTTAAGCATCTTGAATATTGTGCCTGTGTAGAATGGTAAAATGGCATCATTCTACACTCTTCTTTGTTTGTTACATGTTTTTTGGTGTTAATGTTGTTGGTAGCTTTAGATATTCTTAAAGACATGGACAACATAACTTTATAATATACATTGGCTGAACTACGTTGAATTAAACAATGACACACACAAAAGTTGAGAGAAAAAAGTTCCTTCACTGCCTAGAATAATTCTTTTCATTCATATTTACTTTGTTGTATGATAATTTTTAATTCCATTTCTATTTCTCTTTTATTTATTTCATTTTTTCATTACGAAATGATATTTTATATTTCATGATAAAATTTTCAAAATGTTTTATTGGATTAAATGATAAAATGTAAAAAACAAACAAGAAGTGAGAATAATTTCTCATTTCCTACGCGTATGACATCTTTACGTCTACACTGTGCCAGGTATTAGTAAACACTCAGCATCTAAAGTGCTAGAAGTCTCAAGTTATTTGTTGATTTTCTATGAAAGCCATAGTCTGTTTAAGATTGAAGCTTTTATGAAGTATTTACAGATGTGAAGAGCAAGTAAAGGTTATATGGACATTACTATGCAATCTACTGGGCATGATATTTTACAGACAGCATACATGTGGTGATAAAGCTCTATACAGGTCGTGAATGGAGTTAGCACAACTGTATTAGTATACACTGAAGGGTAATACATACTGTAACAATAACTTATATTTCAATATTCAAATGTTAAAATGTCTTGGCTGTCTGATCTATCCAGTTGGCAATTTGTCATCACACTGTGTTGAACAATAGTACATTGTGTCTGTCATCAGTGTTGAACAATAGTACATTGTCTGTCAGCAGTGTTGAACAATAGTACATTGTGTCTGTCATCCTGTGTTGAACAATAATACATTGTGTCTCTCAGCAGTGTTGAACAATAGTACATTGTGTCTGTCATCCTGTGTTGAACAATAATACATTATGTCTCTCAGCAGTGTTGAACAATAGAACATTGTGTCTGTTATTAGTGTTGAACAAAGGTACATTGTCTGTCAGCAGTGTTGAACAATAGTACATTGTGTCTGTCATCCTGTGTTGAACAATAATACATTGTGTCTCTCAGCAGTGTTGAACAATAGTACATTGTGTCTGTCATCCTGTGTTGAACAATAATACATTATGTCTCTCAGCAGTGTTGAACAATAGTACATTGTGTCTGTCATCTGTGTCTGTCATCCAGTGTTAACAATAATACATGGTGTCTGTCAACAGTGTTGAACAATGGTATATTGTGTCTATCATCAGTGTTGAACAATAGAATATTGTGTCAGTGATCTGTGTTGAACAATAGAACATTGTGTCTGTCATCTTGTGTTAAACAATAGAACATTGTGTCTGTCATTAGTGTTGAACAAAGATACATTGTCTGTCATCTTGTGTTGAACAATAGTATACTGTGTCTGTCATCAGTGTTGAACAGGAGAACATTGTGTCAGTCATCTTGTGTTGAACAATAGAACATTGTGTCTGTCATCAGTGTTGAACAATAAAACATTGTGTCTGTCATTAGTGTTGAACAAAGATACATTGTCTGTCATCTTGTGTTGAACAATAGAACACTGTGTCTGTCATCAGTGTTGAACAGTAGAGCATTGTGTCTGTCATCTTGTGTTGAACAATAGAACATTGTGTCTGTCATCAGTGTTGAACAATAAAACATTGTGTCTGTCATCTGTGGAAACAGTATATTGTGTCTGTCATCAGTGTTGAACAATAGAACATTGTGTCTGTCATCATTGTTGAACAATAGTGCATTGTGTCAGTCATCTGTGTTAACAACAGTACATGGTGTCTGTCTCCATTATACTTTTCAACAGTGTCATGTGTCTGAGGATGATCCATAGCACCTGTCATGATTGATGTGTCTATACATTGTGTCTGTCATCTTGTGTTGAACAATAGTACATTGTGTTTTACATCCAGTGTTGAACAATAGAACATTGTGTCTGTCATCATTGTTGAACAATAGTTCATTGTGTCAGTGATGTCTCCATTATACGTTTCAACAGTGTCATGTGTCTAAGGATGATACATAACACATGTCATGAGTCATTGTGTTTGTCACAATGTGTCAAACAATGTTCTAGTTGAGCCTGTCATCATTTTGCTGAAGTATGACACACAAAGACAGTGCAAGTAAAGGCCTAATATCAGGATACCATCTTAGAATAGTTCCTAAACTGTCCCTCAATGCATTGACACAAACACAATCACAGTTGCGGCTTAAACAATGCTGCTTAGTTACTAAAAGATTCAATGTACCGGTAATTGTTGAATAACATTCTGGCCAAAACAAACTATTTTTCAGATTTCCATCCTCTTTTGCCAACATAACTTTGGAGGCGTTTTTTTTAACATATATTTCAAATTGTTCCTTATCATGAACACATAATCATAAATGATGTAACGGTTACTGATTTCTGAATGAATAATTAATTACTACAAATCTGTGCTATTACCCACTGGCATTAAACAACAGTGGTCTTTAAACACAAAAATTTGATGTGGATCAAATCGGACAAAAATTAATGTTTATTTATTTTAGACTTATGTTCAGAAACCAAATACAAATTTTAATCACATTTTCTATGAGAAATCACTGACTTATGTCCTTCGACCTTTTGAATTCCAAACATATATTATTTGAGGGCAACATCTTAACCATCTCAAATTGCTGTCATGAAATTACAACCCAGACACTGGCCAATCCAGAGGGGGTGTCCCTCAAATGCCCACAATGACACACACAGACACAAGAGACTCACCTGTGACGATTTTGCTGGGAGCTGGCTCTGGTTAATCAGAAACAGAAAACATGGCATCAATCTCCTTTACAAGCAAACACAACTGCCTCAGTCTGATAATGTACAACTGGGCTAAAACACCTGATATTTTCTCAGGCTGGACATGTCACTCAAATAATGTTCATGTTTGATCTGGATTATTTTCATGATTATTTGTCTTTAAGCTTGATATGGATTTTTTTAATAATACTTGACCTGCAATTAGTTCTTTAGGTTTAATCTATGCTACCTTATTTTACTTTGTCTACAGTCTTTATAAACACTGAGCCTGTCCATAATAATATTTTTATGCTTGATATGAAGTTTTGTCATATCAAAATACTTTAATGAAGTCTATAGGCTTGTTCTGGGTATGAATGCTTGATCAGGAGTGTTTAATAATACTTGATCTCTAGTCTTCATGCTTGATTAAAGTAAGTATCTTACTGTAATTGCAATATCAAATTCAGTGCTTGATCATGGCTCTTCAAGCTGGTTAATATGCTTCATTAAAAGCATTTAAAAAAACTTCATGCTTGATCTAGGTCTTTATGCTTGACTGTTGGTCTCCATCATGCTTGATGCCTACATTTGATCGTAGGTCTTGAGGCTTGATCTAGGGTATTTTTACATACTTTATCAGCAGGTTTTAATCCTACTTCAATGAAAGTTTGTGTGAGTGTTTTAGGTCTTTAAGGTTAAAATGGAACCTTTTATTATACTTGGTCTGTAGTCTTCCTGAGCTTGGGTCCCTGTGCCCTTTCAATGATTATTGTTTAAACTTGATAAATAATCACAATGTTTGTGCTTGATATAAGGCATTTTGGTGTGATTCAAACCATAATGTTTTATCCAGGGTCTGAATGCTCAATCTTGGTGTTAATGTTTTATCCAGGGTCTGAATGCTCAATCAAGGTATTAATGTTTTATCCAGGGTCTGAATGCTTGATCTAGGTAATAATGTTTTATCCAGGGTCTGAATGCTCGATCTAGGTTTTAATGTTTTATCCAGGGTCTGAATGCTAGATCTAGGTAATAATGTTTTATCTAGGGTCTGAATGCTCGATCTAGGTAATAATGTTTTATCCAGGGTCTGAATGCTCGATCTAGGTAATAATGTTTTATCCAGGGTCTGAATGCTCGATCTAGGCATTAATGTTTTATCCAGGGTCTGAATGCTAGATCTAGGTAATAATGTTTTATCTTGGGTCTGAATGCTTGATCTAGATAATAATGTTTTATCTTGGGTCTGAATGCTTGATCTAGGTAATGTTTTATCCAGGGTCTGAATGCTCGATCTAGGTAATAATGTTTTATCCAGGGTCTGAATGCTTGATCTAGGCATTAATGTTTTATCCAGGGTCTGAATGCTAGATCTAGGTAATAATGTTTTATCTTGGGTCTGAATGCTTGATCTAGGTAATAATGTTTTATCCAGGGTCTGAGTGCTCGATCTAGGTAATAATGTTTTATCCAGGGTCTGAATGCTTGATCTAGGTATTAATGTTTTATCCAGGGTCTGAATGCTCGATCTAGGTAATGTTTTATCCAGGGTCTGAATGCTCGATCTAGGTATTAATGTGAATGCCCGATCTAGGTATTAATGTTTTATCTAGGGTCTGAATGCTCAATCTAGGTAATAATGTTTCATCCAGGGTCGGAATGCTCGATCTAGGTATTAATGTTTTATCCAGGATCTGAATGTTTTATCTAATATTTATGTTTTATCCAGGGTCTGAATGCTCGATCTAGGTAATAATGTTTTATCCAGGGTCTGAATGCTCGATCTAGGTATTAATGTTTTATCCAGGGTCTGAATGCTTGATCTAGGTATTGATGTTTTATCCAGGGTCTGAATGCTAGATCTAGGTAATAATGTTTTATCCAGGGTCTGAATGCTCGATCTAGGTAATAATGTTTTATCTAGGGTCTGAATGCTTGATCTAGGTAATAATGTTTTATCCAGGGTCTGATAGTTGATCTAGGTATTAATGTTATTCCAGGGTCTGAATGCTTGATCTAGGTATTAATGTTTTATCCAGGGTCTGAGTGCTCGATCTAGGAAATAATGTTTTATCTTGGGTCTGAATGCTCGATCTAGGTATAAATGTTTTATCAAGGGTTTGAATGTTTGATATAAGATCTTTGTGCTTAATTTCAGGGCTCTTCAAAGTGATCCCGGTTTCTTAATTTATGTTGGGTCTGAAAGCTTGATGCAGGTCTCCATGTTTTATCTAGGTTTTGAATGCTTGAGTGAGTGAGTGATTATTGCTTAACACCACATCAGCAATTTCACATGCACCTCATCACATGCATCTGAATGTTTGACGCAAGTCTTAATGTTTTATACAGGGTGTGTATGGTTGATCTAAGTTTTTATGCTTGAGTGCGTGAGTGATTAATGCCTCATCAGCAATTCTGAATCTCAATGATTAATGCTTTATCCCTGTCTAAATGTTTTATCTAGGGTTTGAATGCTTGATATGAGATCTTTAGGTTTTATCCGGGGTCTGAATTCCATATCAAGGTCTCTATGTTTTACATAAGGACTGACTGCTTAATGCAGGTCTTCATGCTTAATCTAGGGTCTGAATGTGTGATGTAGGTCTTTATGTTTTACACAGGGTCTTGATCCAGCACTTAATGTGTTATTTAGAGTCTATATGCCTGATGATCGAGGTCTTAATATTATATACAGGTCAAACTGCCTGATCTAGGTCTTCATAGTTTCTCTATTGTCTGAATGCTTGATGCAGGTCTTAATGTTTTATCTAGGGTCTGAATGTTTTATCTAGGTCTTTATGTCTTATCTGGGGTCCAAATGCTTGATCTTGGTTGATGTTTTACACAGCGTCCGAAAACTTTTTCTAGGTCTTTATGTTTTTTCACAGGGTCTGAATGCTCGATTCGGGTCGTAATATTTTATCTAGGATCTGAATGTTTTATCTAGGTCTTTATGTTTTATCTGGGGTCCAAATGCTTGATCTTGGTTGATGTTTTACACAGCATCCAAAAACTTTATCTAGGTCTTTATGTTTTTTCACAGAGTCTGAATGCTTGATTTGGGTCTTAATGTTTTATCTAGGGTCTGAATGCTTGATTTGGGTCTTAATGTTTTAACTTGGGTCTGAATGCTTGATTTGGGTCTTAATGTATTATCTAGGGTCTGAATGCTTGATTTGGGTCTTAATGTTTTATCTAGGGTCTGAATGCTTGATTCGGGTCTTAATGTTTTATCTAGGGTCTGAATGCTTGATTCGGGTCTTAATGTTTTATCTAGGGTCTGAATGCTTGATTCGGGTCTTAATGTTTTATCTAGGGTCTGAATGCTTGATTTGGGTCTTAATGTTTTATCAAGGGTCTGAATGCTTGATTCGGAAAAAAATGTTTTATCTAGGGTATGAATGCTTGATGCAGGTCTTAATGTTTTATCTAGGGTCTGAATGTTTTATCTAGGTCTTTATGTTTTATCTGGGGTCTAAATGCTTGATCCATATCTTAATGCTTAATCTAGGGTCTGAATGCATTATCTAGGTCTTTATATTTTACACAGGGTCTGAATACTTGATCTAGGTCTTGATGTTTCATATAGGGTCTGAATGCTTTATGCAGGTCTGAATGTTTTATCTAGGTCTTTATGTTTTACCAGGGGTCTAAATGCTTGATCCATATCTTAATGCTTAATCTAGGGTCTGAATGCATTATGTAGGTCTTTATATTTTACACAGGGTCTAAATGCTTGATCTTGGTCTTGATGTTTTACACAGCATTGTGATATTGTCAAAAGGAAACTAGATCCACAAGCAGCTACTGTATATTTCAAACATCTATAAAATGGCAATCATTTTTCAAATGCAATAGTATTGGAGGATTTTGATACATTCTTGTATTAAAAATTATTATCAAATAGAAATAAAAGCAACATTATGAAGTTTCAGCTTTGTTTTTCTGTAACAAAATACACCAGTACATTTGACTGCCATACTTCTCAGGACAAAACACAAAACAGATGTTTTTGAACAATTCTAAACTTTATTACATAAAAGATAAATTTCTGTTAATCTTGGTATATGTTGGAAACAGAAAAACAAAACTGAAATATCAATATACAACAGATAAAGCATGCACATGCAAGTACAATCATGCAAAACATTATCGTGCATTGATCATTGTATTGAAGATAGGAGGTTAGATACTGAATATACTGTATATAATCTGTGAAAGTATTAAAATTGTTTTACAAAATATTCATGCAGTGAAAAAGTTCTACCCCTGCTCTTAAACAGCTAACATAACGGTGTTCTGATTACAAAATATAATATTCATGCAGTGCAAAGAGGACTACCCCTGACTCTTAAACAACTAAAATAACTGTGTTCACATTACGAAAGGATAACATGTTACTGTAACAGTTACTGAAATTTTACACTATTTTTCACTACCTATTTCTATAATTGTAAGTATCTTAACATAAATCATTGATTGCGAATTGAGAGTTCCAATCCAAATTTTTTCTGCTATTTCCTTGAATATATAATGCATCATAAACAATGCAACAGTTTAGAATCTCACTAAAACTGGCAAGTTGAAAATATTATTAAATGTAATTAAAAAAATAAATAAAAATATTATGTAAGAAATAATTTTCTAATGATAAAAAATAACTCTTCTTATGTCTACAAAAATGATTAAATAACAAATGCTACTGAACAGAAAAAAGCTCTGACAAAAAAAATCCAATAATAATTTCACTATCAGAAAATGCTTTTTCATTTTGATTGTAAAATACTAATCAGAATTTTGAAACTTGTTCAGATCTATTACAACCTTCGTCTATCCTCTGCTCTGACGTAGCATAGATACATACAATACAACATATCAATTGTACACATAATGCATTAATAAGTTGACATCACAGCAATAACACAACATCAAAGGAAAGACAGAAAAAAACAAGACCCAGTTGTGTTAAATATTGCTGGCAAAATCTTCTTACAAAAAGCATTCTTATTATTTTCTTAATCAACAATACAACTATTACACAAAAATAGTTTGTTTAAAGACTACACATTTAATTACAGAAATCTGATTTTGCCAACATAACAACAACCATTACCTGAGATGGTAGCAAAGTGCCAGTGTTATAACCATAACCAGAGCAACCAGGTGAGACAGTGAGTAACAAACAAGGTGTTCTCCAGGTGTAACACAGGTGGATGACATACACAATGGTAACATGCAGTGTATCATACAGGTTTCCTCACAAATCTCTGAGTCCCAATAGCAAATAGTGTCAAAACTGTCATAAATTCCCATTTTTTTACTTTACTTAAATAAAAACAGTATGAAGTAGAAAGATGAAAGAAAAAAAAAAAAAATTAAAAATAATAAAAAAAATAAATAAAAAAATAAAAAAAATAAAACGTTTGTTTTGTATCAATTGTTAAATTTTCACCCCAAATCAAATCTGTAATGTTTCAAATTAAATGTTAAAACCTATATCTGAAACTCATTAACACCTTTTTTGAGTATTATGAATGACATAATATTGACATAACATAAACAAGAAACAAACACGGACATCCTGAAAAGCGTTTGTCGAAGACAAGCTGACATGCACATTCAAGACAGAATGAATTTCAACATGGACATAATTAGAGACTTGACAGTAAGAATCATCCACACAAAGCATTGGTGCTGGTTAGTGCATGCTGGGTAATGGAGCGCCACAAAGGGAGGTAACTGTTCACATACCCTTGACATGCAGAGTTCGCTCGATACGTCGGTCCTCCAAGCTAGAATCAAACCATCTGAAACCAACAAACGTAACTTAATAGACGGCCGAGTTACGGGACAAAGTGAAGGGTGGAAATAAAATCCCGAAATATATCGCGATTAATAATTAACGAAGCAGCCTGCATGTGTTCTAAACAAGCCTTCTTATGATAAGGAAGATTATTTACAGTAATGACTAAAAATGCAAAGTGCGCTTTTCAAGAAATAGATTTTGCTAGCAATCAACATCATCACTGAGTTTTGTTGACATGGTTACAATCAGGGTAACATTCAACACAAAGGTAACTGCGAGCAGATGATGGCTAGCAAAATGGATATTTTGTGAAAAGCACTTATTAAATATCAGTACACATGCAGAAATCTTCATAAACTAATCATTGCGATATTTCATGATTCTATTTCATGTGGCGAGGACAATAGCTCTGCCGTATTCTGCAATATTAAAGCAATACCTCTGTGGAGAAATGAAACTGGGTCATCAGTGTTATGCGTGAACAATACGTTTCAAAACCATCTGCTGAAACCAGAGAAACGGTTGTAAATAGTGTAGGCAACAGTGTGAGGTGCTCCCCAAGGGGATTCCGGGTGAGAATAGGTCCACGGCAACCTATGCTTGTTGTACAAGCTGTCTTAATGGATTGGTTGGTTGGGCTTGGTGGCTTTGTAGCCTGGTGGCATGGATCATTGCTCATAATATCAATCACTGGTTTGTTAGGTGCAGAGTTGATTATTTACAGGCCACCATCACACAGCTGAAATATTTCGGAGTGTGGTTTAAAAAACAAACAGACAAAGTCATTGTTGCACAGTCTGCCAGGTCCAAGCTGAGTTTAACATGTACATCACACAGGGACTATCATACTCAGCATCCAAAGTGACCAACTGATCCACAACCATGGAATCCCAGGATCAAGATGTCAACTTCAGTGTTTGCATGACCAGATTGTTTTATACATATATCTAAATACATTTTACCAGGGCTACGGTCAAACTATTACCAATCGGACATTTTACACCCAAGTCTTGAGATATATAGCGCGTATCATTGTAGGGTCGGGTAATAGCGTGGGTGGGTACCCGGGTAGTAAATTTGGACTTGTCCAAGCCCTACAGAATACTGACTCCGAGCCTGTCCTTGTTTTATCACCTTAATAATGATTGCCAGACAGAAGTACCATCTTTTGACGTCTTTAGGAGAGGCAATTTTAATTTAGTATCAAATAGTCCAAGAGATTTCAGAAGGGGTGCCATTAACTGAAACAACGCCGGAGATGTGTTCTGGTTGTAAAGTGGACGTTCTATCACATTCATCCTGGTCCTCATCGTCTCAGAGGACAAAACTGTGGCCAAGGTCAAAATCAATTTCAGTGTGAATGTCTCAAATGGATTCAGTTGTTCCAAAATTCTGTTATGTTTTGTGAACAAATGATGGTGGCAACATGGTACAGTATTCATATACCAGAGGCAAGAATACATCATACAGTGGTAGTGAGTGAGTGAGTTTGATTTTACGCTGCTTTTAGCAATATTCCAGCAATATCACGGCAGGGGACACCAGAAATGGGCTTCACACATTGTACCCATATCTGGAATCAAACCTGGGTCTTCGGTGTGACGAGTGAACGCTTTAACCACTAGGCTACCCGACCACCCCATACAGTGGTAGAAGCGATAAAAAACAAAAAATATCTACAATAGAATCTGGACATGCAGACACAACCTTTGAAAGCAGAATATTACTAGGAACGTAAGGAAGTTGTATTGTTCCATGCTTGATGACATGCATGTCAGTCTGCCATAGCATAGTCACACAGTCAACTCCTCTCCAGTCTTCTAGGGGCGGTCAGGTAGCCTAGTGGTTTAAGCTTTTTCTCATCATGCCGAAGACCTGGGTTCGATTCCCGACATTGGTACAATGTGTGAAGCCAATTTCTGGTGTCACCCGCCGTGATATTGCTGGAATATTGCTAAAAGCGGCGTAAAACCAAACTCACTCACTCACTCCAGTCTGAACAGGGATGGGGTGACAGCTCACCTGTCACAAGGAAACCTGTACTCCTCACGGGCGCCTTCACCCTCCTTGATGGCGACTTTCTCCAGGTGCCAGCCGTCCCCGGCACCAGTAGCGTTGTGGCCAATATGGATCTTGGTTAGTTTACCAAGATGTACTGCTTCAATTTCAAACGTGTCCATCTGCAAGAAAAATGAACAAGTGTGTTGCAAATAATGAAGACACTTGGCAGCGCTGATTTATCTAAAATATCAGAAAGCATTAGGGTACAAAAATTACCTCACAGCTGTGTGTGAGAGAGCGATTTGGGGTTTTAGTGTCGCTTTGAACAGTATTCCACTTATATCACAGCTTGTCAGCTTAATGTGAGAGGAAAGCCCTAAGTGACACAGGTCTCAGACATACCGTATTCGACGTAATAAGCGCCCAGGGAACTCTCAAAATTAGAAATAGGGGTTCTTATTAGAATATTATTTTGGTGAAAAAAACAGAGTTGAAAAATAAATTTCGTGGTTTATGCTGACAGCCTGAAATGTTTATATACGAGAGATACATTTTTCCAGAATTTAATTGCCCATAATTAAGGGTGCATATAACACCTGAGTGCGTATTTTACGCGAATAAATAAGTCTTTTTTACATCGATCAATCGGAAGGGGTGCTAATTGGGATTGTTCACAAGCCAATGTATTAGTAAATACCGCCGTAGGCGCTTATTAGAGCGGGGCGCTTATTACGTCGAATACGGTATTACCATTTAGTGAAACCCACAAGGTATGGTGCTGACAAACTTAGAAACATAATTTGGGCGAACCTGATTCAACCTACAACTATACGTTCTGGTGCGCCCAAGGGACGCAACTCTGAAACAAATGAACTGCAGTGTCTTAGACAACCAGGGTGCCCCCTCAGAATTCCTAATCACTGTTGTACACTGTTGTACACTGTTGTACACTGTTGTTGATTTAGTCAGACCTACAGCTCATACTGACCTGTCCTGCCCGGAACTTGTTTCTGTTGTTTGACAGGCGCAGCACTCTCTTTCCTGTGTCCCCTCGTTCACCAAAGATGGTGAGATGAACTTCGGCATCAGTAGCACTATTTCTCTCCGTCCCGGTCGTCACTTCCACAAGGTAGGACAACACTGGAATACAATCATCATAATCCTGAGCCAGGTGTGTGGACTGGGACATAGAGCATATGGCATTGTAACTAAGGATCAGGATGCATTGCTTGTATTCTCAGCTCCCTGGGGATCATACACTGTCCATCGTGAAGGAATTACAATATAATTAGATACATCAAACCTAACTCCGTTCGTCAACATTATTAAGAGAGTATTAAGTATAAGAGAACAGGATTTATGTCACAATTTTGATCGGACACATTGAACAGATAGATGTGTCCAGTCCAACCCTGACCTTCAGGTACATCGCAGATGAAGGTGCAGATGTTTGCTTGTTTGCACTGTGTGTGAATGTTATGGCATATGTATTTCGTATAAAGAATTTTTTCTCTAAACACATGTCTTGCTTAAATTCAAAGGCAAGCACCGTCACATACCTGCTATTAAGACATGCACAGCAGTACTGAGAAATATTGCGTTCCCTGCCTGGAACACGTATATGTGAATGTGTAGCTAAATGCAGTGCAGCCAGTATCTTATTCAGCCTGGTTCATGGCTGTCTTTGCACAGCGACAGCTTCATGAAGTGCATGTCTGATTTCTGTGTGGTTTATTTCAGTTGCCCTTCTTTTAGCATATGTCTTTGGGAAACTGTTGTGTGTACTACCCAAAACAAGGTAGCTATAAAAGAACAATACCTAAACTGACTGAAATCACTAAACTGACAGGTGTCTCGACACGTACAGATACAGGACACAAACTCCTCTCACCTGGTAGCACATCCTGGCCTGGCCTCACAACTGGCATTTCACGCATGATTTCCTCATCGTCCTGTCTCCGCGACAACCATCGGTTGAACTGGAACTTGAGCATCTCCTTAGTTTTGAGGTCCTGCATCTTGACCTCTCTCACCTTCCATGATGGCACCTTGGTGGGGTTCTTGGGAATCAACTCCAGGCGGATCTTGTACAACTTGCCACACTTGTGGAAGTTGGACTGAAACAGGACGTGTAATAGTTGTTTTAAGAAAGGTGCAGGTGCTACTGTGGAGCAGGACATACTTACTCTTTTCGTGAACACCCGATGTCATCACTACTTTTCAGTGATCCATTCATAATTTCACTACTAATTTGCTGTTTACACCCAATGGAATCTGTTTTAGGCAGATAATCAAGACTAATCAGGCCATATACCACGAGTCTTGCTCTGTAAATTGTAGCTACATGGACAGCAAACAGGTATATTTACAGTCAGATCATGGTGGCCACAAGCTACAGACAACTGATAAGTGTGATAAACTGAGATCCCTACTAGCTGGGGTTTGATGACACACTAAAGTAGCCAGGTCACTGGCAAAATCATTCCCAATCAAGTATGATCCATATTCTGTGACCATTTGATCTCCATTTCAGCTGCCGTTTCCAACCAGGCAATAAAATCTTGCCTCAAGTTCCAAACAGAGTTGAGTGAACTGCAAATTACGTTTACCGTGTTACAGGAAGGAAGAAGATCTACATCTTACCTTGAACTCATCATTGCTGCCAGTCTGGAAGAGGGGTCCATTCTGGGGAGGGCCTGCGAGGATGATGGCACCTGAACAGCCCTTGTCACCATACGCAACAATTGCCACTTCACCATTGTCCAGGGTCTCCGAGGTGCTGACAATGATCTTCCAGTCCCCATCTGGTAACAGCCAGCACTTGTATTTGACACAGCGAAAGGAAATCTCCAATACTGATTGTTGTAGTCTGTAGATCTATAAACTGTAGCGCTTGCAAATGTAACTTGTATATGTCAGTGGCCTTTATATTGAATAAATTGTCTGTCTGTCTGTCTGTCTATAGTTCATACAGATCTTGGGGGAGGGTACACAAAAATCTTCCTATTACTTTTCAAGGGTTAATTATGACCTCTGTTGCATCAATTTAGCGTAAGTTTTGTTTACTGCCATTTTGATTTGTTGCCACCACTTTGAACATTATTTCAGTTATTGTGTCAGCTTTTGGTGAGAAGAAAGCTCAAAATGATTCAGATGTAAGGCAAAGTTTACAAAAGATATGATCAAGGTTTGTTGGTGACAAATTGACTGCAACTGACGAGGTTCTAGTCACATGGACAAAGAGGTAAAATGTTCAGAAATAATTTGTCTTCTGCAAATCTGTACCTAGCTAACCATACTTCCTTCTTTCTCCGACCTAGTGGACTTGGGGTGGGGGTAGGGGTGGACAACATCTCAGGTTTCTCACCTTCTTTCTCCCCGACCTAAGGGACCTTGGGGAACAGGGCAAGGCTAGTGGGGTGGGGGTAGGGGGTGGACAACATCTCAGGTTTCTCACCTTCCTTCTCCGACCTAGGGGACCTTGGGGGACTTAGGGCAAGGCTGGTGGGTAGGGGGTGGGGGTAGGGGGTGGACAACATCTCAGGTTTCTCACCTTCCTTCTCCGACCTAGGGGACCTTGGGGGACTTAGGGCAAGGCTGGTGGGTAGGGGGTGGGGGTAGGGGGTGGACAACATCTCAGGTTTCTCACCTTCCTTCTCCGACCTAGGGGACCTTGGGGGACTTAAGGCAAGGCTGGTGGGGTGGGAGTGGGGGTAGGGGGTGGACAACATCTCAGGTTTCTCACCTTCCTTCTCCGACCTAGGGGACCTTGGTGACCTCGGGGACTTCGGGGACCTCGGGGACCTGTGGCGAGGGCGATGGTCCTCCTCTGGTGAAGGCGATCTCACAGGACGCCGGGATGTACCTCGCTGTTTTGGAACACCAACTGCCACAAGAATCATATATGATACACACATTCACTATGTTCAACAGCTCTGAAATATGTCATAATCCACCTTGGGGGGAAACTATTCGTTTCTGGCTACCTTCTAGAAATACAAATTGAAAAATGGTTAAATTCTAATAAATCAGGCAACTGCCATCTGCCAAGGTGTGATTAGTAGCTCAGTGGTAAGTGTGTTTTCTCTTCAGCCCTGAGACCGGGTTCCATTCCAAACATGGATATTAGTCTAATTCGTACTGTTCCTGTTGTGATACTGGTGTATTACTTTGAAAGCCAATCTCCTCATCATACAAGGCCTGAAGTGGCATCCATTTTCGAGAATTCATTGATAACAGGTTAAGACCCTAACAACTCATTCCTAACATAATGAACCCAACAACAGCTTCCCAGTACTTACACTCCACAACCTCCGGGTACAGCCAGATGTTCTGCACCCCTGTGTCGACGGTGGGATGGATCCGGCCTTGAGTGGTCACCCCTACATACAGCCCCCGGCTTATTGCTGACTGCAGAACCACGTAGCCCTTGTCTTGGTGTTTGGCCACGATGAAGTGACAAAGGTCATCTTTCCTACCCTGGATATGGATATTGAAAGACATGTATAAATGACAAAGTAAGTGAGTGAGTTGGGTTTATTGCTGCTTTTAACAGTATTCCAGTTATATCGAGGCAAGTCAGCTTTATGTGGGAGGAAAGCCCGAAGTGATGCAGGTCTGAGATGTTTACAACTTCGGTGAAACCAGTGAGCATGGGTATGGTGCTGACAAATCTAGAAACATAATCGGGGCGAACCGGGATTCGAACCCACAATCGAAGGTTTCTGGCATGCCCCAGGGACGTAACTCTGCACAGCGTATTGCGGCGCCTTAGACGACTGGGCCACCCGTGCACCCTTTAAATGACAAAGATCTACACCACTGCATTAGCACAACAGTGGCACCAGGATGTAATGTAGGAAGATCTTGGTGTTGATAGCCAGATCACTAACAAACATATTCTTCGTTCTCAGGACAACCTGATTCTGTAAAACACCCCTGCAATATAATCATATACCAGTATTTGTTTTCAGTCAAAGATTGTAATTCCACATGTTTTTTTTAATTCTCCAAATATTTTTCAAAACCAAATACGCAAATAGCATTATTTTCCAACATATTTTTGATTACATCCTTTATCATAGGTGAACAAAATTTATCCTTTTTATAGGATCTATCTAAGATTGCCATTTGTGACACTCACAAAACAGTCTATCTTGCCGTCCTTGAAGCGGAGGAAGTTCCCCGGGTAGATCATGCTCTCGAACATCCGCACACCGTCCTCGGACACCTTGTGGACTCGGAAGTGGGCCGCTCTGTTACACTTGCCGGTCCCGAACACAGACTTGTCCTGGTCCACGTTGACGGCCTGAGTGGGAGAGGTGCGGAACAACACGATGCCTCGGTCACGGAACATTCCCTGTGTGCAGATGATAGATACTCACTAGTTAGATCCCACGTCTAAAATTTTGATTTTTTGGATTCGGAATTTCGGAAAGACAAGTTCGGGCTTCGAAACTCAAAAAGTCTTTTTTGCACTGACTTTTTGAACAACCTTTCACATACTTTGACTGACCAATGAAATGACTAACAGAAAGTCAACATTAGTCAAAAAGGAAAGCAGCAGCATTTCATTGGTCGGTCAAAGGTCAAAGGTCGTTCTGACGTGAATTGAAATGGGATGTCCCCAGATGTTTGTTTAGTGGTAGCGAGAACTAAGATCTGATTATAATGAAATTGGAGTGTTTCGAACATATGACCTGACTGACATCCTTGTGATTGGTTTGCATGTACTCAATCACTGACAGGCTACATTGACATAGCAAAAACACTGCTGACTGCTGTGTGAGACTACATTCAGTAATACATGTTGTGCTCTTTACAAAGGAGTCATAATAGAATTTGTATTGCAATATATTGCGATACAGGTATCGGTATTGTGAAATGTATTGCAATATATTGGGAGATGATGTGTTTGACAGTGATCGACACTGATTGTATATAAATGCAGAACCTATTTTCTAGATACTAAAGTAAATAAAGTCACTGCCATTTTGTAGTCATGGATACAGGAAAGCTAATGTGAGAGAAAAATCACTTCCGTATTTCTGCCATTTCGTCAATTTTGAAGGGATATATCATTTCTGAATGAATATTTCTGTAGCTTTTAGATCGAACCAACGCAAAAAATAATGAATCTTGTTATATTTTCTTACCCAGCATACAGAAATATAGATGAATATTGCAATACATATCATTTGAAAAGCATATTGTAGTATACCAATAATACTGTACAGTCGTACAATATACATCATGGTCTGTTCAGGATATTAGTGATGTATTGCATGGCCTGTAGTAAGGTCTACAGCAGACACACCAATGGTACAGAAAGTGAACAATCATGCCATTGAGCAGATACACATAAAAGTCTCCAAACCTTGCAGTAGACGCTGAACTTCTGACTGGGGTCGTAGTCCAGGATTCCTCGTACCTCACCAGGGCGACCGTTGTTACCGATGGTGACAAACTGCAGGGGGTTTTTCAGGGCCTCGAGGATCACTGATTGGTCAGACTGGACATGCAGTTTGAACTCACACAGAGACCCTCCCTTTCCCTGGAATAATTAAAACATGACCAATATGTAAATCCCAACTCACTAGCTCAAACATATAGAAAAGTCAGGTCCAAACAACTTTTCCTCTTGGCGGCCATTAACAGTCATACATCTCACAATGTTGAAGGTGGTGGCATTAGGTGGAAGTGATATTCATTTATAATGGCTGTAATATGATTTGAAGGATGCCATAAGTTATCAACTTGTCCACTAAAATATCAAATCAATTCTTATTAAATATGGATATGTATCATATCATAAGCGTTGTCTCGCCAAATGTACCGCCCTCCATCATGGCTCCCCTACTTCAGATACCTGTTGCTATGAAACCAACTTACGTGCCCGAGCAGACGGCCATTCTCGATGGCCAGGTGGAAGCTGGGATTGTTCTGATTGCTGAACACGCTCACCATGTTCTTCTTCTTGAGCACGCTGAACACACCTGAACAGTGAGGTGAAGGGTCAGCATGTCCAGTAAACTGCTCAACATGTCGCTACCAACTCAAGTGTCAAGCCAACTGAGGCCAGCTGACACTCGCTAAACATAAATCTACAGTACCGTATATGACCGCGTATAAGCCGAATTTTGAGGACCAGAAAAAAGATTCTGTAGAAAGGGGTCGGCTTATCCACGGGATACACTTTCATGATAGTATTTTTCAGATCGTGATCTGTCAGAAACATCGCCTGAATGACGGTCCGATAGATTACAACTTCCCGAAAGTTTGGAAGTTGCCACAACTAGAGCCATTATTGTTATAAATTATCAATAAAGTTATTATTATACACCAATGTTGTCATTATTAAAAAAATGTTATGCATGTTACTACTTCCGATAATAAGTTTTCAATTGAATGTTCAAAGTTTATCGTTCTTCGTCAACTCCACAATCTTTACATGTAACAATATACGTAATTCACAGCTATAATATATAATCCCCAGATAAAATCGCCAATAGCTATTACGTATGTTTTGCAAAGTTCATAAATTGATAGTGAACAAGTGTCTACCTTTATTGAATGGGGCAAATAAACAACTGTATTGGCGAGTTATTCCGTTCGCCATTTGCAAAAACATGTGATCAGCTGTTTCCTGTGACGTCACAAACGGTGACCACTGTGATTGCTTCCTGTTGTTTAAAGCAACACGGTACACAAGGAAATCAGCATTGATAATAACGGGCCGATTGCTATTGTCATGTTGTTTACACAAACATTTTCAAGTTGTGGGTGCTTAGCGATCGTGTTGGGAGTAGGGGCTTAATTCCTTTGTTTTCGAGAGATTAGTTTAATAAACTGGAAATGCCTGTGAGTAAGTGATGGTCATTCAATGTGTTCATAGTATGATAGTTTATTTAATTCAATTGGATTAACATACAATAGTGGTGTAAAGGGGGGTTATAAAAGTTGGTATATTTTTACTGACTGACATTTTCATCATGAGTTTTAAACGAAAACGCCATGCTTACGATGCTGAATTCAAACTGCGAGTTTTCGCTCCAGCTGATATATTTTCTCACGGGTTCAGAATTCTATATACACCGATTCACAAAATGGCGCATGGTTGTTGATGGCAACTATAACGATCATTATGAGATTAAAAAAAACCACGAGAAACAGCTTCCCACATTATGAAAGTGGATGACTGGTTTGTTAAATCTTTATTAGAAATAATAATGACTTTTTCAATATAATTACAACGTTTTTCATCTTATATTTTTGAATATCTGCGAGTACCGGCACATGTCTTGCAGTCCGACTTCGCAGTGTTTTTTGTCTTTCAATTCCTGATTCGGCTTATCTGCGGGTCATATCATTTTCTTTCGTATTTCAATGGTCAAATTAACACCTCGGCTTATCTACGGGGTCGGCTTATCCGCGGTCATATACGGTAAATAAAGAAGTTGTCGTCTATAAATTGTCTCTACTCTGTCATCCATCAACTTCGAAGTTATGCCTATCAAACAACTTAGCTCTAAGGCATGTTAATTATCTCAAGTTTTAAATCTAGGAGTGTTTTTACTGTTCCAAATCTTGTTGACCTGTTGTGACTCCAGAGACAAAATAGATAAAATCCTTTTTACCAACCAATTGGCTTACTATAGAAAGCTGTCTAACATCCCAAGCATACCTGAATCACACAGTGTTTTGCAACTCTATATCAGAACAGAGTCACAATACATGAGAATGTTGGAGCACTCACCAGCTCGATCCTTAGGTTCACCAAGACCATCCACTGTGCCATCAGGTTTTATCCTCAGAGCTTTCCCTGAAGCGTGAGAGAAGAGCATCACCTGGTTCCGGTTTTCAAACTTCCACTTCTCAAACTCCCACTGAAAATACACATTCACCGTACCCATGAATCCAAAGTAATGGTTCATGCTGATTCCCTGACTAGTTACACTGTGCTACAAACTAGGGCACAGCAAACCCAACCTGCAACAAGATCCCCAAAGATGCTGCTGCTGCTGGCACAGTGATAATACTGATACAGTAACCTCAAGGGCTGGATGGGTAACTCGGGTACCAGGGTCAGATGGGACCTGAGTAGGACCTGAGTACCCACAGTACTACCAAGACCCGTGGTTAGTCACATGATAAATTGTTTAATGACAAAACCCCACATCTCCCAATGTATTTGTGAAAGAGGAGGGCTGATAACAGCTGCAGCATCACTTTGTCGAACAGGATCAGGATCTGTACTACAAATGTGTGCTCCATATAGCTCTTGATGAAGCTGTTTGATTGTGCGAGGTTGTTCCCGGTATTGGACACCTTCGCCCAAATGCAACGGTCCCCTACAGTAGTGTGAGCCTGTAATTGGGGTCATAGATGGTGACACGTGATCCGATTTCCATTGTAATAAATAACGTTGTTCTCTGTCAAGTAAACGTCTTCTGTTTGTACCTCTGTGTTGCACGTTATGTGGGCCTGAAGACCTTACCACCGGCATTCTAAAAGTTGCTGAGTAAATAAAAAAACCATTCAACTTTATGGATAAGAACTTTTTTTTAGCATAGAGCAACATTTCCATGCAGGTTCTAACACTGTTATCAAACTAGAATACGCGGCTTAAAAACGGTGTGAGAACCTACATCGCAACGTCGTTACATGCAATAAACCACAAGTTGTTCTCAATAAAGTTGTATGATCATTAATTAGCTCTAAATGTGCTTCATCAAACAAACGACATACGTTTCTCTTTTCCAGGATGTCGTCCGTGTAATCATTCTGGACTCGCAGCTCACGAACGATCTTCCCATCATCCTCTCCTTCATCCAGCCACCTGCAGACACATGGAAAACACATGACACATACGGAGGCAATAAGAATGGGCTTCACACGTTGACATGTGACACTCTAAATGGTTGACCAATCAGATGGTACTTTGCTTACATGTCTGCCTGATAGGATGGCTGCAACCCATAGCCCATCGCAAGTTGGGGTTTGAGGATTGACGTAAATGGTTCATAGTCAATAGTGGACATTGAGAGTGAATGTTGTTTTGTACGCTGCCGTCAGCACTGTGGTGGACTGACTAACCGAGTGAGGGACAGAATTGACTGATATCATGAGCAACACATCACACTGCTATCATGACAAACAATGTGCCCACTGATCCTCAGCAGGGGCCTGAGTCTTACAACACACATTGTACTGGGGGGCTATTCTGTGCCAGACTATATAGCACACATTGTAGCACAAGACTTACTTGTTACAATGGAAGGTGAAGATCGCTTGTTTCGATGCAGGCTCTCGGATGACGATACGCTCCAGGAACCAACCAGACCCTGAAATAGAACATATGCATGTTTATAACACAAGGTGACACCAAACCAGTATTCTGACTACAATTATGTAACTTTGTCACGTTTTAGTGGCAAGCATCCCTTTTAGTTCTGATTGATACACTGTAATTCTTTGGGCTTATTTTAATATTAATCTAGGAAAACAGGGGGGTGTTTGATACAAAGACAATTCTATAAATTTAATTATTCAAATCAAAACTTAGGATTGTGCAACCTTAACAGAGTTGAAGAAGTGAAAGTAAATTTGGCTTGTGATGTCAATCACTGTGTTGTCTGTTCAAACACGATTATTTACAGACCACTGTCATAAAGCTGGAATATTGTTGATTGTGGCGTTAAACAAACAAAAATCCTTTGAGAATGGACATAATATATATAGGGATTAAACATGAGATTCAGGTTGTGAATCACAACCTAAAGTCTCCTAGAAATTAGCCTAATACACATTGAGAAAAAAACCAGTTTGTGTTTGTGAGATTAATTCACAATAAAACCATCTTAAACCAGAAATGATTTACATCTGGAACTGACCTGGTCCTGTGGCATCATGGCCGACAATGATCCGCTTTAAGTGCCCGAGGGAAACCGCTTCCACTTCGAAAGAATCCGTCTACAATACACAACACACACTACTTTCCAAACCATAAAGTTATATTCTGACCTATCTAGTGGCTTTTACGCTATCCCATGCCAGAGTTATCTCCCTTCGTATTCCACACAAGGTTTATTTGCATCCATTCAATCGTTACATTGTATGTTGTGTATGTTTTTAGATTCTATGAGATTGTGATGTAATTGTGTGACTTGAGGAGGCAGTTAGTTTTGGGGAATGGTCGCGAGAGATATTTCGTGTTTACAGAGGAATGAACCGATGGTGTCTGTGTGTGTGTGCTATTGTCAGTTGTGACTGTTGATTTCACTGCAGACTTATCTACTTTGAATACATGTACAGATTATTTCATCCTGTGTTCCCGGTGTAATTTCCACAACATGTAGTCCAATATTGTCTCATTGTGAAATATGTAAATATTCATGCTAGCTGACATTGTAAATTTTGATAGGGACCATATATATATTTGGGAGGGTGGTCTGACCGAAAGAACAAAACCCGCAAACAGATACTGGTGTGACATGTTAACCTATTCTGCATCTATGCATCTGTCCTAACAGGCCAACCAGCCCTTGTTTAGCCCATCGACATCACAGATCCCATCGATACCTGTTAAACCTAACTGCCCCTTTAAAATACACCTGTCTCTGCAGAACCTACATTCCCATTGCAAAGCCCATAACCCTTGTAGAACCCACCTGGTAGTACTAGAAAACGTAACTGTACCTCATGAAACCAACCTCCCCATGTAATGTAGAACCCATAAGCCCCCTTTTATAACACCTGTACCTCATTTAACCAACCTTCCACCTGATAGAACCCATTAGCCCCCTGTATAACACCTGTACCTCATTTAACCAACCTTCCACCTGATAGAACCCATTAGCCCCCTGTATAACACCTGTACCTCATTTAACCAACCTTCCACCTGATAGAACCCATTAGCCCCCTGTATAACACCTGTACCTCATTTAACCAACCTTCCACCTGATAGAACCCATTGGCCCCCTGTATAACACCTGTACCTCATTTAACCAACCTTCCACCTGATAGAACCCATTAGCCCCCTGTATAACACCAGTACCACATGAAACCAATCTTCCCCTTGTAGAACCCATTAGCCCTCTGTATAACACCTGCACATCATGAAACCAACCTTCTTCTTGTAGAACTCATTAGCCCTCTGTATAACACCTGCACATCATGAAACCAACCTTCTTCTTGTAGAACCCATTAGCCCCCTGTATAACACCTGTACCTCATTTAACCAACCTTTCACCTTATAGAACCCATTAACTCCCTGTATAACACCTGCACCTCGTGAAACCAATCTTCTTGCAGAACTCATCAGCCCCCTCTATAACACCTGTACCTCAGGAAACCAACCTCCCCCTTGCAGAACCCACCTGGCCCTTATTGAAACACCTCTGTCTGTTCTCAGAGTACAGCTGACGAACTCCTGTGTCTCCCCGATCTCCATATATGGTCAGGTATACATTTGCATCAGTCCCAGCATTCCACAAGTTTCCTGTTGTCACATCCACCTGATACTTCAGCACTACACGGAAAACAGTAGAGGAACAAGTGACAATTGCATAATTACATAAGCAATTGAGTGAAAACCTTGAAAAATACAAGCTACACAATGTGATATATGACTCTTATTATTTGTTCAGCTGTAAAATGAAAGATAGAGTATTTCTTTGCTTAGGCAGAAGCTATATCAATTTCATGTCAAGTCAGCATAAATTCTATTCTAGTTGGCAGTATCTTAATCATGTTTTTGTCAAGTCAGCATTATTTTAATACTTAGTCATCGTTATGTAGGCTATATCCCATCAAAATAAGTCTGGTATGGAATGGATCAGGACTGGAGGCATTAAGTTACAACATTGATCTGTGCCAACTAGATGCCATGACAAATGAGACATGTCAGGTGCCAGTTTAGTGTGGGCGTCCCCAGGGGTAAGGTCAGCTTACATGGAAGGCAAGGCTCCCCCTGCCGTGAGACTGGCAGCTCCCTGCACGTTTCGTGGTCATCCTCGTCCCTCGCCAACCACCGCCTGCACGGAAACACAAGCTCCTCCCCTGCATCAATGTCCTTCATGCGCACCTACGTAGGCACAACATCAATTTCAATTATTAATTGCAAGAAAGTGATGGAGTGAATGTGTGTTGAAGTCAGTAATGTTCTAGTTATGCTGCTTTGTAAAGTAGTCCAGCTTGGAACAGTCAATGACAAGTACTAATCAATGACAAGTACGAGTCAATGGCAAGTACGAGTCAATGACAGGTACTAATCACTGACAAGTACTAGTCAATGACAAGTACTAATCAATGACAAGTACGAGTCAATGGCAAGTACAAGTCAATGACAGGAACTAATCACTGACAAGTACTAGTCAATGACAAGTACTAATCAATGGCAAGTACGAGTCAATGACAGGTACTAATCACTGACAAGTACGACACAATGACAAGTATGAGCCAATGACAAGTACTAATCACTGACAAGTGCTAGTCAATGAATAGTACTAATCACTGACAAGTATGAGTCAATGACAGGTACTAGTCAATGGCAAGTACTAATCAATGACAAATACTAAGCAATGGCAAAAACAGTTATGCTTGTCAAGGTGGTGACTAATGGGATCAGGTGGTCAGGCTCTCTGACTTGCATGATGCACGTTATCGTATCCCAATTGCGTGGATCGATGCTCGTAATGTAAATCTATGGATTATCTAGTCCGGTCTTGATTATTTACAGACCGCCATCATATAACTGGAATATTGCTGAGTGTGGCATTAAACAACATGAAACAAACAAACAAACAATGGCAAAAACTAGTCAATTACAATGCAAGTAGTAATCAAAGGCAAGTACTAGTGATGACAGGTACCAGTCAATGACATGTAATATTTAATGACAAGTACTAGTCAATGACAAGTACTAATCAGTGACATATACTATCGATTATAAATACAGTTCAGTGACAAACACTATTCTGTGACAAGCATGACAAGTATACCATTCAGTTATAAGGTAATCAGGACCTCATCCTAAACCAGAATCCATACCAGCGACATGACTGGAAAACCATTTCTTTTACTCTGCTTAACAAAATCTACAAATGTGTAATTTTATCACACAGACCATGACATGTCAGTAAAAAAGAAAGTTATTCATTATTCATAGGAAAGAAAGCCTGAGAACCAAGAAAATACATAGGCAGCCTTTGGGTCTGGAAGGGAGGCATTTATTTTTTGTTATTCATGATATAAAGTTTAATATATAATACTAGTGAAACATAACCTATAAAAATACAGTTTGTGTCAAGTGATAGCATAAACAAGGGCAATGTTCAATGACTCACTTCATCACAGAGCCAGCCAGGACAGTCCCCCGTGTTGTCGTGGGCGATCCGTATCTTGTAAATCTCACCGATACTTCCCACACTGATCTGAAACACATGAAATATTCACTCACTTTCTTTCCCAAAAGAGAAACAATATTATAAAATAGTCATTCAAACACAAATCAATAAAGCCCACTTAAATCCAGCATTTTGTTCAAGGACACTGTGTTTGGAAATGAGAAATTTTACAGGTAACACTGGGTCATGGTCTCATTAATATTTGCTATATAATGAATATTACTAACAAATGTATGACATGTAAATCGTCAGCTCAGATGGTATAACTTGGTCATAAAAAATAAGACATACATTTGGGCAAAAATGGACATCTTATAATTAAATATAAAATGCTTTTGAATTTGGTCTTTTCACAGAGGGTCATGAAAAAAATGTACAAGGACATGGGGAGGGTCATCCAAAAGTATGAATAGTATGAGGGGAGGGTCATTATTTTCCGTACATTTGAGCTTAAAAAACCTCATAACAGCCATTTGCATGGCTTAAATACATCGAGGGCTTGCTAAGATGAAGATTTGTGCCAAACTCTTGTTCAGAAGAGCCATTTTGATTGGTTGTTGATTTCTCGATCAAGAGTTAGAGAGATTCTGTGCTACATTAGTGATAAGAGAAATGGAGACGGTGTCATGGGTGTAGATGTCATGGATGTAGATGTCATGGTGTAGATGTCATGGGTGTAGATGTCATGGGTGTAGATGTCATGGGTGAAGATGTCATGGTGTAGATGTCATGGTGTAGATGTCATGGTTTAGATGTCAAGGTTGTGGGTGTCATGGGTGTAGATGTCATGGGTGTAGATGTCATGATGTAGATGTAATGGGTGTAGATGTCATGGGTGTAGATGTCATTGGTGTAGATGTCATGGGTGTAGATGTCATGGGTGTGGATGTCATGGTGTAGATGTCATGGGTGTAGATGTCATGGGTGTGGATGTCATGGGTGTAGATGTCATGGGTGTAGATGTCATGGGGTAGATGTCATGGTGTAGATGTCATGTCATAGATGTCATGGGTGTAGATGTCATGGGTGTAGATGTCATGGTGTAGATGTCATGGCATAGATGTCATGGGTGTAGATGTCATGTCCTAAGAAAATTCCTTCAGCTTTGGCCTAGCCACAAATTCCAATTAAAACATATTGCTACAGCTGAGCTGAAATCAATAGAAACAGCCTTCTGCACTGCTACTTCAATCACATCACCTAGAGGTTAGACATTAAAGTTAAAACCTTTCTCCATTTTTTAAATATTAATGGCAGTCTTTAGGAGTATATCAGTGTCTGTGTCCTGAAACAATGAATAGTTGAAGAGAAGAAATGCCTGAACTTTTAACATTTCTGTGTCTACAATAAAACAAAATTACATAATTTTAATTTGAATCACTAGCGTTCAATGATTTTTATACTTAAAAACCGCTCCATCTCACAGTTACATACACTTTAAGGAACCGTGTTTTCATGTTGTGATAATTTGTTAACCTCACAAGCCCCTACAAGAAATGACCAGTACTACAACATGTCAGCTTGATGTGGGAGGTAGGATAAAGACCAAAGTGATGTAAGGATTCGAGATTTACCACTTAGTTGAAAGTCAAGAGCATGAATATGGTGCTGACAAACCCATGATCATAACTGGGGAGACTCTGGGATTTGAACCCACTATTAGTGGATCATGGCATAATTTAAAGGGGCTCTCCACACCGAAGTCCAGCACCTTCTATTCATTTTAAGTAATAAGGATCAAGAACATGTAATCTCAACAAGCCTAGACACAGGGATTTGAACCCATCATCATAGGTTTCTGGTACATCTAAGGGAGGCAACGCTGCACAGTAAACTGCAGCACCTTAGGCAACTGGTCCACCAAGCCCTCTAGAGGAATAGAAAGAGTGGAAACAAATACCTTATAGACAAACGAAAAATGTATTTTTGTCCTTTGGATTATGTCCAGATAAAATTAAGTTCATATAGAGTGAGTGAGAATGGCTTTAAGCCGCTTTTAGAAATATTCCAGCAATATCACGGCAGGGGAACACCAGAAATGGGCTTCACACGTTGTACCCATCTCGGGATTTGAACCCAGGTCTTCGGTGTGACGAGCTAACACTTTAATTACAAGGATACTCGACCGCCCCAAGGTCATCCAGAACACAACATTCTAGTTATTGACTTCAACATAAAACAGAAGCAGTTCCGAGGACAAATTCATTATCAAGAAAGAAAATGTTCTATTGGGGCAATAAAACATATAAATCTTGACAGACATATAGCAAAATCAAGTCAACATTCTCATAAACCACGAAAGCCTAAGGACCCCCCAAATTATTTGTTTCAATGGTATGGAATTGCTAAAGCTTGATATCATGTTACCACACTATAACTTAAGGTGACATTAAAACAGCTAGCTTTCTATTGTAAGATTGTTGATGGTGTATATCTATTAAAGCCTAGCAATACGTTCCCTCCATAGAAACAGAAACACCACACAGTGTACACATGTTCACCATGACGACTACTGAAACACAGTAGGGATATCAGTCAACTTCTCTAATGGCCGGACTATATACCAATCAAAATTAGTTAAAAACCCCACGATTCTTTCATATTACTATAATTACTCTAATCTGTCATGCATGATGAATAACTCTAGCAATATGAAAACCTGAGACAGGTGGTATTATTCTGAACAGTATATACAGTATATACAGTATGTATATATATATATATATCTATTAACAACCAGTCCTTAATTAGTAACATGACTGTGCAGACTTCATTATACATTTCAATTTATACATTCATCCATAATTCAAATCTACAAATCTCAAAAATTAAAACCAATCCTTGAAGTATGTAGAAAGGTATTAACAACCAGTCCTTTATTATAACATGACTGTGCAGACTTCATTATATCATTTCAATTAATACATTCATCCATAATTCAAATCTACAAATCTCAAAAATTAAAACCAATCCTTGAAGTATGTAGAAAGGTATGTAATCTCTAAATTAAACACAATGTCTCATGTTATTAACCAAGGTGACATCATTTCACGCTGATAAATGTATTCAAGGTGTCTTTTGGACCATCATACAACATACAAAGGAGCCAATGGTTATTAAGGTGCTGCACCAGTACTGTGAGAGTGTTGTCTTGTTCCTAGCTTAAGCTTACACCTACTTCAAATTCAATAGCAAGAAAGTCGTCATAAATATTTCTGACCCTCAACACAGCACGGCAACCATGTACTGTGATATGAACACTGGCATCGCTAGGCAAGGTACAAATCACATGGATGTCTAAACCAAGTACAAAAGCTCCAGAACCTATAGTGGCGTTGACTATTGGGTGACCGCTCTCACACAGCAGTCACATAGAATACCGAACACGACTGCATGGTGCTGTCAATAGCCTGAAGCTGAATGGGAGTGTCCGGACACTATAGATCTCCAGATAAACACCCCATGCTTTCACCAAACACTAGGCACATATCATGTATGGCCTATAGACACAAAGTTGCCAATGGAGACATAGGTAGTGGTTCCTGATAAACAGGCATTAACTAAGTGTTGCTCATTGTGAAAGTTAAATGTCTATAGCTGTAGGTTCCACAAACGAGTGGTCGCCTGTACTGATTTGGTTAGAAGAAATTGATATGTTCGCAAAATAAGCTTGTTACTTTGGATAATTCATCAAAAAGAATTACTATCAAATAAGATCAAATTAACAAAATACATTAGAACTTTAGTCGTTCAGTCAAACCATGATATAAATGAGAATCCTTCAAATAACTGCCATTGAATAATACTTTATTGTCAAACCTCCATACATGGCATTAATTTAAATGGCACACTATTCTAAACCTGATCAAAAAGAGCAGTTATCTGCTATATCATACAACATAAATAATTCGTTAGAACCCAAGGGGATTCTGGGTAAGAACATGGGTCCCCAGCAGGGATAAAATGAATTGGGTGGTTAGACTCGGTGACTTGGTCGATACTCATGACGTCAATAACTGGATTGTAGACTCGATTATTACAGACAACTGTCATATAGCTGGAATATTGCTGAGTACTGCTATAGAATGTGTTTTAAGAAAAAAATTGACTCTATCCTTTGACAGGCAAGAATTTCTGAACATAGGTTTCTTAGTTACTGGGTATTCTTTAAAGATACCTGTGAGTCCTCACACAATGCCTTTTGTGAAAATCAAGATCACAAAACCCACCTCCGCAAACTTTACTAAATAAAAAATAAACTAACTACATGCCAGTTCATGTTTATAATGTTCACAAAGGCTGCAAAATATAGTTAATGAAGATAATTCTTTATTATCTTCAACAGATCAAATTTTAACTTTCTCTTCCCTTCAGATTGTATTAAAAATATATTCGGGGTAGGCATTTAAAACAAGGTGGCATACTTTTTATGCAGGATACAGAACACACACCTGAATATATACATCCAAATTATTAATCTCACGTAAAATAATCATTTATGTGGTCAGAAAAACTGCTGCATATCAGGCATGAATTAATAGTGTAATTTATTATCCTAATGTTCAGTCAACACGAACCAAGCCAAGCACATTGTACCCCCCCTGATGTGTTAACATAATCACAGACTTGCACACCTGATCCAATCAGCCTTGACGCACGCCATAATGAGAAATAATCACCTAATCTCACCTTCGGGAAATCTACACCCACTGTCAATATGAGCATTCAAAAGTGAGCAAAACGTGAAATAGGGTGACTTTTTTGTCAAATGCTTTATCTAGAGTTCCACATTCATCTTGCCGTTGGACCAGATATGATAGTTGAACCAAGCTGGAGACAATATGTTCGAATGCACTGAGTGACATATGTAAATTTGGATGCCTAGAAAAATAAATCTTCATCGTACGTATTGTGTTGTGTCGAGCAAGGTCTTTGTATGTATACACAAGCTGCCTAGCAACCAATGACAACCGCATCAGCCTGTCAGTGTTTGAAACTAAGGAGGGTCGCTATGGTAATTAATGAATCAAAGGACCTGGTATCTTTGTTTGTTGTTTGTCTGTTTGTTGTTTAGCGTTGCACTAAGCATTATTTCAGCTATATAATGGCGGTCGGTAAAAATTGAGTGAGTGAGTTGGGTTTAACGCCGCTTTTAACATTATTCCAGTTATATCACGGCGTGTCAGCTTAATGTGGGAGGAAAGCCCGGGTCTTGGTCTTGGACGTTTACCACTTCGGTGAAACCCACGAGCATGGGTATGGTGCTGACAAACCTAGAAACATAATTGGGGCGAACCGGGATTAAAACCCACGATCATAGGTTTCTGGCGTGCCCAAGGGATGCAAATCTGCACAGCGAATTGCGGCTCCTTAGACGCCACCCTTGCCCCTGGTAAAAATTGAGTCTGGACCAGACAATCCAGTGATCGATATTGTGAGCAACGATCCTTGTCATGGGATGGACACACTATGTAAATCCTTAACTTTTAACACTGGGGTTACGACAAGGACCCTTGACTATCATGCTTGATGTTGACCACTAAACCTGTAATGTTTACTCTATATTCCTCCATGTACTCAGAAGTGGGGCGGGAGAGCCTAATGGTTCAAGCTCGGGCTGGAATGGGGAACTCGGGCACTCAATCGGGTGGATGCTGAGAAGAACAAGGGTACCCACAGGACTACCCAGACCCGTGGTTAGTCACATGATATATTGTTTAATAACAAAAATTATCTCGAACTCTATGGTTACACTACAAGTCACTGACGTTCCCATTTCTTTCTGACTATGCACCCATTCCTTTTGACTTTTATATGTTTGAATAAAGATAAAACTTCAGTCAACTTCAGTGTATGCATGACCAGATCGTTTTATGTGTGTATCTAAATACATTTTGTCCAGGGCTATGGTCAAACTATTACCAATCAAACATTTTGTACCTATCTCTTAAGACCAACAGCGGGTAGGATAGGTGATAGGAGTGTGGGTACCTGGGTAGTAAAGTTGGACCAATCCCAGCTTTAGTTTTCTCATCATACCAAAGGCCTGAGTAATAATTCCCCTTATGGGTACAATGTGTGAAGCCCATTGCTGGTGACCTCGCTGTGATATTGCTGGAATATTGATAAAAACCATACTCACTCACTCACCCATACACTCAATACAGCAATATGCAGTGAAATGTGATTCAGAAAATTATTCATTATTACCAGCCAATCAAACAACACAATTTGTTACTGGAATAACAGACATTAACTGCATTCATAGTCATGCAAGTCAGCATCTGTCAGTGAGTTTGGTTTAATGCCACTTTGAACATTATTCCAGTTGTGTTTTCGTGTGCATGAGAGGCCCTGAATCCCCTAGGGTGCTGCATTATTCTCTGTTCAGAGTTGTGTCCCTTAGGCATGCCAGAAAGCTTTGATCGTAGTTTCAAATCCCAGTTCACCCCGATTATGTTTCTAGGTTTGGCTTGTGGGTTTCACCAGTGAGTTAAACATGTAGAATTGCATCACTTCAGGCTTTCCTCCCACATTAAGCTGACATGCCATGATATAACTGACATACTGCCCAAAGCGATGTTAAAACAAACTCACATTTTCCGTGGTGATTTCAGCTTGTGGAAGAAAGCTCAAAGTGAGGAAAGTTGTAGACATTTACTTCTTTGAAACCAACAATCTCAGGTATGGTGCTGATAGACCAAGGAACAAGAAGGGTGGAATTGGAGAGTCAAATAACTGAGCAGTGGATCCTAACATTGCTAAGAGACGATTTTGTGGCCGTCATATAACGTTCAGTGTAGGTTATATATATATATAATGTAAGCATAGCCAACTGGCCACTGACTGTTATTGCCATTTCTTCCGTGTTATTTCTGAAATCATTACTATGAAAAGTTTACAGTACATGTACTAGCCTACTAACTTACGATATTTGTGAAACTATGAGCAATTTCGCTCACTTCAGTCAGCAGGAAAGGTTGAGTAGATTTCTGTTACACAGCGAAGAGAGGGAATGAAAAGAATGGAAGTATTTTCCAGTTGACTGACTGTAGGTTGCAAGTTATCGCCCTAGACTAAAGCTCAAAATGTACGTTATTAAATTGTATTTTCGGAAAGAGAAAGTAACATGCTTGTTAATTACTAATATTTCCCCAAAAGAATCAGTTCAACATTTTCGGATAAATATTAAATATGAAAACGAGCAAAAGTATAACTAGTATCACACACTAAAGGGGTGATGGCGATAATTGGTCCTCAGTGATGTGGTGATAACATTCTCCGCAACATTCTCTGTAAGATTACCCACAACATTCTTTGAAATTCTCCGCAATATTCTCTGATATTCACTGCAACATTCTCTGTAACATTGTTTAACATTCTGTGAAATTTTCTGTAATATTCTCAGTAACATTCTCCAATATTCTCTTTAACATTCTCTGCCCTAGTCTCAGATTTATCACATTACATACCTTCTTAATTGCCACAACATGATGACATGGCATGCTTGATAAAGAAAGGCAAAATAACAAATCTCCATGGCAACTGTTATTGACAAGAGCAATACACCTTTATTGATTGTCCTTGAGAAAGTAACAACAGTGCATAGAAATTGACCCACAACAAGCAGCAATGCCATGATATAGGAGATACACGAGCTGTCAGTGAATTATCGTGTTTCGTCAATATCCACCTGCCACATGTCAAGTTCACAAATGGACATTTCCAACTTATTAATGGTGTTATTTACCCATATCAATTTCTTTCCTTTTCCAGATTCAGAAATCTGAGAAATTATCTTTGTGATGGAAATGTTTCAAATACCACGACGACAATATTCTCCAGCCACATTGTAGGAATGTGTCACAGTGCACTTGTTGAACTATCGTATTCAACGTTATAAGCACCCCCCTTTTATAAGCGCCCAAGGCGATATTTGCTAATATATTAGCTAGTGACCAATCCAAATTAGCACCCCTTCCGACTGATCAATGTACGAGACTTATTTATTAACGTATTATACGCACTCGTGTGTTATATGCACCCGTAATTGTGGGCAATTAAATTCTGGAAAAATATATCTGTCGTATATAAACATTTCAGGCTGTCAGCATAAACCACGAAATTTATCTTTCAACTCTGTTTTTTTCTCCACCAAAATAATATTCTAATAAGAGCCCCCTATTTCTAATTTTGAGAGCGCCCTGGGAGCATATTACGTAGAATACGATATGTCACAGAGCTGAGCCACTAATTCTGACAGTTATTCATTATCATTGTATAATGTGAAATAAACAAGTATGCATTCTAAAAAGTACCAAATCTCTTTATATTTTGTCTTCATTGTTTCACTAAAAGTCTTTTTTCTTTATCTTACATAACTGCTATTTCTAGAAACAAATTTGAGCAAATAAATCCTGTTTATTAAACCTGTGTGTACTCGCTTTGAGCATAAATATTTCAGCATGCAACACCTACGCTATCGATCATATTTGCTGAAGACTAGTTAACATTAATGAGATCACATCATATTCTGTTGGCTAATGACCCAGTATCCAAGCATGAAGTAGTTTCTGATTGAGCATTTTTTCAAGATCTACATCTGTTTTAGTCTTATTTCAGGATATGTAGTTAACAATTACTTTATTTTGTAATTTGAGGCAAAACTATCTCATTAAAATCAGATCTCGTTGCACGTCAGAATGACCTTTTGTGCGACCAATCAAAACATCCCTTACCAGATCAGGAAAGTGACAGTTGAAGGGTGTTATTTCTTTCATTCAACATCAAAGATTAACATTGGGTATAATGAATCACACTGATATATACGAACACTGAATAACGAAATATCCAGTGGAAAGCACTGCCATACAATCTCAGTCATCTATTAGACATTCCAGAATGTTCTTTTGTGTAGTTTTCAAATTTTGAATGAGGAACTTTGTCAAAATAGTTTCAAAGCCAGTTTGAAACTTAGAAGTGCCGTAAAGGTAGAGAAAGATGCTTTCTGATTGGCTAATGAGGACTTGTTAGTGATTTCATTGGTTGAGCAAAGTTCACGAGAGGTCGTTCTGATGTGACCTGTAATGGGATGTCCTCAGATCTTCATGTAGCGGTAGCGAGCACTAAGTTCATAATTTTAATAAGATTGGAGCGACAATGATTTTTAGCAGATTTTCTTGAGATACTTTCTGGCTTACGGAACATATTTTATGGCTTACGGAACATATTTTATGGAACAATGCTACAGCAGTCTGGGGTAAGAAATTATGCCGACAATAGATCTGAGTACCCCATGCCCCTTCAGTTGGGACCCAGTTGTTCATGCACTGACTCAAGGTTCATTGCTCATGCTATCAACCACTGGTTGGAGATCTAGACACAATTATTTACAATCTGACATGATGTACAGGACTGCAACTGAAAGCATCTTTCTTTCTTTGTTGTTTAATGCCCTCTCAGTTATATTCCAGTTATATGATGACAGCCTGTAAATAATAGAGGCTGACCCCACAAGGCAGTGATTGATATTCAGAGCAACAATCAATGTAGTCATGGTACGATGACAACCATCAGATCTATTAATTCTCCCTCACAACCAGCATAGGTTGCTAGGACCAATTCTAATCCAAAACACCAACAAGGGTTAAAAAACATTTATTCACTCACCCACTCACTCACTCACTCATAGAGAACAAGGTTGTAGAAACTATCAGTGCATAGCAACTGCGTGGTGTAGCTATTGTTGTGGTTTGTTTACACCAGTAATACAAGAACACATTTACCCATCTCCCAATACAGGTGAAAGGCCAAGATTGACGCAACACAAACCGGTTTTGAAATGGTGAATACTCCATTGATAGACATGCATGTTTACCTAACAACAACTGAAGTGTGCCCTGGTTCTTTGAATGATAAATCAGACGGAACATTGAAATGATCTATTTAGACGGGCGACAATAATACAGCAGATCATGGAAACCTATTTCAACAGTTGAGTGAGTGAGTGAGTGAGTGAGTGAGTGAGTGAGTGAGTGAGTGAGTGAGTGAGTGAGTGAGTGAGTGAGTGAGTGAGTGAGTGAGTGAGTGAGTGAGTGAGTGAGTGAGTGAGTGAGTGAGTGAGTGAGTGAGTGAGTGAGTGAGTGAGTGAGTGAGTGAGTGAGTGAGTGAGTGAGTGAGTGAGTGAGTGAGTGAGTGAGTGAGTGAGTGAGTGAGTGAGTGAGTGAGTGAGTGAGTGAGTGAGTGAGTGAGTGAGTGAGTGAGTGAGTGAGTGAGTGAGTGAGTGAGTGAGTGAGTGAGTGAGTGAGTGAGTGAGTGAGTGAGTGAGTGAGTGAGTGAGTGAGTGAGTGAGTGAGCGAGCGCGCGAGTATGGTTTTACATCACTTTTAGCAATATCCCAGCAATATCACGGCGGGGACACCAGAAATTGGCTTCACACATTGTACCCATGTGGAGAATCCAACCCGAGTCTTCAGCATGACGAGCGAACGCTTTAACCACTAGGGTACCCCACAACCCTAGTTAAGTGGAGATACCAGGGTTCCATGGAGAAGCACTCATAGTTGAGATGATGGGAGAGGAACCAAGGGAGAAAAAAACTTGATGTTCCAATAATACCTGCGTAACACATTTAGTACAACTTAGCATGTCTAGTGTATAAAGAACAAATTGTTTCTCTCAATTGAAATTAAATTCATACTGAAATGCTAAAAAATGTGATAGATGACAATACTTTAGAAAAATTTCAAACCCCAATTGGGGATTTATGTGACAATTTGTGGTGTGATGCAAGTGTGATGCAAGTGTGGTGCAAGTGTCACATTGTGAACTGCAGTGATTACGTTTCTAGGTTTCGCAGCACCATACCCGTGCTCGTGGGTTTTCAGCGAAGTGGCTTTCCTCCCACATTAAGCTGACACACTGTCATGTAATTGGAATACTGTTAAAAGCGGCGTTAAACACAACTCATTCACTCACTCACGGGTCCACAGTTATATGCTGGTAACAGTTATATGCTGGTAACAGTTATATGCTGGTAACAGTTATGATGACTGCTGGTAACAGTTATCTGCTGGTAACAGTTGTATATGCTGGTAACAGTTATCTGCTGGTAACAGTTGTATATGCTGGTAACAGTTATCTGCTGGTAACAGTTTTCTGCTGGTAACAGATGTATATGCTGGTAACAGTTATCTGCTGGTAACAGTTATATATGCTGGTAACAGTTTTCTGCTGGTAACAGATGTATATGCTGGTAACAGTTATCTGCTGGTAACAGTTGTATATGCTGGTAACAGTTATCTGCTGGTAACAGTTTTCTGCTGGTAACAGATGTATATGCTGGTAACAGTTATCTGCTGGTAACAGTTATATATGCTGATAACAGTTTTCTGCTGGTAACAGTTATCTGCTGGTAACAGTTGTATCTGCTGGTAACAGTTATCTGCTGGTAACAGTTATCTGCTGGTAACAGTTATCTGCTGGTTATAGTTATCTGCTGGTAACAGTTATCTGCTGGTAACAGTTATATGCTGGTAACAGTTATCTGCTGGTAACAGTTATCTGCTGGTAACAGTTATATATGCTGATAACAGTTTTCTGCTGGTAACAGTTATCTGCTGGTAACAGTTATCTGCTGGTAACAGTTGTATATGCTGGTAACAGTTATCTGCTGGTAACAGTTATCTGCTGGTAACAGTTATATGCTGGTAACAGTTATCTGCTGGTAACAGTTATCTGCTGGTAACAGTTATCTGCTGGTTATAGTTATCTGCTGGTAACAGTTATCTGCTGGTAACAGTTATATGTTGGTAACAGTTATCTGCTGGTAACAGTTATCTGCTGGTAACAGTTATCTGCTGGTAACAGTTATATGTTGGTAACAGTTATCTGCTGGTAACAGTTATATGCTGGTAACAGTTATCTGCTGGTAACAGTTATCTGCTGGTAACAGTTATCTGCTGGTTATAGTTATCTGCTGGTAACAGTTATATGCTGGTAACAGTTATCTGCTGGTAACAGTTATATGCTGGTAACAGTTATCTGCTGGTAACAGTTATCTGCTGGTAACAGTTATATGCTGGTAACAGTTATCTGCTGGTAACAGTTGTATATGCTGGTAACAGTTGTATATGCTGGTAACAGTTATATGCTGGTAACAGTTATCTGCTGGTTATAGCATGTTGGTAACAGGTACCGACATATGAGAATAAAGGTTGAACACCATCAGCTATCTTCCCGAGGCAAAGGAGTCAACAGATGACGTAAGCTCAGTTTCCATCCATGCCCCACTAGGCTGGAATTATGGAGTTCTATTTTGGCTGGACTAACGAGTCTATGCATAGTCCAACCAAAATCGTGTAACGAAATCGACATCGGATACGTAAACTTCTAAGCAGATTTTGGTTGATTGCAGGATTTGCAAAGCATGTGTTTGTTTGTTTGTTGTTTAACACCATGCTCAGGAATATTACAGCTATATGATGGTGGTTGAGTCTTCACCAGACAATCCAGTAATTGACATCATGAGCATCGCTGACGCAATTGGGATACGATGACATGCATCAGCAAGCCTGACCACCCGATCCCGTTAATTGTCTCTTACGACAAGCATAGTCGCCTTTTACAGCAAGCATGGCAAATCATGTGTACCGTCAACATGCTGTTAACAGAAATTTTCCAAATCCTTTCATGTTTCTAATCAAGGTGCTCATGTGATTTGATGCATTTCGCAAAGTAAGGCCTGTTTAATTACAATATAAGGCTCGATTATTGATCAGATTGTCTTGACTGGGCGCGGTCACTTTGTTTGAAGCAAATGTAAGTGATACGAGAGATTGAATCTAATTGGTCAACAGGAGGGACATAGAAGGGACATAAATCATAACGGCCACTGGTGGCACTACGATCGAACCCAGAAATTCCAGCCTAGTTCGGCAAGGGTGGAAACTGGATTTTTACAGTCAATTAATTCCCTTGCCTCAGGAAGACGACCATCAGCAGTAAGTGATGACATGAACTTCACGTGTTTGATCACCATCTTTCCTATAAAACTAAGGGCTCGGAATTTTGAAGCATTGAAGGGTCATGCATTCCAATGATAGTACCTCCCAATGGAGTATATGGTTTCTGGCGACAAGTAGAAAACCAGGACTCCTCCATATTGGTGCATCACTGCACATAGTCGTGAGTCGATGCATGATTTCCACCACAAGCAGAATGCGACATGGAGGAATCATCATCCCTTCTAGTCAACTAATGGCCAATTACACCGCCTCACATCTCAACCCGATTAAGTCTCCATTAATCTAATCAAACCGATGCCTGGCCTAGCTTAATTACCTACACCAAAGGACAATGTAACAAATAATTATACCTCATTGATTTTTTTGTCCTTGTTAAGATAATGCACAGAAGGTCATCTGGAAACATCTTTACCCAATCTCATTTAAATCAGATCTTAGTTCTCGTTACCCGTAAACAAAGATCTGAGGACATCCCATTACTGGTCACGTCAGACCGACCTTGCGCGAACTTTGACCGACCAATGGAAAGACGAATCAGAAGGCAGCTTTCTCGTGCTTTACAGCACTAATTTCAAATTGGCGACTACGCTTCGAAACATATTTTGACAAATTCTCGATTACAAATTTGAAACCTGAACAAAAGAACACTCTGGAATGGCTAATAGATGGTCTAGATTGTATGGATTCAGTCGTTAAACCCGTAACTATTGTTTGAAATACCCCGTGTTAAAATTTTTGAGGTTGCATGATTAGAAATCACATTCCGACTGTCACTTTCATAATCTGTTAAGCGACACTCTGATTGGTCAAAGATTCTAATTGAAAACAACTTACATCAAACTCATCAATCTGTCCGCTCTGAAAGTGTTGATTATCCGCATAGCCGAGAGGTATAGGGCCAGAGTTGGCCTTCTTGCCATACACAGTCAAGGTCACCTGGGCTTCTGTGCCTCCGCTGCCAAGTTCATTGGTCGATATCCACACTTTCCATCGTCCCTCTGAAAGAAAGGTAACAATCAGATCTACTTCTCTCTTAACATGCTGTGTTACAATGACGTCTGTTTCTCTTTCAGAAATGAGTACTTTCTTTGTTTTTTGCTATATGAATATTCAAATCTGGACCAGACAAACCAGTGATTGATATTGTGGTTCGTGTCCAATTCCACTGGGGTACATAGACACTCAATCTACCAAGACACCGAGTCTGAGGCCACCCGATCCACCGTGGCTGCTTACGGGAAGCAAAGGCTCCTGGAGACAAATTCTAAGCCGGATTCCCAACAGGGTCTTTAAGTTTTGTTTGCTTGTTGATTAACAACACATAATATTCCAGCTTCATGATGGCCGCCTGTAAGTAATCGAATCAGGACCAGACAATCCTATGACTGACATCATGAGCATTGATCTAGGTAACTGGGTTACAGTGAACCATGTCATGAGTCTGACCACCTGATTCTGTTAGTTGTCTCTCACAATATGGGTTCCAGAATACCAATTCTAACCCCAAAACAAATTGTTAAATACTGTAAATTGTGAAATTAATGCGTCTCCAAAAGAATGCGACCACTCGACCCTAGCCACAAATGCGACTCAATATGAATGTGACACCCCCTCCTCTCAAGGATCAGTGGATTTCTATCTTAAGATATCCTCAGTCAGGTTTAGAATCCTCACCTTAATCCAACAGCGGTGTTGAATACATCCGCGTATGTCTAAGTTGATATTTTTGCTATCCAAAACGTCTTATTGTTGATATAAATGTGATGTTTAAAAATGCGAGCAAAGTCCACTCGCATTTTTTGCATTTAATTCACCCTCTTGTTAATTTCAAGATTTACAGTACTGTGAAACATCATCAGCTCTGAAACCTATCTTTCAGGGCAATCTTTTGGGACATAGATAGACAGAACACCATAAAAAGGATCTTTTTATCAAAACAATTTTACTGGGAAAGGTAATGTCAAAATTGAAATTAATCTTAAATATGTACATGTAAAGCATTGTGCACCCAACTTTACCTGTGTGTAATCAACTTATGAAAGGTCACTAGCATAATGCAACCTATTTTAGCTCAGTGCGGCGTAAAACAACAAACCAACCAAACCAACTGTACAACCAATCTTAAATTAACACAGTGCAACTTGAGGTTGGCTACACCCACCATTAGCACCGTGCAATCTACTTTAACACTGTGCGACCGTCATTAACATTGAACCCTAACTTGAAGTTGGCTACACCCACCATTAGCACCGTGCAATCAACTTTAACACCGTGTAACCGTCATTAACACTGAACCCTAACTTGAGGTTGGCTACACCCACCATTAGCACAGTGCAATCTACTTTAACACCGTGTAACCGTCATTAACAGTGAACCCTAACTTGAGGTTGGCTACACCCACCATTAGCCCGGTGCAATCTACTTTAACACTGTGTAACCGTCATTAACACTGAACCCTAACTTGAGGTTGGCTACACCCACCATTAGCCCGGTGCAATCTACTTTAACACCGTGTAACCGTCATTAACATTGAACCCTAACTTGAGGTTGGCTACACCCACCATTAGCCCGGTGCAATCTACTTTAACACTGTGTGACTGTCATTAACACTGTGCAAGTAACTTGAGGTTGGCTATGTCTACCATGAACACAGGGCAAACTGTATTAACCCAGTTCAACCAACTACAGCTGTGTGCAACCAACCTAAGCTTGGAGCACACAATATCATGGCAACCAACTTTGGTTTCAGACAAACAAGGATCAGAGGAAGATCTACACTGAATGATACAAATGAAACATGTTGCACACCTGAACCTGTAAAAATAATCAGTGGCTTGTATTCACACGCAGGATGATGGGGCAGCCTAGTGGTTAAAACGCTTGGTCGATTCCCCGTATAGGTACAATGTGTCAAGCCCATTTCTGGTGTTCCCCACATACTCTTGCTGGAATATTGCTAAAAGCAGGGTAAAGCTTTACTAGCTTACTTGAATTCACACACAACTTACTTGTTCGTATCATGCGATCCCTTCTTTCCCGCACCCGGCTTCCGATGTGGTCTCGGGTGGGATTTCTGCTCCGTAGCCGATGATAGGGGCCCCTTTCTGGTGGCGGGTGGGGGACGTTGTACATTAACGTAAGCATGGACTTGAAGGGCTCTTTACCAGCAACCACAAAAACATCAGGGCCTCGCAAGATCTGGGACAAACCGGTTATCTGAAAACAATAACCAGGATATTATAGCACAAAAACACATCAGGGCCTCTCAAGATCTGGGACAAACCAGTTATCTGGAAACAAAAACCAGGATATTATAGCACATAAAACTCATCAGGGCCTCTCAAGATCTGGGACAAACCGGTTATCTGGAAACAATAACCAGGATATTCTAGCACAAAAACACATCAGGGCCTCTCAAGACCTGGGACAAACTGGTTATCTGAAAACAATAACCAGGATATCATTACATTAATAGGGTTAGGACGAGTACAAATTTACTACCCGGGTACCTGACAACCTATTGCCCGACCCTACTGGGTACCTGCTGTAGGTAAATGTCTGAATCGGAATTGTTTTACGGTAGCCCTGGCCAAAAGAATTTAGATACATGTATCAAACGATTTGATCATGCATAGACTAAAGTTGATAGATGCAATATCCTTACTTGAACATATAAAAGTCAGAACGATTGCTTGCATAGTCAGAAAGAAATGTGAACATTAGCTATACTTGTAGTGTAACCATGGAGTTCTATTGTTTAAATGTCATTAAACAGTATATCACGTGACTAACTATGGGTCCGGGTAGTCATGCGGGTACCCTGGTCCTACTGAGGACACACCCGACCAGAGTACCTGAGTTACCCGTCCTAGCCCTACATCTATACAGTCAGAGTGCAACAGGCAATGCTTACCCTACGTCCCTCAGTCGTGAAAAGTTTCAGCACAGCAAACTTGAACATTTCACTGAGATCTGAAAGAACCTGATCAAAAGTCTGTGCCGTCTTTCTGTTTAGCAACATGATGTGTTTCAAGCTTGGCTCCCCATTTTTCAAGACAGTCACTTTCTTTGGAGATTTGCTAATGTTAGCTCCATATGCCATTCTCATTCTACGCCGCTTGAGAGGTCTGTCGTCCTCAACGTCAACCTCCTGCAAGATGTTGTTATACTCTCGAATCCCACTCTTCGGCTTCGGGCTGAGATGCCACAACTCGGGTGAGTGAACTTGTTCAAGGTCAAGGCCTCTCGCAAAACGTCGGCGTGTTGAACAAACATAATGTCCTCCATCCCTAAGATCCTGGATACTTTTGAGGCTGTGACGACCCCTAGGTGTGAACACCCCTCTGACTCCATAGTTCAGACCTGGCACTCTCCGGCACAACTCGTTGAGAAGCACATCAAACTTGCGGTAGGATTTTTCATTAACGGCCACTTTGATAGCACCAAATTTGTAATCCTGGTCTTTGTAGAAGTAGCAAGTCTTAGCTCTAACTGGGTCCAGGGAGCCTTTTGGACCAAAGGAGTCGCTGCTGTCATCGTGGACGAAGTGGTGATCCCCCATCCTGTGCTGCTGTAGGTGTTGTTACCTCACCCAATACCCTGACATATCATTCTGAAACAGCAAACAGAAAACTTGGCACCTATGTTTCCAAAAACTAATAAAATACTTTATCATATCAAGTTAGTTAACAGACTTGAGCATGTTGAGGGTAGGAATGTATTTTTTACACATTTGTGAAATTTTGGGTTGACCAATTCAAATCCAAGTACCGGTAATAAAGAAAACCATGAAGTACGTATACTCTGTTACCCAAACAGTTCTCAAACTGGATAACTGGGTGGGTCTGAGGGAATTAAGGGAGGGTCAACAAATATGACAGACTCTAGTGGCAGGGTATTAAAATATAATACACATATTTAACGGGGGGTAGTGATGTGCTTTTACATTTTGTCTTTTTGAGAAGGTCATGAAATAAATGTATTGTCTTTTGGAGAAGGTCATGAAATAAATGTACAAGGACGTGGGTGGAGGATCATCCAATGATATCACAAGCATTAGGGGTCCCTGAGGGCCATTATTTTCAGTACATCAGAGAATCAAAAACCTCTGACCACTCTGTAATAAATGACCAGTCCCATAGACATAGCAGTCATTCTTTTCTGGGTGGGTGGTATGATCAGGATGTAGGGAAATCGTTCAGCCTAAAAACAGCTCATCATCAATAACTCAGTACTTCAAGTTTCCTGGATATGCATCTTGATCCATGATGATCGTTGGATCGCATCACAGAGTTTGCATAAAAAATGACCTCTGTAGTAGCATTATTGGGGGAGGAAGGGGTGGGTGGGTAATATGGCCTAGGTGGCAGTGCAGCAGAACTGTCGTTCCCTATACTATTCTTCATAACATCCCCAATCATGATCTCCAACACTCATCTCACACCAACCCACACCTTCAAAATGTTGAGACTTCAAACAATGTAACATTCAGGGTTGGTTGGAAATCCATATTGTCATGAGCTAGGCAAATAGGATTCTTTACTCACTAGACATATATGATACCACTCTGTGTCAAAAACAAACGACTCTGCAAGGCTCCTTACATCATTAGTTTCGCTAATTGTGCTGAGGACAAATAAAAATCGGATGATGGTGGTCCTCATTGACTAAAAGCATTTAAGGGGTATAATTCTGAGGTGAGGTGAAATGGGGTTAAACGTCGCGTCCAAGATTATTGCACTTATATAGCAACGTGCATGCACGTGTGCGTGTGTGTGGCTGCTTGTACTAGACCGGACTGATGCAGATTTATAGTGCTAGCTCACTGAGATACCATGCCGCAGTTTAACATGAATACCCCACTCAGACACAGTATACTGACTCCGAGCTGACCAGTCCTTGTTTTAGCCCCTTAATGCCGAGCGCCAGACAGGGTAACAATAGGTACCATCTTTTAACGTCTTTTGGTATGACGTGGCCGGGGATCGAACTCCGGACCTTCCGCTCTCCGGGCAGACGCTCTACCACTAGACCACAGAGGCGGTCCTATAATTCTGAACCAGGGCCCCATTCCACAAAGCGATTGTAGCACTCAGGCAATCGTAACTCACATTCTTTAACATAGACTTACGACAGTCATAGCGCTACAATTGCTTTGTGGAACGGGGCCCTGATCTTAGTGCTTCAATATTGAGCAGAACCAGCTGCAAACTCTGAGGGCTAGTGAATAAGATTTACCACAAGGGCTGGGATGAGTCCAAATTTACTACCCAGCTACCGCGACCTCAAGAGTTGAGTACAAAATGTCCGACTGGGAATTGTTTTACCAGAGCCCTGTCAAACAGTATTTTTTAGATACACATAGTAAACATACACTGAAGTTGACTAACGTTTTATCTTTATTCAAACAGGTAACAGTCGGAAGGAATGTGTGCACAGTCAGACAGAAGTAAGTACATGTAGTGTTACCACTGAGTTATAGTGATTCTACGTCATTAAACAATATATCACATGACTATGGGTCCGGGAAGTCCTGTGGGTACCCTGGTCCTACTCACTACTCACCGGGCCGAGTACCCAAGTGTTACCCGTCCCAGCCCTAGTTTCAACAAGTCCTCTGACTAAAGTCTTTAAGAAAACCATTTTCTTATGCTGCTACTATGCAATGCTTAGTACAAAGAAGCTTAAAAACTCATGGAAGGATGTTCTGCAATCATGGAGTAGTTAAATGTTTTATACCACTTCTAAACTATATATTCTATATATTCATTGTGCAAGTGTCATATTGTCCTTCACACTCAAGCAGGGTCCTACGCAATTAACATCCCGTGTATTTGATGTGGTGTAAGTGTGTATTAGGATATAGTGCCTCATTTTCTTCTGTAAAATGCCTACTTTTTCCCCAAAAGCAACGACATTACCATTAGTACATGTAGTATGCAATACCGAAATATGTCAACAAATCTGAACTGATGACAGTAAATCAGTCCAATTATTTAACTATCTGGTTAATCAATTTTCATTGTATTTTTGGTATTATGTTTATAATCTATTTTAATGATTTTATTCCAAAATTCATTCAATATTGTTTCCATAAATTTCTGAAAAATTGTGTGAGAACTGATCAGCAGATGCATCAACTCCTGATATGACAGCCATGACAGTCAGACTATCGCTACTTGTGCCTTGAAATTAACAATTAACCTTATTTGTTTCAAAAAATGGGATACATATTTTATAAATGCCACACTTTGACTCGTAAATAGTCATTATTGTGGATGTTTGACTTTTGTATGCCAATATATTGATCTAGCAATCGAAATAGCGAGCCATGGTAAGCGTTCTTGTCATGATCACTGATTGGGTGATCTCCACCAATGTCAAACCGTGCCTTATATAATAAATAACCAGTAAGGTATCAAAGTGCTACCCTTATTATTATTTTATTGTGAACATAACATTGTAAGGCTCCCCTCAGGGCTTTCCTGAACACAAGGTTTTATATTTACATGTATGGTTTAAAAATTGTAATTCAAATTCAGATAGATCCCTTTTCAGAAAGAAACTTGCAAAACGAAATATATTTACTCTTCAACACCAGTCTACCAGAAATTTTGATGCCATAACACCGAGTTCTGGGGAGAGAGGTGAAGCCCACATTTATCAAGGAAAATATCAGCTTCTAAAACTTCTTTGCTACTGCAATTGTCATACACCATTTAAAATGTCTTAACCTAAAGTTCAGAAATATGATAGTTGTTTTCATAATATTATTTCAATAATTCATTTACAACTGAATTAAGTTAATCTTTTAGAGATATGTAAGCTAATACATTCATAATGACAAAGCAAAAATCGTGGCGATTATCGGCAATTTTAAGATTTCACAATATCCACTTACCTATTTCTTTTTCATTTTCATTGTTTACATAATCAGTATTTTTTTCTGAAAAGAATTTTAAATAATATCTATCATTACCTATTACCTGGTAACAGTTGCTTTCCTCTCAGTAACAAGATTACTTTGATGATCGGTAAAAAGCTCTGAACATCCATAGAATTACAGGAACCTCGCCAGGGGTATATTCGTAGTTGTACCATGTGTTTTATTGGATAGAAATTGGTTTCTTTTGACGCTTTTTTGCCGTAACGTGATTGGTCCAATTTAGGCATGTGACCTAGGTCAGTCAATCAAATTATAGCAGTGGATAACGTCCTCATGTTTGATAAGAGATTTAAACGTAAGATTTTGGTTTTATCATGTTATTCTGAACATTTTAAGCATGAAACTGTGACCCATATTTAAAATATGGAACTTTGTTGACGTATCGTGCTAGGTACAGCGACAAAGATTTCTTATGCATATACATGTACTTGGCATTAAACATTGTGTCCAAGCATGAAAATCAAGGCAACAAAAGACGCGATGTCATTTGACTTACATTACAGAATTGTATGTAAAGATGGAAATCGTAACTTATCGGTAGATGTAAGTTTGACAACTTTTAGAGATATTATTGTTGAGTACATTTATTACTTTATTTAATTTATTTAAAGATTTGCTTGAAACGTCTTTGTTTTGGGCTTTGACTTTTTCAGTTAGGACCCGTTGTCGAAGCTTGTGTGCCAGAATTTCTTTTTCAATAACATTGCAGGAAATAGTTAATAAATTCAAATAAATTGATAAAATATGAACTGAACTGAAACATATGATTTCAGACATTGTGAAAAGAGATAGATTTAATAAATGAATGATATGACTGGTGGGTTAATAAAATTATATATTATGTTTAAAGGACACAGAGTGAAGCCGTTATATAGCCTACAAAGAGGTCAAGCAATGAACAGAAGGCAGCAGTATCTGACATAATAGCAAAGAAACCTGCAGTCGAAAGTAAGGGCAGAGATGCTACCCAATTGCCAGTGGATCCACTAAAATTGTTTCTCATTTATATTCAACCTTCCTCTCGTGTCACACGTGCAGTGGAAACAAAACGATGTGTTCACTACTTCTGCCATGTCATATATGTAATAATGCATCTTCCCGAGGCAAGGGAGTTAACAGACTCTAACAGTCCAGTTTCCGCCCTTGCCAAGGGTGGAAACTGGACTTTTACAGTGAGTTAATGCCCTGGCATCGGGAAGACGGTAATAATGTGAAATAAAATTGATGTGTGATTCTTGTCTTGTCTCTTATTTTATACCTATGTTCAGAAAATTACAAGTTTTTGAAAAAATTCACATTTTCATTGTCCAAGTTGTTGTGTCTTGTTCATTCATCTGAAGCCAAACAATGTACATTCATGTTTTTAATCTACACACAAAATACCAAACATATTTTTTATGTCTAAAAGTAAATCTATACAATAACAGGTTTTGTCATCACTGACAAAGTTGATGTATTTTCAACATATATATACTTGCTTACACCGCATCAAATACACAGGAATGTTTCGTCGGGGGAACCCTGCTCAGTAAACATATCTTGAAAGTCATGTTTTATCGAAAAATTCACATTTTCATTGACCAAGTTGATTGTCTCCTGTTCATTCACCTGAAGCCATGTCATGTTGTTTTTGACTGTGCATTAGGCCTATATATTAATACATGAAAAAGCAAATTCATATTTTAAGTTGGATAGTTCAAACTATACACTAACAGATTTCATCAACACTATTCATGGGATATTGTTTTTAATGTACATTGTGTATATACATGCTGAAACTGTGTCAGTTATGCAGGAATGTTGCGTGTAGGAACCCTGCTTGGTGAAATATCTTGAAATATCTAACAAGTTCTTTATTGTTTGTAACTTTATCCATAAAAAATGTCATGTCTTGGACGACAATTTCACAGGTTATGAAAGGGTGAGTAGCCATGAATGATAAAGCAGTTGTTATCCATCAAAGTTTCACATCTTCTTCCAACCAATGTATCATTATTATTGATGCATAACAGAACACATGGTACCACGGACCGCCTCCATGGTCTAGTGCTGGAGCATAAGGTCCAGGGTTCGACCCCCGGCCGCGTCATACAAAAAGACGTTAAAAGATTGTACTTGTTGTTACCCTGTCTGGCGCTCGGCATTAAGGGGCTAAAACAAGGACTGGTTGGCTCGGAGTCAGTATACTGTGTCTGAGTGGAGTATTAATGTTAAACTGCGGCATGGTATCTCGGTTGGCTAGCACTATAAATCGGCACAGTCCGGACTAGTACAAGCAGACACACAGACACACACACAGACACACACAGACATACACGTTGCTATATATAAGTCCAATAATCTTAGGCGCGATGTTAAACCCATTTCACCTCACAGTATCATGTGAGGCAACCATAATACTACGATATTTCTTACCCTTATACATGTGTGTGTTTTCTGAAGCATGAATTAATCAATAAATATGATAAACAAGCTCAAAACAAAGTAAATCAAACTAAAACTTTATTGTGTATATGATACTATATAAAAGCAATTTCAATCAGCTATACCGTATTCGACGTAATAAGCGCCCAGGGCGCTCTCAAAATTAGAAATAGGGGGCTCTTATTAGGATAGTATTTTGGTGAAAAAAAACAGAGTTGAAAGGTAAATTCCGTGGTTTATGCTGACAGCCTGAAATGTTTATATAGACATATATTATTCCAGAATTTAATTGCCCATAATTATAGGTGCATATAACACACGAGTGTGTATTGTATGCGAATAAGTAAGTCATTTGTCCATTGATCAATCGGAAAGGGTGCTAATTGGGGTTGTTCATAAGCCAATATATTAGCAAATATCGCCGTGGGCGCTTAATAGAGCGGGGCGCTTATTACGTCGAATACGGTATCTGTAATTTGCAGTCCATTATTTTTTCAAAGGTTTGACTTAACATGCTTAATGATGGGAGTCAGTTATACTCTATTTTGCATCATGTGCATATTATTCATCCTACAATGAGAGGACCTGCAATCACACCAGTACCTATAATATCTTTTTCTGCATACTCTATCTTTCCTGCCTTGATATACAGTAAATCCAGACATGACAGTAGTAGTAGATTGGGTATTGGTTGAGATTTTATCATCAATCATTTGGCATAATCAGTTTGTTTCAATCAATCTTTGATTGTCATGATTATTATCAGTTTCTATTTTTTCTGTATTTTCAAAAGTTATATATCTAATAACCATGGTAACTTATCTTTGACCTTTTACAATTTCCTATTTAATGAATAAAATATTTGCATGGTTGTACATAGTGATGATGATTATCTTTATGTTTAATCATAAAGTAATGGTAGAACATTTTGGAAATTATATCAAAAAGCATTTTACTATAATTACTATAATGAACAGCTATAATATTGAAAGTAATTGCACCTACATCGTACACTTAAACACTCAAATTGTTTGTTTGTTTGTTTGTTTGTTGTTTAACTCCACACTCAGCAATATTCCAGCTATATGGCGGCGGTCTGTAAAATAATCAAGTCTGGACCAGACAATCCAGTGATTGACATCATGAACATCGATCCACGCAATTGGGATCGATAACATGTATCAACCAAGTCAGCGAGCCTGACAACCCGATCCCGTTAGTCACCTTTTACGACAAACATAATCGCCTTTTACGGCAAGTATGGGTTGCTGAAGACTTTTTCTACCCCGGAATCTTCATGGGTCCATCTCTAAATGATCTTGTCACAATTTAAGTGATGTTGTCACGATTTAAGCAGCATGCACCAGCAGAAACACTTGCTACTTGTTACATGGATTCCCCTCAATCCCCAAAAGCCTGGTACACTTGAACTACTTGTCATCAGTGTAGAAGACTTAGCGTTATCTCGATTACATGTCACTGTGCTTATAAAGAAGCATAGTTTGCTCAGCATATAACATGTATAAAACAATGGATATTAATATCAGTCTTACCATATTTTCAAAAACCAGTAAAAATTCATCTTGTTAGCATGGTAAGCATGGTAAGAGACTTGTGGTACTTTATAGCTGTGATTAGCCTGAGAGTATCAGGGTGATTCATTACACAGCACATCTTCAGCTGGAGGATCATGAATATTATGGACAATTAGACGGAGAACCAATTTCAGAAATGAAAAAAAAAATCTTCAAAGTATCTATAGGAAAAAAATACCCCTTTGACTATCCATAAAAAAATATATATTTTGTTTTATTTATTCTGCCCAACAATTATGGTATAAGATCATTTAAAAAAAATGCTATTTCTGTTTCAACCACCTGCACTAAAAATATCCAAATCAAGTGGTAAAAAAACCATTATTCGTAAAACTTTTCATTGTCACATAAAGAGGTGTGCTGTATTACTGGTATTCCACGGTTATAATACTCATGAATATGTATAACAATATGTTTTGAAAATACCGACAAAGTACGATGTATGGATCCATTTTGAACTAAAAAAGGAAACATGATCAGAAAATTCAAGATAATATTGCAGTGTACAAAATGTCAACTTTCAGTCCCGACAAACTTCAAGATCTATGGGGTATTTTTATTCACGTTCAAAAGGGGCACCATGTAGGTTGGTGTTAAAGTGTTCGCTCATAACGCCAAAGACCCGGGTTCGATTCCCCACATGGATGCAATGTGCGAAGTCCATTTCTGTGCCCCCTGCCATGATATTGCTGGAATATTGCTAAAAGAGCGTCATAAAACTCAACTCACTCACTCACTGATGTTTGTAGGGGCGGTCGGGTAGCCTAGTGGTTAAAGCGTTCGCTCGTCACGCCGAAGACCCGGGTTCGATTCCCGACATGGGTACAGTGTGTGAAGCCCATTTCTGGTGTCCCCTGCCGTGATATTGCTGGAATATTCCTATAACAGCGGTGTAAAACCATACTCACTCACTCACTCACTCACTGATGTTTGTAACAAGTTACAGATGAAAAGGCGCATGTAATATATTGTGGTACATATTGCATAAACTGCAATACGAAAGTCAGGCCAATACGTAACATATACGACACACTTTCCATGTCGTAAACCTTATATTGAATACTGCTAGCTGAACCTCATTCAACACACGCACACATGGTTAACCTCAACTCAAGATCGTAACTGTTGATATGGTATGTAAAGTGGTAGACAAAGCAGGTCATCTTTGATGTGTCAAGTACCTGCACTTTAACTATCTAGCAACAATCTTCAATACAGAGAAAGTCAAAGCCATTATCATGATTATAGTCATTATTAAGTCAGCACCATAATGCAAAAATATGTTTGTTCAAATTACAAATATTGAGAACGTTTTTGTGTTTCATTTTCTATGGTAATGATGGAAACAATTCATCAATAGGGCTGACAACTTAGACTTTATTTTAAGCTTGGGAAGGGATTCGTAACCATATCACTTCTCTTGGGTCTTCAACAACACCATTTCCTTAGGCCTTTAATCAAAATCATTAGGGACCAGTCATTTATTAGTCATTCATTAGGGGGCAGAGGGAATTATTGAAGGTTACCAAAATGTATGACAGTCTGAAGGGGAGGGAATAACAAATAATGCACATATTTGGAAAGGTGGGGAGGGTCATCCGAAAATATCCGAAAATATGACAAGCATTAGGGGAGGGTCAATATTTTCAGTACATTAGTGCATCAAAAACCTCTGACATCTACACACTGCCCCCCACCCCCCACCCCCACCTTTAAATAACGGAATCTTTAATCAAATGCATGAAAACACTTAAATGACAATCTGAAACATGTACATACCTTGCTAATTTCAGAAACAATTTCATTAAAATCAGGTCTTAGGTATCGCTACCGCCAAACAAAGATCTGAGGACTTCCCAATACAGGTCATGTCAGAACGAACTTTCATCCGACCAATCAGAGCGTCATATACCAGATCAGGAAAGTGACAGTCGGAATTTGTTTTCTAATCATGCAACCTCGAAGGGGTATTCCGAACGACAGTTATGGTCTTTAGGACTGAATCCATACAATTTAGTCCACCTGTTAGCCATTCCAAAATGTACCTTTGTTCAGTTTTCAAATTTTTAATCAAGAATTTGTCAAAATATATTTCGAAGTGTAGTCACCAGTTTGAAACTAGTGACATAAAGCATGAGAAAGCTACCTTCTGATTGGCTAATGTTGACTTCTTGTAAGTCAATCCATTGGTCGGTCAAAGTTCGCGAAAGGTCAGTCTGACGTGACCCGTAATGGGATGTCCTCCGATCTTTAGCGGTAGTGAGAACTAAGATCAGATTTTAATGAGATTGATATCAGAAAAAGCTTCAAGGGAAATTAGCTGTCAGCATCTAATAGGATGTTACTTTTAACATCTCTTTCTGAACCAAAGGCAGCAAACTAATGGGACATGCTCTTCGTCGAGCACCCTAAACTCCAAACACCACTTAGTTCAAGTGTATGTGTTAACGCCTTCACACTACACAGCAACCTTGGAACAGTGCCAATTATACCTTCACAATTGAACTTGGAAGGATTCCAGGAATGCACCCATAGTCAGTGTTGCCCCTTTCTCTTGTATTCAGTGATACCTACTGTCCCGCCCTTCCGAACATGGAGGACACCAGGGAAGTGTGTTGTACATGTTGACAAAATGGGTTACAAATAAGTCACCTGTAACTATCCAAGTCTGAGAATTGAAACCCTGATTGAACATGCTGGGGACATTTCCCCCATGTCGCCGTGGCAGAAGAAACATTCATTAGCCTTCAGTGCGGAATCCCGCTGGCGACAAACGTTTTTCATGAAATTGTTTGATCATCAAGATAAATGATCGGGAAAAAAGAAGTTCCATCATTGCCAAGTGGTGTTTAACTAACAATTCAGTTAGTTAGACCATGACCAAAGACAAAGGAGCCATGGTTTGAGTGATGATATGGGCTCAAACTACGAGACACCTGCAATTCCCCAATACGAGGGCATTTCTTCTTCCGACAATGTTGCTTTTGTCCGATGATTATCATCAAAACTTTGCTTCCTAATCATGCTAATGGATGCATGAAGTATTTGGCAAATTTGAGAAGTTTCCACGTACCTTAGTGCTAGAATTTGGAGAATGATCGCATGCAAAAGATGCAACATTATTAAAGAAATTTATCAAATTTGTCTTGACAGTAAGTGTTGATAGATTTTGTTAACATTGTTTCATAGATCCCTGTGAACAGTTAATAGAGACTAAATAATCATCCTGTATGCAGTGACACTCATCTGTCAAACAAGCATCTTACAGATTGCTGCAGTATTTGTCCAGATTCAACATAAGGAGGGCTGGAGCTACATCTATATGACATTTAGACTCTGTGATGTTCATGCAGGGGCAGTTTATTAATTATGTGTTAGCACACATCTTTTATTTTTCACTGCCCCTACAAAAAAGCAGCCGGTCTAAGAAAAAAATTAAACATGAAAGTATTTATTTTTGTTATATCTCCCGATAGTTATATAAACCCTGTTACTTATAGAATACAAAATGTAAACATGTTATACAAATTCCATGTCTATTATCAGTGATTCAAGATGCCACCTGCAGTTTTAACTCAACAGCAGTCACTTTAGTAAATAAATAAAGAATGAACATTTATTTTTATTTCGACAGACCTTGAGTGGAAAAGCTGGAATAAATCAGTGAAACATAAAATTAGATAAGTGTGGACTATGCTGTTGAATGATCTCCATACTATGACCATATTTACAGTAAGTTTCACTAAAACATGTCACAATTAATACAAAAATATACTGTTTTAAACACAAAATCAGTAGAAAACTGAAATCTTTTGGAGATATTTTGCCCTGTTGATGGGGGTCTAGAAGGGAAACCACTTATGAGTTTTTTGGGTGCGGTGCGGGGTTGCATCCCCCCTTTTTTATTTCGAAAAAAATCTTTATTTCTGTATAAATTACCACCAAAGAGAATAAATAGATCTTAATTGTGCACCCCCCTTTTCAAAAAAACTCTATTCGCCCATGAACAGTTTCTAAGAATACCACATTTGACATCCTTCTAGAACCTGCTCCACATCATCATATGTCCTTTATTAACATAAAAATAGAGAATTCCTTATGGTCAGTAGTTTTTAATAATGTTACAATGCAATGAAGTATTCATTAGCTTAACCTAATCAAAACCAAAAATTAAAGTTCTCTTTATAAAGTGTCTACCCTTACCAGACGTTTGAAATGTCCTGGGCATGTCACTACGAACTGTGTCAAATATTATGGACCACTGTATGTAAAAGGAATTAAATAATAATGAATTCTTTCACAGAGATGTTAATTTATCATAAATGTCATTTCGACATTCTCCAGGCAATCCATGATCAAGAATGTATCCTTGGTAGCTTTGTCACATGGCCCAGTTAAACGACAGTTACGTTCCATTACTCAAGATAATATATATATACTATAGTTTATCATGTTTATAGCCAGTGATAATGGCTGTCCAGGCAGCAAAGACGTATGAGTAGTAATTTTCTTCACCTTTGACATTAAGAGTTTTTCAATTTCATTAAATTCAAATGCAGAGCTATACAGATAAGCAAATTATTTGCGTTAAAAAACCTCAGAAAATATTCAAACCCAATTACTTTCAATCAACTTGCATACAGAAACGCATGCATTCAATGAAAAACTCAAATGTTTAGAAACAGCTCGCGTATGTGGAAGTCGTCCGTCAGTGTTTACGTCATTTCAAGAACATGGTCTCGTGAAAGAAATTAAAAAATTATTCATGATTAACATTCATAATAGACCAAATGACTGAGAACCATCTAATAATATCTCTCAACATGATCATGTTGCTATTGATGAAAAAATATCAAATATAAGAATAAATAATGATTATAATTAAGTCTTTGAAAGGCATTTAGAAGAAGGAAGAAGAGAATTTATGGCTGTCGACTTCTTTAATATCATGTTCAGTGCAAAGATGTCATCTCTGAAGTAACTTAGTTAGATTTGTACGTCATTCACACAAACTTCAGTCACAATTTTTTCTTCTTTTTTATTTAATATTTCGAGACAAAGTCGCTACAAATGGATATTTAACCTAGAAATAGACCAGGGGAAACCCTGATGATAACAGACAAGCTGACTTTGTTCGAAAAATGTATTTATATGAATATCACCAATGTTATGTTCAACAACAAAGATTTATAAGGTACTTTATTTGCCGGTCCACAGGGACTGGCAGTCACATGAATTACCGGTCCAAACCTAATTTTACCAGTAGAAATCTGGTAATCACAAGAAAACGGGAACGCTGATGTGTGTACATATATTGCTCCCCACTTCACACACAAGATGCATGCTCAAAGCATTTTTACCTAGGTCCATGGATTAGTGTGCACTCTGTAATCATTCTCATCTTATCTGGAGTAAACAAGCCAAGCTGGCTGCCATGTCATTACTCAAAATATAATCAAATAAAAATCCCCCCCCCCCAAACTGCCTTGTCATTACTCAAAATATATTCAAATAAAAATATTTTAAAAAAATAGAAAAAAATGAACCCCCCCCAGCTACGGTACTGTGCTCCTATGGTATTTGAACCCAGGGACCCCTCAGAACTTCCCTTCTTAACATTAGGGTTATGACAAGGACACCATGACTCTCATGTTCTACTTTGGGCACCGCATAGTGGTCTCTTTCAGATGAGAAGATTGTTTTAACGAATCATTTCTGTACAATTAGAAAAGGAAAGACTTGTTCCCTGTGAAATCAACGCTCCATGGTGCTTGTGTTGTTACAAAAACTGTAAATAACAACTGATCATGAAAAAACATGACTAGCGTAACCTAAATCTTCCATGTGGAAGCCAATATCCCAGTCTCCATAACACACTGATCTGTCTGTCATTAAATATTCACAATCAAAATTCCATTGGAAGCTCTCTTTAACTGTCAGAGAGTTTTCAATGTGCAAAAGCTGTTACTATTAACATGGAAACATGGCAAATGTCCAGTATTCAGACTTAACATGACAGTTCATATTTGAATTTATTAATTATTATATGTACACAGTATTCATGGTATTAGCATGATTATTACCAGATACTTAGAGTACTGAGGTTACCGTAGAGTTATCTGTATGAATTCCTTGACAGCCATGTTCTAATATCATTGTCAACATGCAAAATGCCCCTCCCTTAATAACCCCCACTTACCTAATAATAATAATAATAATAATAATAATAATACAAAAATAACATCAATTCTATTCTCCATTAAAGTATTTAATTATCAGCAAAGATTAATAGTAATTAGATCATGATATAATTGTTACTGGGATTAGCATAATTAGACCACTACAGAGCCTACATGGCTAAACATGCTAAAGAGAGTGAAATCTTTGATTTTGTTGTTTAACGTCATACTCAGCAATATCCCAGCTATATGACAGCGATCTGTATATAGTTGAGTCTGGACCAGACAATCCAGTGATTGACATCATTATCGATTCGCGCAAATGGGATACGATGACATGCATCAACCAAGTCAGCGAGCCTGACTACCTGATCCCATTAGTTGCCTCTTACGACAAGCATAGTCGCCTTTTACGGCAAGCATGGGTTGCTGAAGATCATTCCAACCCGGATCTTCACAGGATCTTTGGCTGCTAGTCTGGAAAGATCAAATGTCCTAATATGAACTCCAACATTTGACAAATAGGTGGCCTCATTTGATACTGATTACAAAAACAGGTGATAATGTTGATTTAACCTCACTGTATTCCTGCCTAAACACAGTTTTCTAGAATGCCCATGTTGAATTTTGTTCATTTCCTTTCAACATGTTCAATACAATTTCCATGGAAGAGAGTGGGATGTTTTTGTTGATGGCTATAATGTTATTCCATATGTTGTATCTTAGCAACTGGGGTGTAATGACTCTTGAACTCACAGGAATTTATCCAGGATTCCAAACAAACCGCCCTTGGCAGGCAATATGGGAACAAAATGTTATTTTGCTCACATTGGTCAGTGAAATACAAGTCAAGGCTTCTTATTAATAACATAGCCCAAGTTACATGACAAGGCCAAAACAAATTAATGATTAAATTTTCATACAAATTTTTCCAAAATGGGGGAGGCATTGTTAAAAAATATTGCTCAAGGCATCTGCAACCAATAACTGATGACAATGTGATTTCCATGAATCTTGAGTGTTTGGTTGGACTATGCTCATGGTGAGTGAGTGAGTTGGGTTTAACGCCGCTTTTAACATTATTCCAGTTATATTACGGCGTGTCAGCTTAATGTGGGAGGAAAGCCCGAAATGATGCCGGTCTCAGACGGTTACCACTTCGGTGAAACCCACGAGCACGGGTATGGTGCTGACAAACCTAGAAACATAATAGGGGTGAACCGGGATTCGAACCCACAATCATAGGTTTCTGGTGTGCCCAAGGGACGCAAGTCTGCACAGCGAATCGCGGCACCTTAGGCGACTTGGCCACCCGTGCCCCCACTATGCTCATGGTGTATTGCAAGCAAAGAAAGAAGGGACCACAAATACCTGCCCTGGGTTTATCAAGGATTCTTAACTAAATGCCCCTGGCAGGCAAATTAGCAAAAGTTATTATTTGGTTCAAAATTGAGATTTTTTGAAACTTCATATTTTCTTAAATTCTGAGGTATTTTGAGATTGCATTGTGTGCAATGATATATATAACAAGCAATAAAACCTGTTCCTATTTATTGGTGATGTTATAGGTGGATACAGGTTACTTCTACAAAACAATAAAATTAGTTATGAGTAATATATATACTACATAGTAACATGAATTGGAAATTCTTTAGTTCCAAATTGGGAATTTTTAATGACATTTGCCCAGACTTTGTCATCGAATAACGGTCTCTCAGCAGGTGTAGATAAATCCCTGCATGCTGGTTCTGGGGGATAATAAACTCATTGAAGACAGGTTGTTTGGTAGTGAGACAGTGGGGTTTAAAAGTCATGAATATAAACAATCCAAACAATATAGAATGACATGGTTGCCAAATATGTTTTATGAGTGTGTGATTGTAAATGTATTTTACAGATCATATGCATGGATTAACTTCATCAGGGAATAAGCATCTGGTAATAATCATGATAATTAATTAACATTAAGAGAATGATTTATAACTTAGTCTTAGATTTTATATGCACTAACATGGTATGGCAAGGACAATGTAACCTTTTCAACGAAAAGCTAGATTGGGCCATGTTTGTCATGACTTTCTCACTATGACCAAACTTACACAACTAAAACTGCTAAAATAGAGAAAACAATTAAATAGACTTAATTTCCAAGAAAATTCATTTAATCAACACTGAAGCAGAAGGTGATATATCAAACTGGAATATAAAAACTGGTATTAATTTCAATGTCTTAAATTTCTACTTTTTTTAGGCCCTTAGTACACTTTGAAACCTTTTCAAGGGTGACCGGAAATATTAAGAGTCAATCCACAAGATTATTTTTCCAAGTACATTCAAGGAGGCAATGTGCAGCAACACTGCTGACACCTCTCAGAAGTTTGATCTTCAAACAAGCCTGTAGGCTTAAGGGGCTTAATGAAAGCTGTGGCCGCTTATTGCATCTATCACATGTTTAATCAGTACTCTAGCAATACCAATTGATTTGCCTTCTTATCTTCATTTGCACACAGTCCAAATAAGACTTAATGTCTTGAGAATACATGTTTAGAGTTGTAATTGGGATATATTATCATGTATACATGTCTGTCTTATGTTGTCTACTTAAGGAAGTGTTTTAAAGATTTTTCATCAACAGCAAAATGCTATTATTTAACCCCAAACACACCCATCCTATATGTTGTCATATGTTAAGTTTTTAACTATAAATTCAAATAATAACAAAACAAATTCAAAATACATGTAGTGTATCTGATCTTTGTTTTTTCAATTATTACCAGATAATTAAAACATTTTACAATATAAAGCACAAGCAATTATTGAAAGTCGTAACATTTGTTAATCTCACGTCAATTTGACATGTTTGATATCAAAGAAATTTAACTAGGCCTACTCCCAATAAACGAAAGGATAAAGGTAAATAGTTTTATTTATTCAAAACAGCGAAAATACACGTTCCTACAATTTCTGATAACATTGCCATATATATAACGCCATCCTCGCGGCATGCACTGACTGGCTACGACTACGACAGCGCCGAGATCATGCAGCTTCAGTTTGACAGTTCTCAGTCATGTTCAAACGGTATTTCTGGTAAGTGCCAACTTTGTCACAGCTACTGGTTTATGACTTCAAACTCAGTAATTGATAAATTAACACCTACCTTGCATGATAAACACATTACAATGCTTGGTAATCCAAATCCACCGATGTAAAACAACACAGCACTCCACATATAGGAGAGTCAGTACACTTAACGAACGACTGGCGGGGAGGAGCGCTAGCTGGTTTCCAATCACGTGATGTAAACGAAGTGCTTGGTGCGAGCAATATATACCCCTACTCTCTTATGAGGGAATCATAATGTAAGAGGTGCTTGAACTTACGTTGATTTAATCAATTGAGAGTGGTTCGTGATTTTATTAGAGAAAAAGACGACACTGCATATCATCACGAAGTAACGAGATTGAACAGGATTGTTTACTAGCAACAAGATGGCGGCCATCAAAGAAGAGGAAGTCGAGAATATCGCTTCAATAGAAGTATACTAAATTACTACAATGCCTTTTTAGATTTTGTTTTCAGAATGCGCATGAATGATGTAAATCGTATATTTACATATTGTGTTTGTATCGTTATGCAGTTTAGGCTCATGTCCTTTCTCTCAAACAAACAGTGCAAATGGGGGGAATGTACGTGTTCCTGAGAGCAGAGACCATAAAATAGGCCTAAATTACTGAGAATGAGGTCTGATAACATGCAAACCGCATGATCTAGATATCATATAGGCCGTTTTGGGTTTTCCATTCGTCATGTTGGATCTGAAAGCAGGGACTGAAAACACCAGTCTCCCGAATGTATATAATTTTGTGTCAGCGTAACCAGCTATTTGTTAGGAATAGGACAACTTGCACAAGTTCATGAACCGCTACGCGCGATCAGTCAAATGTTTACCTAGCCGAGAGTCAAGTCATGACTTGCGATGTACAGGCCCTGGGTTTGCATTTGTCCAAATCTGTGCATCAATGCCATCAAGATTCATCAAATGTTTAGCCTATCTGCACCAGGTTTTTCAAATCTCTGAAGCAGTCAAGCATGAAATAGCTGAAGAATGATTACGCAGTGTGTGCATTTCTTTAGTAGCTTTTATTAATTGATTTGTTTGAAAACAAATGTTTATTGTGCTTTTGTCAATTTCAGAAATCCGCTGGACGTCAGAAACTTGCCAAAATCTTAAAGTTGAAGGAATATAATGAAGAAAATGACTTGAAAGCAGCTATATATGTTGACTACCTGTACGACAATGTAATGTTTGCTGCTGAGAAGGGGTTTTCATGGCATCAAGTAACAGTCATCCTGCAGTTTGCACTGGATTTCCTACAGCAGTGCCAGGGTAAAGCAACAAGCTTGTATATCAAATAACATACAATGAATAGAACTGGAGGATACATAGCACTAAAGCTGAATATGACTGTAGGATGTCTATATATTCTGCACCACAAAAAAATCAGTAAGACAATAAATTAAATAGCTCTGGACTAATTATATGCAAACATGATTAAGTGGGAACAAGATATATTTGGTACATTCATACTACACAAGAAAAGTTAAAGAACACCCGATTCCTTCATATAACTATATTTGATCTGTAATGGCATTACACATTAACTAAAGTCATATAAAAGAGTTGGCTGTTCTTTAACTTCTTTTGAGTAGTATATATAGTGTTTATTTCACATACATCCTTTAATGAGCGTCATACACTCTGTGTTTGTATTAAAATACACTGAGTAAAATGTCAGTATATTTTCTTCACCATGTTGAATCATAAAGGAAAGAAACAATATCCTTTAATAGATTTTATTTGTTTTGCCTATCAGCAACTTAATAAGTCACTTCTCTGAAACCTGAATCTGATAATATATTTTCTGTGTAGTAAGGTCAACTAGGAAATAATCCAGAATGAAAATTGAATAAAAATGGTGCCGAAGGACAAGTTCGGGACTCCAAAGCTTTTGTCACCAATTGTTTCAATGAACAACTGAGTATTCTAATCATTTTCAGGGAAACCCCTGTCTAGTGCAATACGTTGCTTCAAGGATTTATCAGGGAATCTGGCACAAGTCCTTGGTGAACGCAATTATAAACAGTACACAGACTATGTCTTCTCCACGTTTATGACACACTACCAGCTGTTTACCTACGTGTTCACGCAAGACAGACAGACCAATGGGCCATATGTGTCACTTGCGGTCAACGTCCCGATACCACCCGAGGAACTAACAACCAGCAAACCTGACCACATCTGGCAGTATGAGAAGAAAATCGAGGGTCTTGATGATCTCGAGATGACCAAGATTTCTGAGAGAATTCAAGTAAAGGAGAAACTGATGATGGAGGATGAAGGTCAACAACTTGCTGTCCAGGAGAAGATCTTTTCTTCAGATCTTCCACTCACAAAAGAGGTATTTCTCTTGAATGAAGATGTCACTGAATTGTTAAAAAAAACACAATTTAAAGCTTTTCATGTTTATGACCATCTTTTACACTTATGAAAAATGAAATCTGAAATTGTTTCTCTGCGTGACCTGCACAAGTGATACACGTTCAATGACCTGGCAATCTTTGTCCAGATACTATTTATTGCTTCAGCAGAACTCCAAGCAGTTTCCATGTTAAGTGTGAAACTGGAAAATATTTAACATTTCTGTGTCATTTTACAAAGATGCCAAATTGAAAAAATAAAGAATTTGAAATTTTGTTTTTGTCTCCTCCTACAATGCTGCAGGTAATTTGAGGATAGTATACAGTGTGTCGATTGTTTGCCAGTTGCATGAAGAGGGTATTACATGATGAACCAGATGTTTACCACATGTTAATGTGTTATCATTGTGTGTTCTTGCAGAGTCTAGGTGAGATGATCCGTGATGTGATGCAGGCATACACAACATCAACAGCAGCAAGTCTGAAAACAACTGTACAGGAAGTTGGGGAAGATCTGAACTTGATGCTGGAGAAGACGAGCTTGCCCCGTCCACAGGCACTGGGTAGGTGAATGACTGATACACTGTGCCATGCTGTCTGCCCCACCCACAGGCACTGGGTAGGTGAATGACTGATACACTGTGCCATGCTGTCTGCCCCACCCACAGGCACTGGGTAGGTGAATGACTGAAACACTGTGCCATGCTGTCTGCCCCACCCACAGGCACTGGGTAGGTGAATGACTGAAACACTGTGCCATGCTGTCTGCCCCACCCACAGGCACTGGGTAGGTGAATGACTGAAACACTGTGCCATGCTGTCTGCCCCACCCACAGGCACTGGGTAGGTGAATGACTGAAACACTGTGCCATGCTGTCTGCCCCACCCACAGGCACTGGGTAGGTGAATGACTGATACACTGTGCCATGCTGTCTGCTCTACCCACAGGCACTGGGTAGCTGAATGACTGATACACTGTACCATGTCTGCCCCACCCACAGGCACTGGGTAGGTGAATGACTGATACACTGTGCCATGCTGTCTGCTCTACCCACAGGCACTGGGTAGGTAAATGACTGATACACTGTACCATGCTGTCTGCCCCACCCACAGGCACTTGGTAGGTGAATGACTGATACACTGTGCCATGCTGTCTGCCCCACCCACAGGCACTGGGTAGGTGAATGACTGATACACTGTGCCATGCTGTCTGCTCTACCCACAGGCACTGGGTAGCTGAATGACTGATACACTGTACCATGTCTGCCCCACCCACAGGCACTTGGTAGGTGAATGACTGATACACTGTGCCATGCTGTCTGCTCTACCCACAGGCACTGGGTAGGTAAATGACTGATACACTGTACCATGCTGTCTGCCCCACCCACAGGCACTGGGTAGGTGAATGACTGATACACTGTACCATGCTGTCTGCCCCACCCACAGGCACTGGGTAGGTGAATGACTGATACACTGTGCCATGCTGTCTGCTCTACCCACAGGCACTGGGTAGGTAAATGACTGATACACTGTACCATGCTGTCTGCCCCACCCACAGGCACTGGGTAGGTGAATGACTGATACACTGTACCATGCTGTCTGCCCCACCCACAGGCACTGGGTAGGTGAATGACTGATACACTGTGCCATGCTGTCTGCCCCACCCACAGGCACTGGGTAGGTGAATGACTGATACACTGTACCATGCTGTCTGCCCCACCCACAGGCACTGGTTAGGTGAATGACTGATACACTGTACCATGTCTGCCCCACCCACAGGCACTGGGTAGGTGAATCACTGATACACTGTACCATGCTGTCTGCCCCACCCACAGGCACTGGTTAGGTGAATGACTGATACACTGTACCATGTCTGCCCCACCCACAGGCACTGGGTAGGTGAATGACTGATACACTGTGCCATGCTGTCTGCTCTCCCCACAGGCACTGGGTAGGTGAATGACCGATACACTGTACCATGCTGTCTGCCCCACCCACAGGCACTGGGTAGGTGAATGACTGATACACTGTGTCATGCTGTCTGCTCTACCCACAGGCACTTGGTAGGTGAATTACTGATACACTGTGCCATGCTGTCTGCCCCACCCACAGGCACTGGGTCGGCGAATGACTGATACACTGTACCATGCTGTCTGCCCCACCCACAGGCACTGGGTCGGCGAATGACTGATACACTGTACAATAGTGTTATACATAACACAAAACTTGCAGAAATTCTGCAAAGAAAACATTTAACAATCCTACTAAAGCCTATCCACTGTCATTGAATATACATCAGTTTGTCTTTAAACTCACCTTATGTTTATTGCAACAGAACATCTCATGAGAATATTCATGAACATATTTGCCTGGATAGGATATTGTTTGACAAATGTAGGAAACTTTCATTTTGTAAAAATTAATGAATGAAACAGATTTGATAGATATCTGACTGAGGTATGTGTGTCCTGTGTAGCAACATCATGGAAGGGGCTACAAACTTGTTCCCATTTGTGTAAATGAACCAACAGTGTACTCTTCACTTTTACCTCAGAAACCTCACACGTGTCAATTGTTCAAAGAAACTTTATATAAATGGTGGGAATAGTTTTGATGTGTCATATTCTCTAAAGTAGGGGAGGGGCCACTAAATTCAGGCATGACAGTTTGGCCTGGTGTTGGGCTTACAAGAGTCAGCCGATCGTGTGTTTGAATGTCTGTACAGACTGTGACCCTTCATCATTCCTGGTCTCTTGGTGTCATCGAAATAGAGGACATTTATGACCTGTTTCTCTTTGGGGTTTCCTTCCATATTAAATTGACAACTGTGATGTAGCTGAAGTACTCACTCACTCACTCACTCACGCACTCACTCACTCACCCACCCACCCCGCAAACTCACTCACTCACCCCGCAAACTCACTCACTCACTCACCCACTCACCCACCCACCCCGCAAACTCACTCACTCACTCACTCACCCACTCACTCACTCACCCATCCGGCCCGCAAACTCACTCACTCACCCACTCACTCACTCACTCACCCACTCACCCACCCCGCAAACTCACTCACTCACTCACTCATCCCGCTCGCTCACTCACTCACTCACTCACTCACCCACCCCGCAAACTCACTCACTCACCTCACCTCAAACAGAGATCATCATGAGTGATGACTTTTGTAGGAAATCATGAAGAAATGTTCTCGACGTCAATTATGGATGTGTTAACGAGCTGCCACTAATTACGTTATTGTTTCTCTAGGCCCCCCACCACGCTACAAGCTCCGCACTCCAATCACAGCTACAGCGGCTGGCAAAAGTCGACAGAACAAGTCGCATGACTCGGACCGATCAAGTCGCAAATCTCTTAAATCAGCCAAATCTAAAACATAAGGCTGCCATTAGCCAGTTGCTCCAAGATGTTCCCAGTGTCCTCGACTGCCTGACCTGGGGTACATGTGGCACCTCTCCAACTGTGATATTTGTTGATGAGACGTTGGACCGATCACTTGTCCCTGCTGCAGCACTAGTTGTGATTGCTTGACAATTAATGGCAGCATCGCAGCAGGATGGTACAGGCTGTTATGGTTTTGCTGTGTAATTGGCACTGCACACAGCATGCTGAGTGGGATTGCTCTTTCAGAAATTATGTACCAAACTGTGATTTTTTTTTGTGTGATTAAAAAGTGTCGTTATAACACATTTGTTTATTGTTTGTTGTTTTTCATATTTGATGAGGAGCCTTTGATGTGTGTAATTCTGACAACTTATATTTTTGGACCAATTTTTAAAACAGTTTTATTAATTCTAATCTGATGGAATATATCTTTAAGGGAAACACTCAAACTTTGAAAGTATTAAAATATGGATGGCGTTTTTCTTTGCAGATTCAAAATTTGCTTATTATGGACAATAACCTTGACTGGTTTGACTTGTGTACAGCACTAATTGGCATATGGTAATTATGCGGGCTAATTGAAATAGGGCTGATTTGACAACTGAGAGTTAGAGTATTATTGCCCTTTAAGGCTTTTTATTCATTGAGAAATATTTATAGTTTCGTTTGAAAGAAACACAGCAGTGTTTTTTTTAAATTTTGGTCTTAAATATTATTGTCAACGTTGGAATGTCAATAATAATCCAATGGAAGTCTGCCCACTGTAACCAGTTCGTAGTTAATCCCCTGTGAGGTGTGTTGGAAGATATTTTATGACCGCTTCAGTTTCCCAAGTGCAACTATTATAAAAGATTGAATGACCAACTGGCCATGGAGTCATGCGCAGAACGACCAGCGTAAATTATTGGACGAGAGAAAATGCACGAGTATTGCACAGAATACTTTCACGCATCGTCCAGCAAAGACACTGGAGTTACGATAGGACTTATTGCAGCTGTTGTAAAGTCAAATTGTTTATTTAGTCGACCGCCTCCGTGGTCTAGTGGTAGAGCGTCCCTCCCGGAGAGCGGAATGTGTTTGATCCCCGGCCGCGTCATACCAAAAGACGTTAAAAGATGGTACTTGTTGTTACCCTGTCTGGCGCTCGGCATTAAGGGGCTAAAACAAGGACTGGTCGGCTCGGAGTCAGTATACTGTGTCTGAGTGGGTTATTCATGTTAAACTGCAGCATGGTATCTCAGTGAGCTAGCACTATTAATCGGCATCAGTCCGGACTAGTACAAGCAGCCACACAAACACACACACGTACATGCACGTGGCTATATAAGTGCAATAATCTTGGACGCGACGTTTAACCCCACTTCAGCTCACCTCACCTGTATATTTAGTGGGCGGTCGGGTAGCCTAGTGGTTAAAGCGTTCGCTCGTCACGCCGAAGACCCGGGTTCTATTCCCGACATGGGTACAATGTGTGAAGCCCATTTCTGGTGTCCCCCGCCGTGATATTGCTGGAATATTGCTAAAAGCGGCGTAAAACCATACTCACTCACTCACTCACTGTATATTTAGTCCATATTGCCCTAAAACTGCGGATTGCATTGATGTTTTCATGTCAATGCAACACGTTTTTCAGAGAAGGTAATTCACTCATGATGTTAATAAACAGAGACATGTTTTTATGCATTTTCATTATTTTAATTAACAATTTAAGGGAGAATGGGGGCACAGTCGTCTAAGGCGTCGCAATTCGCTGTGCAGAGTTGCGTCCCTTGGGCATACCAGAAACCTATTATCATGGGTTCGAATCCCGGTTCGCCCTGATTATGTTTCTGGGTTTGTCAGCACCATACGTGGGTTTCACTACAGTGGCAGACATCTGAGACCTGCATCACTCCCACATGACACTCCTCCGTGATATAACAGCTCTTTCTCGATTTCGTTGTGGCTTACATGATCTATTTATTGAAACGGGCAGATGTGAAAGTATTGCAAGAGAACATGGACTTTGTCGGATTTGTAAAACTGATTGTATTGAAGATGAATGTCACTTTTTATGTGTATGTCCAGTGTATAATGATTTAAGAGCAAAATATCTAAATAAATATTTCTACCGCAACCCAAACGGTAACAAATTTTGTAAATTAAATACTTGTGATTGTACATAAACTATGGGAAATTTATCAATGCTATGAAACTAAGACATTGTACTATAGGCCTTTGGCCTTATCAGTACCATGAATAAAGATTGATTGATATGACTGGAATGCTGTTCAAATAACTCTGAGACGAGATGAAGAGAAATAATCACATAATAATGAACAAATACATGTCCAATATTGAATGTAATTTGGTTGTTTTGAAATATTCTTTTGGCTATTTGATTACGTAAAATTGATGCCAAAAAGGTGCGTGTCTTGTCCAGTAAAGATACACGGTAAACTATCTACATTGTTTATCCACCCGTGACATTATTTACATAGACACATCGATCAGTCGAAAACGATGGAGCCAGACACCATAGAAAATGAAGGTTTTCTTATGGCTGATTCATGCCGTCAGAGGAAGAAGCCAGTGCCGAAAGACCCTAATGCCGAATCCCTTTCAAATGATTTTTCAAAATCGAAGCAGTTTCTCGTGTAGATCTAATGGCTCTGAATCTCGCAGTGGGGAACCGTGAAACTATTTAGAATTTTATCAACTCCGACAAATGCGAGGATAGTCCGGAAGGTCTTAGAAAATTATTTCCACGATGAAACTTCGGCGAACGTTTTTAAGAAAAGTACCTATATATGCAATCCCTGCACCGCCAATCCCGTGCCAAATGGTAAACCATAAAATTAATCCAGAAAAATTACAACATTGATCATTGAAAGTCTGCCGTTATATATGAATCTATACGATTTTTAGCGCTATAGAAATTATCATTTATTAATATTACAGTAAACTACGGTTATAACGAACTCGAAGGGACCACTAGCTTTAGTTTGTTATAACCGTAGTTCGTTATAAGCATATATACAGCATAACTATAGCAAATAGTCGGGACAAAAAATCAGTTCGTTATATCCGTCAGTTCGTTATAAGGGTGTTCGTTATAAACGTACTTTACTGTATATGATAATCTGCCATAGATCTGAGTTTTCACCAGTATCTGCCCCAAATGTGGAATCTGTCACAGATCTGAGTATACGCCAATATCTGCCCCATTTGTGGAATCTGCCTTAGATCTGAGAATCTACCATAGATATGAGACCTACATATATATTAATCAAAATACCAGTGTCGTCTTTCTCCGACGTTGTCAAAGACATAAAACCAACGTCAAATAGATGGCGTCTTTTTTTTAGCTAGTCATTGCATTTGATGATAAGGCTAGTGCTCCATTAATAATTGTGTAACACTAGACAAATTTCACTTACGCAATCAGGAGAATGTTGTAATGTGAGTATAAATTTACAGGTTAGACAGTGCCATCCATTTTTTAGGAAAATGTGCGTCAGAAAAAAACTAGGCATCCAGCGGGTTAAATTCAATCCAACACACTCATTCCCAAACGGAATCTCGGTTTTCAGGTAACAGGAATAAGTAAAACACGTCGGCTTTCAATTATGTTGTAACTGTTTCAATTCGCGACATGGAAGACGTGATTGTAATGTATATGCAAAGGTAAAATCACGTATCAAAAATAACATTGAATCCTCATACACATTTAACAGCTAACTCGGAATACGACAGGGTTGTATGTTAAGTCTACGTCTGTATCCTTTCTTCATTCACAAAGTAGCATCTCAGATCCAGAGTAATTGTACAGACTGGATTCAGTTAGATCCGGATGTTTTCCACTTGTTCTTAAGGCTATTTACTGATGACATTGTGTTGTTTTCAAGTACAAGTAGCGATGTACAAAAACAACAAGTCACGGATCTTGAGGAATGATATTATGAGGAATTGAAGTGAACAGTCAATAGGTTAACAAAGTCGTCTGAAGAATCAGCGGCAGATTAACCAAAAATGAAAAATGTACAAATGCAAAGTTTAGAAACAAATACTTTCTAGCAACGTAATACTATTTAGGTGTATATCTTACAAACCGATAAATACAAGAATGTTATCATGTGAATTCAAACGTCTTTAAATTTAGGTCTTTGTTAACAATACTGATACATTACTTTAACAGAAATAGTCAAAGTTTATTTAATGTGACACAGAAAAAAAATCGTAGTGATCAGACCCAACTGATCATAAAAAAATATTTGTGTTTTGAACTGTAGGTCAGTGGCATACTCAGTATAAATAAAATAAAAAATATGATTGATTACAGATCCACTGAATAGCAAACGAAACAACCGTTAGGCCTCAGCAACGATTCTGACTAAAATATATAAATATCAAGAAATGGCAAAAGTTTTTGTGACGCTGTTTTACATTCAAATTGCATGTAAAGATTAGATAATATAGTGTTGTGAATGTTAACGACAGTCACATATGACACTAAAACAGAAGATGGTATTGTGCATGATTGGAAAACCTCTCGGGGGTTCTGAAATGCATCTCCACCACAGCTCGCCTGTATAGAACAAGGTGAGGTGAAATTGGAGTTGAACGTTGCGGTCAGGATTATTTCACTAATAAATAAGGGGTGAGAAGCAGAAAAAGTTCTGAGTATAGCTATGATGGCCCGCATTGATAGAGTTTGTTGCTAATTATTTTTTCAACATAATCCGATCCGAGGACCAGACTCTGCTGTCAACGATACTGCATTGTCAGGATCCCACTGATGTACAAGGCTTCCTGACCGGGGAAGATCCGGGTTAGAATAGGTCTTCAGCAGCCTAAGCTTGTCGTAAGAGGCGACTAACGAGATCGGGTGGTCAGGCTCGCTGCTTTGGTTGATGCATGTCATCAATCCCTATTGGGTGGCTCGATGCTCATCTTGTAAATCACAAGATTGTCTGGTCCAGACTCGTTTATCTACAGACCGCCGTCATATAGCTGGAATATTGCTGAGTGCTGCGTTAAACAACAACAAAAAACAAGGCTTCCTCATAATGGTGTACAATGTCGACCACAGCAGAAAGAACGTCATCATTGATTGCATAATGCTTGCCAGACAGTTCTTCCTTCTGGTGTAAATCTGAAATCTGATGAATACGAAGGATGTCCAAAAAGTGCAAAGCCACACTCATGCATTGCAGCCATGGCGACAACAGACATGTGCACAGGTACATTGTCCTGGTGCAAAGCACCTTCAGTGAGTTTTCCACGAATTTAGCCTTGATATTCTCACGCAGTTGCCTGAGCAGATTAGCATAGTTCGCGCCTTTAATGGTCCGACTTTTCGGGAGGACGCCAACAAGTAGCATTCCTTTGGAATCCCAGAGAACACCACCACCTTGCCAGTTGATGGAACAGACCTTTCCTTCGTAGGAGAAGTCGCTAGATGCTTCTACTGGTTTTACTCTTACCCTTCGGATGATAGTGGTGAAACCAAGTCATATCCATGGTTACAAATCGCTCATCAAAACCAGCTGGGTCTGCTTTAAAATGTATATTATCTCAAGAGATGATGAACCTGGAACATTTCCGATCAGGGGTCAGAAGCCTTGGAACCCATCGTGCTGAAACCTTTGTTATGTCCAATGTATTCCTCAGAAAGATCTCAACTCTTTCATGAGAGAGTACCTACTTATGTGACGTGTGGTGAGAGCTGTCGATCATCCACAATCGCATGCATTTTATCAACATTTTCCTAAGTGGTGTCAGTTTATGATCTGGCTATCTTCAAGGTTCTCTCTTACCAACTTCCCCGCCAACCTCTTAACAGTGGAACAGGATGGAGAACCATCCTCTGACGCTGACACCATGGACACCTGATGGAGTAAGCCCTTCCAGCTGGAGATGCTTGACGACATCGCAGTAGCTCATTTTGTCCATTTTCCCCAGAGAATACCTTGTCACTTTGATGCTTGCAGAAATAGGTTACCTGTTGGATCAAATGCAGCCTGTAACCATGGACAGAATGGTACTTGCAACCATGCAAACTGTTATGGGTCTACTATAATGTTTCGTAGTTTTCACTTTTCAGCAACTCCTCGTTGCGACATGTATGGTTTACTGGTTTTACTGGTTTTATAATGCTAGTCCACTGAGATATCATGCCGCTATTTAACATGATACTCCATCATGCCCATTGAGACACTTTATACTGACTCCGAGCCGACCCGTACTTGTTTTATCCCCTTGAAGCCGAGCGCAAGATATAGGTATAAAGAACCCATGAGTGGTTTTCATTTTGATTGACTAACAGCTTTGATATTTCCTGGTCACAGATCGTCAGTGGCACCAACAAACCTCAACCCTACTCAACGCACTTCTCTACCCCACTCTCCCTACAAGTCAACCCCACTCCCCTCACAACTCAACCCCAATCCAAAAAAAACCCAACTCAATCTCGCTCCCCGAGCAAGCCCGCTCCCCACGCCAGCCAACTCTGCTCTCTGCTAAACTCTACCCCTCTTCGCAAAACCCAACTCCTGTCACCACACAACTCAACACCACCACCCACACAACTCAATCCAACTCTCCACACAACTCAAGCACGCTCTCCGCACAATTCAATCCCGCTCTCCACACAACTCAACCCCGCTCTCCGCACAATTCAATCCCGCTCTTCGCACAACTCAACCCCGCTCTCCGCACAATTCAATCCCGCTCTCCGCACAACTCTACCCCGCTCTCCGCACAATTCAAGCCCGCTCTCCGCACAACTCAACCCCGCTCTCCGTACAATTCAATTCCGCACTCCACACAATTCAACCCCGCTCTCCGCACAATTCAATCCCGCTCTCCACACAACTCAACCCCGCTCTCCGCACAATTCAATCCCGCACTCCACACAATTCAACCCCGCTCTCCGCACAATTCAATCCCGCTCTCCGCACAACTCAACCCCGCTCTCCGCACAATTCAATCCCGCACTCCACACAATTCAACCCCGCTCTCCGCACAATTCAATCCCGCTCTCCACACAACTCAACCCCGCTCTCCGCACATTTCAACCCCGCTCTCCGCACATTTCAAGCCCGCTCTCCACACAACTCAACCCTGTTCTCCACATAATTCGATCCCACTCTCCACACAACATAACTGTATTCTTATGAATAATTTCGAAAATACGATCAAATAAAATAAACATTTTAGAGACCGAGGTATATTAATTGTCAAACAGAATAACTGATTCAAGGGCCACTTTAAAGTAAATGGTATTCCACTGTCAAAAGTTGTAAATATTTTATGTGTGCTTACAGCAGTCTTCAAACGTAATTGTTGAACATACTGTGAACTATATTGCATATTTACTCCATTTTGTCAGCCATACTTACCTCCCTTCACGAGTCAATGGGAAATACATAAATATATGTCGACAGCAGATTTACTATTGTATCAAGCAGCACAGCAAATTTATAAAGAGCCTTCAGTGGATGAGTTAGTGAGTTAGGTTAACGCAGCTTCTTTGAACAATAGTTTTCAGTTGCAAAAGCCATGGTGACCATTGTGCAGCACGCCATCGACCACATTGTCATATTTTAATAATATCTTCAAATCCAAATGTGTACACTATATAGTCTGGATTCTCTGAATAATGTTGGATTGTAGAGAGCTACTAATTTGAACTGACGTGTTTTAATTTGGAAGCCATTTATGTTGATGTTGATCTAAAACACAATCGCATTACTACAGGCTTTCACATCAAACTGACACGCCCATTCGTGACCAGCTCGTGTTATTCCGGGACAAGCCGAATAGCAGGTTACGGAAAGGGGCGAGTGGTGACGAATGTGGCACGCCGTGAAATAACGGAAATATCGTTCAACTCGGTGTTAAACCACACTCACTCACTACAGGCAACAATCAAATGGGTTAGTAAGTGTTTGATTTATGGCTTCTAGATATGCAAATTTTGATAGTTGAAATATATCTGAAATACGATCATGTGGTCATTTCAATTCACAAGAAGAATCAAATCATATATAATTATATATATTATGAATATATTATAAATATGAAAATAATTATCATAGTTACATATATGATGAATATGGATTGTGTAGGCCAAATAAGTCATGAAACTTCTTATGCAGACACCCTCATTGCAACTTCTGTGAGGTACGCCAAAGGATAATTATTGTAAATTGAAGCTGCTGTAAAATACCTCTTTGGATTGACATTAATTGAGATATTGAGAAATGGTTTTGTGCCCTCCTTTATAGATTCTAACAGGACTTGTTTTAAACACGTTTAGAGTTGAAACATAGATAGAGCCTACACGTTGAACTCCTAAATATTTTCTATGTCTAGGCCTCATTCCCAGGTCAAGGAACGTGTTTAGTAATATGAATATATATAGTCAATCATTGTAAAAACGTAATAAAAGAAATAAAATATAAAAGTATAACATACTTATTGGTAAGCCAGGATAAGTTGAGTTGTGACCTGACAATTAACCCTGTATAACTATGTATGATGTCCGCCCACTGGCGCGTACCATTGTGAAGAAGGGGGTAGCGCGCACGCACGCACGCACGCACGCACGCACACACACACACACACATTCACCCGCACTTATACCTATAATATCAAACACATTGAGAATACACAAAACGTAACAGATATAACATTTAAACAACAAGACCTGTATCACCACTAGAAGACATGGATCATGGATATAAACCGTATCGTCAATGTGTTGTGTATAGAGAGAGAAACATGGTCTGCATTACAGGATATATCTTCCAGAAGTGGAGGCACGGCTTGTCTAGTTGCCTAAAGCGCCGCAATAAGCTGTGTAGAGTTGCATATTTTGGGCGTGCCACAAACCTGTGGTCGTTTGTACCAATTCTAGATTCGCCTTGGATATGTTTCTATGGTTGTCTGCACCATGCAGTGCTCGTATGTTTCAACAACTTTGTATCCGTCTAAGACCTGCATCATTTCGGGCTTTCCTCCCACATCAACTTGAGTGAGTGAGTATGGTTATACGCCGCGTTCAGCAATATTACAGCAATATCACGGCGGGTGACACCAGAAATGGGCTTCACACATTGTACCCGGGTCTTCGGCGTGACGAGCGAACGCTTTAACCACCAGGCTACCCAACCGCCCCCTCACGTCAATCTGAAATGATGCATCTGAATACTGTTTCAAATGCATTAAACCAAACACACACTATCAGTCTTCCATAACATGCCATTTATACAGAAAAACAAAATAATCCAGACGGGTGCCCTCTGCCGCGGAAGCAGATCTTGAAATACTAGTAACCTAAATATCATTTGTAAATGACACAAATTCGTAGACAGCAACACCCGTTCACGCGAGTTCGTAGTTGTACATAAAGTATCATTTTTCAAACCCATACATCTAACGATATGGGAATGAAACACTCACGCTGACCTCCAGTCTACCCCAGGGTATTATGTCGCAGAGGGCGGATCCAGCATTCTTAAAAGCGTTGGGGAGGAGGTGTACGTACATAATACTTAAGTGACGAAGCTACTTGGCCGAGGCGAAAATACCATGTAAGTAGTCTGATCCGTCAGTGTGTTGGCTGTTCGGTGCTGGTGTTTCAAAGCAAATATACAGTGAAATTGCCCTATTCAAATTCTTAGGTGATGATTCCTGTTAGTTTCAGCATATAAACACTAATCGAACACTGCCATGATAATCCGATGTTTCTAAACGATGTTTCAATGCCAAAAATATATAATAAAAACACTTATTATGGAGTTTTCTGTCAAATATACCCCTGTTCCTTTTATCATTTTTTATCAATATTTCCTCATCGCGATTCCAGGTAATATGTATAAATTTCGCCATCAAATTTCAGGATAATTCCTAAAGACATGGTACATATTTCCTGCTACACACATTTCATGTAACATGTACATCAAAGAGTGAGTGAGTTTGGTTTAAGGTCGCTTTTAACAGTATTCCAGTTATATCACGGCGTGTCAGCTTAATGTGGGAGGAAAGCCCGAAGTGATGCAGGTCTCAGACGTTTATCACTTCGGTGAAACCCACGAGCACGGGTATGGTGCTGACAAACCTAGAAACATAATCGGGGCGAACCGGGATTCGAACCAACAATCATAGGTTTCTGGCTTGCCCAAGGGACGCAACTCTGCACAGCGAATCGCGGCGCCTTAGACGACTGGGCCACCCGTGCCCCCTGTACATCACAGAAGGAACACGAGTAAGAAATACACTAAGTCAGACTAAGCTATTTTTATAATAGATCAGTATCAGTAAGTACTAGACATAATCACTTCCACATGTGAGGTGATCGGAGAATCCGGCAACAACAAAATATCAACTTTCCATTTTGTGCAAAAGTAAAATCAGTTGAAATTGTTTGATGTGTAGGCATTTAGGGCGGGGATTGTACAGGATATGTTTGTTTATTTACAGGTGGTTTTATGTGACACAAATATAAACAATCTCTCTCGTAACGGTAGCTCAACCATGTCAAACATACATCAACGATGGCCCCGAAGCGATGTCAATTAAGAATTAAACAGGGACAGACGTTTGATGTTTTCCTTTCATTTCTATACATCTACAGCAAGTCAAGTGGATGCTGTTTATGCGCATGTTCTTGGCAAGATACTTATAAAAGGCGGCTGTGCTTGTTGTAAGAGAGGCGAGGCGGGTGGTCAGGCTCGCTGACATGGTTGATGTCATCCCAATTACGTAGAGCGATGCTCATGATGTCAATCACTGGATTAAGTAAGACAAGTTCTATGGATGAACAACTTCTTTATTACAATTAGTGCGACGTTTCGGTGTAGATCCTAACACCTTTATCAAGCAAGTGATGGATAGTGCTTACTTACTTACTTACTTTGGAGATTTAACGTGCGCTTTCCGACTGATGCGTATTTCGCACACGGGTCCGGCCAGGCCATTTAATGTGTTTCCGAAAGGGGCGAAAGTGGTCTGTGCAACCCAAGAGGGGGGTTCTAGAGTTGCTTATATAGAATTTGGGAATTTTGAGATTTGGAATAGATGCCGATGGGATTGGGGAGGAGAACAAAGGGAGCTGGGTATGGTGGATGTTTGTTTGTTTATGTGATTTTGATTTGGTAGGTTATTGTGTTTTTAGATGCGTTTTATTAGTTCCGTTTTTATTAAGAATACGCCTAAGGCCTTGAAGTTTTCTAGTTTATTTTGTGGGTTTAGTATTGCTTCTAGAGTTAGAGCCTTGTTTAGATTGAGGGTGGTTTGTAATGCGGTTCGATGTGTTAGGTAATGTGTGCAGTGGATGAGTGCGTGTTCTGTGGTTTCTGGTTGTTTGCAGTGTGGGCAGTTACCTGTAGTGTGTTTTTAAAAAAAAATTAGGTGGTTATTTAGGTTGGTGTGTCCTGTTTGGAGTTTAGTGATTACTCTGTCGATTTTTTTGGATGGATGGAGAATTTTTGGTTTGGTTAGTGGTTTGCTGAGCACTTTTTTGATTTGGCTATTTGAGTTTAGATATAGGTTATGCCATTTTTTTTGTGATTTTCTGCTTGTTTACACTTTTAATTTCTGATTTTGAGATGGGTAAGTTTAAGCTTATTTCTGGGATTTTGAGGGATAGTTTAGCTGCTTTATCGGCGTTTTCATTACCGTATATTCCTACGTGGGCGGGTATCCACAAGAAGGTTATTTGTTTGCCTGCCTTAGTTAGGTCGTTGGAGCTTTTAAGTATTTGATTTATTAATTTAGGTCGGTTTTTGGTATTTTTGTTTCGGAGGGCTTGCAGTCCACTTAGGGAGTCGGTAAGTATTAGGATTTTTTTTGTGTTTTTTGGATTCTTGATTATGGAGGGCTGAGGCCATGCCCATTAGTTCTGCCGTGAATATTGATTGGTTGTTTGGGAGTCGGAAGGATTGTGTGGTTTTAGTTGGTTGTGTGGTATGGACTCCGAAACCTGTGTGTTTGGAGGTCGGATCTGAGGATCCGTCCGTGTAAATGTGACACCATTTTGGCCAATTTTCGTGTATGTATGCTAGTGTGGTAGTTTTAGCTATGTTTGGGTCGGTTTGTTTATTTATTTGGCTAGCTAGTGTTGTGTCTATTTTGGGTATTTTAAGTTTAGGGGTGAAGATATTTGATTGTTTGCAGTTTTGTTTAAGATTTTTAATTTGGTGTTCATTTAGGTAGTTTGTTATTCTTTGGGATATTGGGGTAAGTAAGGGGTGTTTACGAGCTAGAGCTTGGTTTTTGGGGCTGATGTTTTGGTTTATTAAGTTTTGGATGAGAGGGTTTGATTGGGACGCGGCCCAGAAATTTAAGCTTAGCTGTTCCCTGCGTAGACTTAGTGGCATTTCTCCTGTTAAGGCCTGAAGTGAGGTGTAGGAGGTGCCATGTTGGGTGCGTGTAATTAGTTTGAGAGCCTGATATTGTATTGAGTCAAGTTTTTTAGATAGAGAGTTGTTTAGGGTGTTGTATATGGCGCAGCCGTAGTCTAGTTTTGATCTAATTAGTGATATGTAGAGAGAGAGGAGGGTATCTTTGGATGCTCCCCAGTTAGAGCCAGTTAGGCATCTTAGGGTGTTTAGGTCTTTAGGTTTTGGATGTGAGCATCCCAGGTGAGATGTTCATCGAAAATAAGTCCTAAGAATTTGGTTTGTTTTTGAAATTTGATTGTTTGATTGTTTAGCTGGAGGATTGGGGAGGCGGGTTTCATGTTTTTATGTTTGAATACTATTCCTGTTGTTTTTTCTGAGTTAAGGGAGAAGCCCCATTTGTCAGCCCATTGTTGTATTTCATTAAGAGATTTTTGGAGTAAATTTTAGACCATGCTCATGCTTTTAGTGCGGATCCATCATCCGCGAATTTTGATGTGTTTACTTTAGGGGATAGGCCCTCGAATAGATCGTTTATCATTATATTGAAGAGGGTGGGGCTGAGGATACTGCCCTGTGGAGTACCATTTTCTAGGGGACATTGGTCCGATAGAGTTTGGTCTATACCCACGGTTATTTTACGATTGTTTAGGAAGTCCTGGATGTAGTTTATTATCTGACCTTTGAGTCCTATTTTTTAAAGTTTTTGTATTAGCCCATCGTGCAATACCATGCATGTCGAAAGCTTTAGAGAAGTCTAAGAAGATGCCTGTGGTATATTGTTTATTTAGTTGTCCTGTCTTAATATCTTGTTCTGCGCATGGATAGTGCTAAACAACATAGGTATATATACTTATTAACATCAATGTTTATACAGTAAATTGATTGATGGACACAGAGAGCTGATTAAGATAATGGAAGCAAGTGGATGACTAATGGGACAGGGTAAACAACCACGGAAGCTGATTGGGATGATTAGAAGCCAGTGAATTAGAAGCCAGTGAATTGTCTGGATTGCACTGGATTTTCTGGTTCAGATTCGATTATTTACAGACCACCGTCATATAGCTGGAATATTGACGATTGCGGCGTTTAACAACAAACTATCAAACGTGTATCCTTCAAAGTCTAAGTTACGACCACCGCGTATTTTCGAGAGAAAAAAACATGCGTTAAGCTGAACATGAAGATACGACAACTGCGTGAATAACATCAATGAAATTAGTTCACTTGTCAGTTCATTTAAAACTCGGCTGATTTTAGCTCTTCATCGTTAACTTGCCCGTGAGACGGTCCCTATAATCCTCTATCGTTTCACCAAACAACACGCTTCATTGGTTTGCCGACCGTAAACAATGTGAGCTGGCATTCCTGAAGTTCTCGTAATCATGAAGTAATCAAGTGCCGATCTCCTTTAGAATTTGGAATAAATTGTATATCAACTTGTGCATTTGCCATAGTGGAATGCTGTTTCTTGTCTGTAATACCTTTTATACACTTATGTTAAATTGGTTCACCAGTGAGCGTTCTCTCACTTGTATTCATACATACTAGATATAGCTGTGTGATTGTGGTTCAGCAATTTTGTTAGATGTCCCTCTTAATCCCCCTTTTTCTACCAGTCACCACACTTAGGCGATTTTATATCTAAAACAAAAAGTGCTGGACAAGTAGAAAGACCCCCTTGGGAGCTTATCATCCTGGCGATTGGATATAAATTGAATTAAATTGGCTATCTAAACATTTAAGATATGGTGATAAAATATCACCTAATACAGAGAATATGTCTTCTTTACCGCGCAATAAATACTTGTTGAACAAAAAAAAAAATTAAAAACTACTTGATAAGTAATTATGCCTCATGTCCTACATGCAAAATTATTAACTTGGCCTGCGAAATATCTTAACAATCTGTTGTAGTACCCCAAAATATGTTTTAGTAAAGAAAACCAAAATGGAATGACCGCACAAAGATCTCTGAAAATAATCCAAACAGCCCACCCAGAACAAAAACTAGTCGGTCCCCAGGGACATCGTGAGCATGACACTAACAGCCACTGGTGTCGTCACGCTGTATGGCAGAGCCGACTCTGACGCAGCCACGGTGGGTAGCGAGTTCGTGTGTGTCGTGAGAACAGTCTCCCTCAGGCATGGAGATACACCACACCAGACGCCCTCGGTCCCGCGAGCCCAAGCCGGACTACCACCTACCTGTGAGTGTTGACTAAACTTTCATTTGTATACGGAAAAAAGTGCTGTCAATCTTTATTTCACGTACTGAAGAGGCCACAGGCCTATAGTACAATTTGAGGAATATACAATTTTATACAACTTATGTATATATCTCACCAAATCACCTCACGTCATTCCACATCGCATCTCAACACAGTCACATAATTTCACACATACAGTACAATACCATACCCTGTAATTTCATAATTTCTATTTTACCATATCATAACTTGTTATATCATACAACATATTCTATAACATCATATCATATTGTAAAAAAGTGCTGTCATAACTTTATGTCGGAAAATTACTTACTCAAAATACACGTTCGTATTGATTTTGCGTCAGTGTACACCAAGTAAGCTGTTTCGTGCTTTCATATACTAGTATTTGATGGGGACGATATGGGTGACTGAATGATAATTAAGCGTGCGTTATGACACATTAGGACCCGTGCCATGAGCATACAGAGCAGGATAGGACTTCGTAACGTATCGTAGACGTGTTCATATATAACCCAAAAGATGTAAAAGAACACCCTATCTTTTCATGGTCTATCATTGTTATGCTATATTCCTATGAAGAAATGGGTCTTCTTTAACTTCTTTTGAGTAGTATATAATAATATGTTTTCCGTGCGTGAATCATTACACCATGTCTATCCAGAAGCACTATAATCTCCACGATCTTGTCCGAGTAGTTCTCCAAGCGAATATAACATCGATATGCGTCAATACATTCAGCGCACACGCTTTGCAGACGCTAATAGAGTCATCACAGCAGGGCGTACAACGTCAGATGTTCTGATAACTATCAACTCGACGTTTTTATGTATGAAATATAAAAACTAATATTCATGCTGTTTCTTCTTTATCGCATATGAATTTAAGGCCATATCAATTTGATGATACAACTTTGTTCATATGTTTCTCAATTAAGTACTCAACGAGCAGCCAGACCCGTGAAGATCTGGGGTAGAACAGGTCTTCACCAAACCATGCTTGCCGTAAGAGGCGACTATGCTTGTCGTAAGAGGCGACTAACGGGATCGGCTGGTCAGGCTCGCTGGCTTGGTGGATGCATGGCATCGATCCCAAATGCGTGGATCGATGCTCTTGATATTAATCACTGGATTGTCTGACCCAGACTCGATTATTTACAAACCGCGGTCATATAGCTGGAATATTGCTGAGTGTGGCGTTAAACAACAAACCAACCAACCAATCATTCGATGTGTTTCGCATAGCACATCATATCTGAGGCTTGAAAACATGATTATGCGTTTTCATAAATTAACGCCGTAGTTGCGTATTCAAAAGTATCCCAATTGCGTGGATCGAGTGCGACGTTAAACAACAAACAATCAACGAGAAGCCATTTGATATTTTTTCTTTTATGTGGAAAATGTTATATGCTCGTCGGTTCATGCTGATAGTTTAGTTTGTTGGACGTCGAGAGAATGAAATCGCCACGCCTGGCTGAACTACAATAGCAGTCTGTTCAGTCACCCATCACGGAATGCCAGTGTGTCACCTCTAAGTCCCAATGTACTGTATAACCATTCAACCATACGATTGATATAGGATTGTTTGTTTTGTTTGTTGTTTAACGCCGCACTCAGCAATATTCCAGCTTAATGTGGAATGAATTACCGGAGAATGTTCAGTCAAAATATACTGTTACGTCATTAAACTGGGTGTATTAAATATGCAGATAGCAGCGGGTGACGTTTGACCTTGATTTGATCTTTACGTTTTCACCATGCTTTTATAGTCTCTCAAAATTAAACGTCATCTTCCTCGAAACTTTCAGACTGGGGAAGCTAAACTTTGGCATGGGTGTTTCTTCTTGTGACATCATATGTTTTTTTGTTGTTTTTTTAAGAAATATCAAATATTAAAAAAATACAAAACATTCAAAAAATTTCTGAATGTTAAAACTACCAAATACACTGCCGGGCAAAAGAGAGAAAACACTCATGTTTCATGGTGACTAAATATGAAACAAACAAGAGTGAGTGAGTGAGTTGGGTTTAACGCCGCTTTTAATAGTATTCCAGTTATATCACGGCGTGTCAGCTTAATGTGGGAGGAAAGCCCAAAGTGATGCAGGTCTCAGACGTTTTCCACTTCGGTGAAACCCACGAGCACGGGTATGGTGCTGACAAACCTAGAAACATAATCGGGGCGAACCGGGATTCGAACCCAAAATCATAGGTTTCTGGCGTGCCCAAGGGACACAACTCTGCACAGCGAATCGCGGCGCCTAAGACGACTGGGCCCCCCGTGCTCCCCGAAACAAACATGAGATGGTACTTCGATACTGCTGTATGTGATACGGGCATCATCGTTGTGTTCTGGGCCTTAGGTTTGCAGTGTTTCAGCGACAGTTTTCAGCCTGTTAACTTTTTGATAACGTTTGTAATTTTGTGGGTCACCTCCACGTGTATACTTTCTTTTGTCCGACAATTTTATTCAAATTTAAAAACAACCAAACGGTTCAAACAGTTTATTTTCAAGAACCACGACACCAGGTAGACATAATTTATGGATAACACTTCTTTAATACTGTAAAAAGCGACGTTTCGGTATAGATCATTATACCGTTGTCAAGCAGTTATAAGGATCTATACCGAAACGTCGCTTTTTACAGTACTAAAGAAGTTGTTATCCATAAATTGTGTCTACCTTGTCACCCGTCAACCTTTAAGTAATGTCTATCAAACTAGTTACCACGACGCCATTGTATGCCTGATGTTGGATATAAGATGATACACGGCGCTACGATAGCCATATAACTTCAGTGGACGCATACGGTGTTGTCAAAACAAGTTTTTTTTAATTTTGTTCTCATAATCCATCAAAACAATGTGCTGAATCTCAGCATTAAGGTTAATGTCATAAATAAGGTTTAAGTGTCAGAATTATAAATATAAAAATATTTGTTTTGTTTCACTGCTGCAGACTAAGAAGCATGATTGAAAAGTAGGCTCTTTTAAATATTCATTATGCATGCCAAAACTATTTGGATAACATTGACATTATCAATATTTGTTACGTGTCTGTCTTTGTTGCCATTTGATACGACTACATATCCAGGTGAGCTACAGTGCCATGATACAATGTTTACGTTAATGTCACATACGGAGATTTCTGAAGAAGAAACTGCTATGGTGGGGATTGCTACAAAAATACCCGATGACCTTCACAACGGTGAAAAGGTGACTGTTGAGAAGGCTGGTGTGTTGTGATTGTGTTGGTCACTACTTACGTCCTCCTGGCCATTATGGCCGGGGTGAATGGCTGACCGATCCCTACACTGAAAACATCGACGGTATTACCTGTGCACTAAACCACAACGACCACTGTCAATGTGTAATGGCTAAATGA